>NC_068931.1:61651680-61951680 GCF_023091745.1 Budorcas taxicolor | reverse complement strand
CTTGCGTGTGTCTAAACACAGAGATGGGACCGGGGCCACGTTCCTGGGGAGGAGCGAGAAGCTAGAAGTTGGGGCAGGAGCAGGGAAGGCCTCCTGCTGGCTTTGCTGTTGTCTAGTCGCTTGCTGTGTCTGACTCTTTTTGCGACCCCAGGCACTGTAGCCCACCAGGCTCCTCAGTCCGGGTTATTTTGCCAGCAAAAATACTGGAGTGAGTTGCCATCTCCTTCTCCAGGGGAATCTTCCCGCCCCAGAGGTCGAGCCCGCATCCCCTGCGCTAGCAGGCAGGTTCTTCACCCCTGAGCCGCTCTTGACTAAACGGGGGCTGGTGGCGTGGCTGTGGGCCTGGGGTCACAGGCTGCTGTCGCCCCAGGAGCCCGTTGCCCTCTGCGCTTCCCACGTGTGCGAGAGGGGCGTCCGGGGATGGGGTGCTTCAGCTGCTCCTGTCCCCGCTGTCTCTGGGGGGCCCTCTAGGTTGGGGTCTTTGCAGAAGAGTTGGGTTTCAGTTCATCTGATCACTCCCAGTACCTCTTGTCAGGCTTAGGATGACCCCCCGACTCCTCATCCTAACTTACCAAGCGTTTCACCCCGATCACCTCACACTCTGAAGCCCACGGCTCACAAGTCACAGGGGCTGATTCCTGGCACTCTGACACGGCGCGCTCACCACTCAGGAGGCGAGCCTTCCCCTGCCTGTGGCCTCTGCCTGGCCTGGAGCCCTCCCGGTCGTCCTGGGACTGGTCTCCTGGCCTTTTGAGCCTCTGTTTAGATGGCCGCTCCTCAGAGCAGCTGACCTGCCAGCCCTTCCCCTCCGCTGCCCCTGCTTTCATCCTCCGGATCTTTACAGTCAGGGCTCGGCATGCTTACTCTTTCAGCTTCTTGAGAGCAGAGGCCACACCTGTCTCATTCTCGACGAAATCGGAGCAGCGTCAGATGAAGGAAGAAGGTGCTCAGACTGTAGTGACTGTATTTTCAGGGTGTTTTTTAAACATGAACGTGTAGTTAGCTACAGTGTTGTGTTGCCTTCTGCTGTACAGCTCCGTGAGTCGGGTCTGTGCAGACATGTGGCCCCTCTTTTCCAGACTTTGTTCCCGCAAAGGTCGTTAGAGTCCGGAGTAGTTCTCTGTGCTCTCTAGTGGGCCCTTACTACTCGTCTGCTCGGTGCCTGTATGTCAATCCCCGTTTCCCTGTTTACCCTCCCCTGCTTTCCCTCTGGTAACCATAGAGTTGTTTTCTATATCTGTAACTCCATTTCTGTTTTGTAAATACGTTCCTTGATACCATTTTCTTTTTAGATTTCACATATAAGCAATATCGTGATATTTGTCCTTCTCTGACTTGGCTTCACTCGGCATGGCGGGCTCCAGGTCTGTTCCTGTTGCTGCAGGGGGCATCATTTTGCTCTTTTCATGGCTGAGTAATATTCCAGTGTGTGTGTGTGCGTGTGAGTGTGAGTGCGTGTGTGCGTGTGTGTGTGTGCGTGTGTGTGTGAGTGTGTGTGCATGTGTGTGTGTGAGTGTGTGCGTGTGTGCGTGCGTGTGCGTGTGTGTGTGCGTGTGAGTGTGTGTGAGTGTGTGTGCATGTGAGTGTGTGCGTGTGTGTGTGTGCGTGTGTGTGTGAGTGTGTGTGCGTGAGTGTGTGTGTGAGTGTGTGTGTGCGTGTGTGTGTGCGTGTGTGTGTGTGTGCGTGTGTGTGTGTACCACATCTTAATGCATTCATTTGTTGATGAACATTTAGGTTGCTACCATGTCCTGGCTGTTGGAAATAGTGTGGTGAACATTGGGGCGCATGTATCTACTCAAATTATGGTTTTCTCTAGCTATATGTCCAGGAGTGGGATTGCTATCAAGTGGTAACTCTATTTTTAGCTTTTTAAGGAATTTTCATACTATTCTCCACAGTAGCTGATCTCGGTTATCTTATTAATAATGCAGAAGAAATAAAAGGTCCTTTTTTTTAAAAAAAAATTCATACTCACTTCAACGTTTATTTACTCTATTTGGTCAGAGATTAGTCAGTTACATACAACAGCCTGTCCAAGGGGATCCGAATGCACTCTCTTAAGCTTTGCAAATAAGCTATCCTAAACCCTTACTCCCTGGCACTGATTTCATGCATCTCCACTTCATGCATCAGGACCCTTCAGGGCTTATCCTGGACTTCAGCGCTGGTTTCACTTCTTCCATAAGCCACTGCTCTGCACGGATACCCGGAGTGACTGATTTCCCTGAAACCCGTCTCAGATGCTTAAACAGAGTTTGATGGATTTCACACACGCAAAACGCGCTTTTTCGTTTGAGTAGGTTACTGACACTATTGAATACAAATGATCTGTCCCTGAATATCCTGGAACCTCATGAAAAATCTTCTGGCTAGAAAGTGAGATACAGTCAAAGACAGGCCTGTCACAGACCGACCCAGGGGATTGATAGTAACTAAAAGACAGATTCTTCAAGCAGCTTCACTTACTGGGGCAGCCCCAGGGTTTCTAGAGCTTAGAAAACCATCCCCGGTGGCTAGACCTTCAGAAAGGGAGCTGGGAGAAAGCCTTCTTCCCTTGCAGGGGAGGGGGGGGTGCAGGAGTTGTGGCCCTGCTTTCTGAAAAGTGAGATGTGGGCCCTGGTAGGTAGAATCTTCACTCCCACGGTACGCTGGTGTCTGGCTTCTAATGCTTTGTGGAGCATGTCCTTGTGCTTGGGGGTGTAACCTTATTAATTGGGGGAGGAAATGTAGATTGAGTCTCAAAAACCTGACTTCTGCTAGGACATGGAAGCAGCCTAGATGTCCATCGACGGAAGAGTGGGTGCAGAAATTGTAGTCCATATATACAGTGGAGTGTTACTCAGCTTTAGAACAGGACGTGTTCGAGTCAGTCCTAATGAAGCCTATTGTACAGAGTGAAGTGAGTCAGAAAGAGGAAGACAAACATGGCATGTTCGCGCGTGTGTGTGGAGAGGCGGCACTGATGGGCCTGTCTGCAGGGTAACCGTGGACACGCAGGTATAGCGAGCAGGCCTGTGGACACAGTGTGGGAGGGCGAGTGCGGGGCGGACTGAGAGAAGAGCACGGAAGCACACACGTGGCCGTGTGTAAAACACGGCCAGGGGGCTGCTTGTGACTCAGGGGACTCAACCCAGTGCTCGGTGACGACCTAGCGGGTGGGGCGGGGTGGGAGATGGGAGGGAGGTTCAAGAGCGGGGGGACACGTGTGCACATATGTACGGGACATGTGTGCACCTGTGGCTGACTCATGTTTGCAGAAACCAGCACAATATTGTAAAGCAAATATCTTGCCAAAAAGAAAACGCAAAGAAAAACCTGACTTCTGAAAAGATTTTAGAAAATTAAAAAAATAAATACGGGGCTGCATTTATATTAGCAAGTGCCGGAGAATATATACTATGGCACAGAATCATTTAGTCAAGCTTTGCATTCAAAACTAGTGAATGAATTGCTCTCATCTCAATGGTGTCCAATTAGCTAGGGGATCTTTATCAAGTGTGGACTTACTTGGGATTTAGACCATGGGAAATGATGGGAAATAGCTCTTTTTCACGTTTTTTATTCTAGGAGGTGGGCATCTATTTTTTTGCTTAGTTTGACAGTAAGTGTAAAGAAAAGAACGTGAACTTCTGATGGTGTGATCAGGGGTGAGTAATATGGTAAACCCCAGTTTATCTCAAGTACAGTAAATGGTTCTGTTAGCTAGAAGAGTGAGGTGTTCTGGTTAATTCAACCCCCTTTAAAAAAAAAAAAAACCTAGACCACTTCTCTGACTAATTTTTACAGAGTTCAATACACAAAACGCACCCGACCACACAGCTGCACAAACACTCTTATGTGTCTTAATGATTCAGACGATAGTTGAGGGTTTCCCCAAGCCCAGGGGCCATCGAGAAACTCATCAGTCGTGTCGGAAATGGCCATTGGTGGGGACTTTGGGCCGATAGAAGGCTGGCCTGCAACTGCTGGTTGGAAATAGCACCTGCTTTTGCTTGGAGGAGAGACGGGGGAGGGGAAGCCAAGAGCAGGCTTTGGTATCGTCTCTGCTGTTTGGCCAGAGGTGAAGGCCGCTTCTTATTTTCCCAGGGCTCATCAGGCAATATGTGAGGCTTTTATTGGGCTTATAAACACTCGCAAATACACAGGCCCTAAAGTGAGATAATGTATGGAAAGGATTTAGTGCTGAGTCGAACACACAGAAACCCTCAGTCAACGTGAGGTACCTTGAACGCGTTTGTGATTCATTTGGTTTGTCGTTGGAGAGCTCTTCTCACACCTCCTTCTTGGCTGGAGGAACTTGATTTGCCTGAGCTAGGACCTCCCGCGTTGTTTACATTTTTGAGAACTGCAGGGAACTATCATTAATTTAATGGTGAATAGTGAAATCAGTTAATATTATGGCTTCAGACTGTACCTTCATCTCTGGGCAAGAGAGAATTGGGCAAGTGTGAAGAAATCTAGTGTGTTTTTTTTTCCATGTTGTTAAGAGTCTTGTGAATTTTGGGAGGGCAATTTGACCTTGATTTTGAAAATACTAACTTTACGTACCCTTTGACTCATTTTCATTTCTAGGAGACTTTCCTACATATATGTAAGGACGTCCATTGTGGCTTTATTTTGTTTTTGCAGAAAAAGCCAAAAAACAAAGGGGAAAAAAAAAAAAAGAAATATCCATGTAGAAGACTGGCTAAATGAATGTAAATTGTTTTGAACTGAAATGCAACTGTTTAAAAAAATGTGATAGACATAAAGTCACACAGGAAGACGCCCAATTATTGTAGAGTGGAAAAGTTGAGGTCTGTATGGAGCATATGATTTCATAGTTGAGAAAAAATTAGAAACATGCATATATGCATGTATGCACAGAACATTTTCTGGAAGGATATACAATGAACTGTTCTGTTACTATAATTTAATAATTGTGAGCATTGTGAATTAAAATGATTAGTTATGACAAAATACACATTAAGATTAGTTGAGAAACACATATTAAGTGTTTATAGTAAAATGGGTATTACATTGCTTAAAGATTTGCTGTCTTATGTTTAAGCATTTTCTAGTTTGCGTTCTAATTTACTTACTCAGACTTCTACACATATCACATACACAGTTAAACCTCAGTTCAACTTGTGTGCGTGTGTGCTGTGTCGCTCAGTCGTGTCCGACTCTTTGAGACCCCATGGACTGCAGCCCCTCAGGCTCCTCTGTCCATGGGATTCTCCAGGCAAGAGCACTGGAGTGGCTGCCATGCCCTCCCCCAGGGGTTCTTCCCGACCCAGGGATCGAACCTGAATCTCCTGTGTCTCCTGCACTGGTGGGCAGGTTCTTCCCCACTGGTGCCACCTGGGAAAGTTCAGCTTACTGGCGTTCATAATTTCTAAACCGATATTTTAATTGTATTTCTGACAGTGTAGGAGGTGGTGGTGATCATATTACTTGTTAAACCCCCACCTCTGTATTAAACACTTGTACTTCTGTTTTCTCTTAACTGCACACAATTCTGAAAGATGCTGAGGAAACAGAGGCTCTACCCACTGAAGTAACTCTCCAGGAAGTTTGGGAACCAGTGCTCAAACTGGGTCTGGCTCCAGAGAGCCTGCTATTCCCTTCTGCCTGAGATACGGCGGCGCTGGTGAATTAACTTCTCAGAGTCTGTTTTGCTTTTGAAATAGATAATTTTGAAAAAAAAAGAAAGATATAACAGAAAACACGTTTTCATTGTTTGCTCTTGTCGATTTCTAGCACATTCCACTCATCATCATTATTAACTCTTCTGTGCGGCACGTGTCTGATCTTTGAACACAGGCTGAGGAAGCTGATGGAAACCTCCCAAGCCCGTTCGATTCTGCTGTTTCCATAGTGTGAACCAACCCAGTGGACGTGGGGCCCAGTGCAGCCAGCCGTCTAGCGCTGGAGCCTTTGGGGCTGGACCGGACTTGGATGAGAACACCACACCACCATACCGCTGTTTATTTTCTTGAGATAAAGAACAAAGGAAAACACAGGGGTGAAATCTGCTTTTGAAAGCATTCAAGCAGTGTCATTTTTATTAGCTGAACTCACTCTAGGTGTGGCCTGGTTTTGCTCCCAGAGGTTTCCGCCGCCTTAGAGCGGACGCGCAGGGTGGCCCCAGGGCGGTAAGAGCAGCGCCCAGACGGCCCTTCCCAGTCCCCGCCGCCGCTGGCTTCCCTGTGTCCTTCCCGCCCTCCTTTCCCGCACCTCTTTCCTGAGATCTCGTCTTTGTCTGAAGGTGATCCTGGCATTTCCAACCCGGTAAAATGGGATTGGCACCGGGGCTATGTTCACGGAACGGCCATCTGACCCAGTTTGTTTGGTTGATTGATTGGTTTGGCTGTGCTGGGTCTTTGTTGCTGCGAGGGCTCTTCCTGGTTGCAGAGACTGGGGCTGCTCTCGAGTTGGGCTGCGCCGGCTCCTGTTTCGGAGCACGGACTGGCCGGCGCGCGGACTTCAGAAGCGGCAGCGCATGCGCTCAGTGGTTGCGGTGCTTGGGCTCAGTCCTGAGGCTCTCGTGATCCGGCGCCGGATCAGGGATCGAACCAGGGTCCCCTGCGTTGCAAAGCGGGTTCTTAACCCCTGGAATGGAGAAGCCCTGACCCAGTTTTATGAAAGACTTTCTAGAGGAAATGATGATTCTGAGACCTGAAAGAGAAATAGCAGAGGCACCCAGTTATCCGGGAAGAGAGGTCGGAATGTATGGAAGCCCAGAGGTTCTGTAGGAGAACTCTGCGCATCGATCCAGCTGTGTCTCCAAGCGTCTTTGAATGAGGATATTGGCTACAGACTAGGCCCTTGACCTTGTTAACGGCTCACCATATCAGTATAACTAGGACACAAAAACTTTCCTGGAATCAATGACTTGTTTCCTAAAAACCCCTCCAACATCGTTGTTGATACTGTGGGAATTTATGACTCGTATCTCCTGCATCTGTCTTCTCTTCCTAAAGTCACGTTGGCAGACGATGTGCCTGGCCACGGTGAAAACTTCAGGAACTTGTGTAGAGTGAGGTGATAACTGCCAGTTCTTGAAAAGGGACTGTTGGTATAATATCCTTTTTGCAAAAATCAGGAAACGTTTAAGGCTGGAGTTTCTGTTTTCAATAATGAAGATGGATATTCACAGAAGAGGAGGACAAAGGAAAACAGAATGCTCCAGCCTCAGGCGGTGCATTTGGGCTTGTTTTATTTGTCACTGATGGAAACACCAAAGGACAATTCTCCTTTTATTTCTTTTCCTGTGTCCAGCACTAAGGCATGCTTCTGAACCTTGAGCTGTATTATCTTCAGACAATACACAGACCTAGTTTTTCCCAATTTATACATGCCAGAGTTTGGGGTCTCATCTGCCCTCTGGCTAGTCGAGGAAATCTTTCTTTGGAGTTCTTTTCCTTATTCTGTTTCAACACCTAAATTTATTTATTTCTTTATGTTTTTGCCCATGGATACTAAAACTGAAAGGGTGCAGGTCAAATTTGAAAATACCTCTGTGCCAATGGGCTAATCAACCTGAGAAGTCCTAGTTGTGGCACGTGGGATCTTTTTCTCTTTTTTTCAGTCATGGCACGTGGGATCTAGCTCCTTGCTGCGAAGTCGCTTCAGTCGTGTCCGAATCTGTGCGATCCCATAGACGGCAGCCCACCAGGCTCCCCCGTCCCTGGGATTCTCCAGGCAAGAACACTGGAGTGGGCTGCCATTTCCTTCTCCAGTGCATGAAAGTGAAAAGTTAAAGTGAAGTCGCTCAGTTGTGTCCGACTCTTCGTGACCCCATGGACTGCAGCCATGGACGAGTTCCTTGACCAGGGACCAAACAAACCTGGGCTCCCTGCATTGGGAGCCCGGAGTCTTAGCCGATGGACTACTAGGGAGATCCCTGTATTATGATTTTAAACTGACAAATGTGTTCTGGTTCAAGGTCAGCCATAAGTTGAACTGTAAAGAAAAGAAAAAAATACAATTTATAATTAACAAAATTTGCAGTTAATATTAAGGGGCAAGCACAGTCAAATCATGGGCT
Organism: Budorcas taxicolor; assembly: GCF_023091745.1. Lineage (NCBI taxonomy): Eukaryota > Metazoa > Chordata > Mammalia > Artiodactyla > Bovidae > Budorcas > Budorcas taxicolor. The sequence goes on along the minus strand of NC_068931.1, from coordinate 61,943,648 downwards.
TCCCTGGAGGCTCAGAGAGTGAGGAGTCCACCCCCAATGCAGGAGGCCTGGGTTCGGTCCCAGGGTCGGGAAGATCCCCTGGAGGAGGGCATGGCAACCCACTCCAGTAGTCTTGCCTGGAGAATTCCTGTGGACAGGGAGCTCGGTGGGCTACAGTCCACGGGGCTGCAGAGTCAGACACCACTGAGCGACTAAGCGCAACACAGCACACGCGGTCAGATTGTAAACGAGATGAATTTAGCGAAAAGAGAAACAACAAAGCGCTGTTCTTTTAATTGACAGCAAATGTCCACTAATTATAAATGAAAGACAGTCCGTAATTCTTTCAATGGAAACCCTAGTTGGAAACTGAGACTCCTGTAGTAAATATTAAGCATCGCAGGGTCGGGTACATCAGTCACATGTGTGTATAAAGGCAGTAAATCGACATAACTATGGCTATGATGAAATGTGGATAAAGCACTTTGAACCTCCGCAGAAATAAGCAGAGTATAAATAGATAGCATGCTCAGGCAGAGAGAAAATCAAGTGCTATTTTAGCACTTGGGCTAGTGATAATTTATTGTTCAGGCTCTTTGGTTGAGTCAGTGTTTATATGGTACTGTATATTAACAGACAAAAATAGTCTGTACACATCACTGTCTTGGACAGATTCCTCAGTGATCAGCAGAAACTGTTCCAACAGACCACTCCCCTACAAGGAAGGGATTTATAATATTTTAAATATTCATCCTAAAAATCCAAGCTGTTTTGACGATTTGTTTGGTAATATATCTGGTTCAAAGAGAAGCAATGTGGCATGCGCAATGAAAAAAGACAAAGTGGCTCACACTCCAAGCTCTGGGGCCCAGGTCGCCTGGCTTCAGCGCCCAGCGCTGCGCTTCCTGGCTGTGTCGACCCTGGGCATGTCACTTGGCTTCTCTGTGCCTGGTCTTGCTCCTCAGTCAGTGGGGTCGCTGACAGTCCCGGCCTCACTGTTGTTGAGACGGTGACGTGGCTTGATGCGGTAACGCGCTCGGCCCAGTGCCTGGCGCGGGGCGAATGTGAGCCGCCCGCGTGTCGTCTCTCAACCTTTCCCTTCCTTGTGATATTTTTCTCCTTTTAGTATTTAGAAAAAGGTGTTTATTTGGCTGTGGCAGGTCTCAGCTGAGGCATGCAGGGTCTCTGGTTGTGGTGTGAGGGCTCGGCGGTTGCGGTGAGGGCTTCGTTGCCCCATGGTGTAAGGGGTCTTCATTCCCTGAGCAGGGGTCCCGCCGTGTCCCTGCATTGCAGAGTCTTAACCACCAGGCCACCAGGGAGGTCCCCATGGTGGGTGTTTTTCAACAACCTTTCCTTGATCACATCCCGTGTGTCAAGCACTTTGTCCCATACTGCTCAATCTTACCTGTCCGTTATGAAGTCAGTCAAGTATCTGAAGCCAAGTCTGTTTGGTCCGAGACCCATCCTTTTCATCATGACACTTAACTGCTCTTTCTTAAAAACAAGCCCTTTGAGTTCAGCTCCAGCCAGTTCTGGCTCGCTGCTCTACCCGTTTGAGCTCTATTTTTATTGGCAGCTCTGAGTATGTTTCATCACTTTAGTTTATATCTCCCTGACGAAATTCTGTGTTCTTTTTTTATTAATTAACTTATTTTAATTGGAGGATAATTAGTTTACAGTATTGTGGTGGTTTTCCCATACATCGACATGAATTACACACAGGTGCACGTGTCCCCATCCTGACCCCCCTCCCCGCCCCACTTCGCTCCCGGTTGTCCCAGAGCACCGGCTTTGGGTGCTCTGCTTCATGCGTGAAACTCAGTCATCTGTTTCACATATGGTAATATACATGTTTCAGCGCTATTCTCTCAAATCATCCCACCCTCGCCTTCTCCCTCACAGTCCAAAAGTCTGTTCTTTACATCTGCGTCTCTCTTGCTGCCTTGCGTATAGGGTCGTTGATACTGTCCTTCTAAACTCCTCATATATGCGTTAGTATACTGCATTGATGTTTAAATCCTGTGTTCTTCAAGAGGAAGCATCTCTCATAACTCCTTCTGGCAACCTTTTTGACTGCCTTTCAGCCTGATTATACCAGAATCAGGCATGGCTGAGGGATTAAACAGATTGGAATTTCTACCAGCCTTGAAGTTTTCCATATACCTAAGGAACAGAGCAGATGCTCACGGCTTCCACAGAAGCCATGCACAGCACCCAAGCCCATAAAACGCAGGTCATTTCTGAGTCTACTTACAGTCTTCATGCAAGAAAAAGTGCAGTAATTCGAGAAGTAGCTGCGGAAGCCTTTCCACTGTGTGTTGGGCCATTACTACAGGAGGGTTAAGAATATGACCTCCAGGAGACCCCCGAGGGGCATTACTTGTTGAGTCCAGCATCGTCCAAGGTCTGAACTTCATCCTGGCAGTCTGGAGATCTGATTTGTTGATTCCTCAAGGACAGACCTGACTCTTAGGGACTGACTCCCGTTAACAGCCCACTGGACAGGTGCTCAACCAAAAGGCCAGTATATTCATTTGTAAATGAGACAGCTGGTGCTTTGCTGTCCCAGCCCGTACCCTCTCTCCAGGCAGGTTTTCTTCAGAAACCAGACGGGCTTCAGAGGTAGCTTGGCGAGCGCAAGGTCTGAACAAAGGGAGGAGACCGGGTTGGTTTGAAAACAATAACAGCAAGATGACATCACATGCTTATTCCCAAGATTGCCTCAGTTACGCAGCCGAGGTTGGCGTGGAGGCGGCCGAGGCTGAGGCCGGCGTGGAGGAGGCCGAGGCTGGCCTCCAGTCCACTGGCCTGCAGCTGACTGGTCTGCTTCCGCCTGGCACAGTCATCTGCTACGCACATCCGTCGGGTTGGAGTCAAAGCTTTCAGGAGCAGATCCATCTGAAGTCTTCAGAGTGCCTTTCTTCCTCTGAGCTGGCCACCTGTGTCGCCCTAGAGATGGGGCATGTCTGAGGGGCAGGGTCCGGGGCAGGCTCTCACCCCCGGAATGGAGTGTCGGTGCACTTTGGCGAGCTGCCATCCAAGGCAGCTCAAAGTCAGGCAAGAAAAGAGGCATATTCTGTTATTCTTGGTAAAATAAATCACACCGCTTAAAGTGCACAGGAGACAGGAAGGAGAAGAGAGCAGAGGGCTTCTCTCCGGGCAAGTGTTTACTCTTCCAGCTGTGTGATCACAGGCGTCCACACTGAGTTCTCAGACAGGTTGCTTTTCAAGCCCCCCGGCCCCCCGCTGCATTCAAAGGGCAGCGTCCCTGGTTCCCCTTCCTCTGAGCCCCTGCCGCACTTGTCTCCGCTCAGAGACCAGCCTGCGTCTTCAGCTCCTTTCTCAGCGCTGCGTTAGTTCCCAGTGTCTTTGAAATTCCTCTCTTGTAGAGGCAGCTTCAGATCGCCGTGGGCACAGCTGAGCTGGTGGCTGCGTGGGCCCCTTTTGTGGGGAACAGCATCCTGAGCCCAGGGTCCCCCGTGGCGGTGCTCAGCTGACTTGGAGCCTGGTGAGGCGGGCAGGTCGCTCATCAGCCTCTCCTGCGGGGGCCCAGCTTCCTCACTGGGGGGCCTGGAGGAGCAGACACCCCACCTCTGCTTGGTCTTGGCCTTCAGCCAAGAGAGAGGTGGACGGAATGGTCTGCCTCTTTGCTCTCTGAGCTGCTGACTGGTCTAACTCCGTGTGGAAAGCCTCACAGTTGTTATCCTTCCCTAGCACGTCCTGGTCCATGGCAAATAGTGGGTTTGAGCCACACCCTCAGCATGACATGGATTTGCCCATTCATTGATGACCTGCACGCACTGAGCTGTGTGTCACATATGACACATGCTTTCCGCGGCAGTGCCATGGCCTCCGAGGTCTCAGAAGACCCCCAGAGCTGTACTGCTGCTCCCTTCCCACCGCGTTCACCCCGGTGGGCTGCATCCATATCACACCGGGAATTCTTTAAACGAGCTGTCCTCATCCTTGGCTTTCCTGGAGGCTCAGACATAAAGAATCTGCCTGCAGTGACGGAGACCTGGGTTTGATCCCTGGGTTGGGAAGATCCCCTGGAGAAGGGAAAGGCTACCAACTCCAGTATTCATGCCCAGAGGATTCCATGGACAGAGGAGCCTCGTGGGCTGCAGTCCGGGGCAGAAAGAAAAGAGGCATATTCTGTTATTCTTGGTAAAATAAATCACACCGCTTAAAGTGCACAGGAGACAGGAAGGAGAAGAGAGCAGAGGGCTTCTCTCCGGGCAAGTGTCCCAAAGAGACGACTTAGACAGATGCCCTAAGTGGGAACATGAAGTTGTGTTGGTCCGAAAGGCGTCCTTGAGGAGATCGACACGGAGCAGAGCTGCACGGAAGGTTTCCTGTCCTCCTCGGGTGTGTGTGTAATGCAGCTGGGAGGGGGTTGCGGGATGGGCCATGATGCCAGCTGTGTAGGCGTCTTTATGGTGGCGGTCTTGCAGGAGAGTCTGCACAGCCGCTCCCGGTCCGGCTCTTTAATCAGCAGGGAGGCCGAGGTGGCTGCCCTTCCGTCACCACCTCCCCCAGGCCCCAGGGGAGCCATGCAGGCTCTCCCCAAGTCCCTCCGTGGAGACGGGATGAGGCAGCCTGTCCAGGGACGGGATCCTTGCCCATATGGTCAGCCGGTGTAGTTGGGCGTTTTCTCAGCAGGTGTGGCTGAAGGTCACCCGAGGTCACCTTCTGCATTTTCATGGTGCTTTGTGGAGGACAGTGGCCAGAGGACCTCCACGAGCGTGTTCAGGCGGGTTTCTGGGTTCTGCCGGTTGTATGTGGCAGCCTTGAGCAAAGCCACCCGCCTCCATCCCAGCTGCACCCTAAAATCACCCAGGAGTGTGTTGTAGACTGATGCCCAGACTGAATTCCACCAGACTCTATGGGTGGGAGCCAGAATCCCTGAGTGATTGTGTGAGTGATTATGTGAGTGATTGTGCCAGCAAGGCTGAGGACTTGCTCTGCGGTGACCTAAATGGGAAGGAAATCCAAAAAAAGGGAATAAATAGGGCTTCCTTTGTGGTCCAGTGGTTAAGAATCCGCCTTGGAATACGGAGGTCGTGGGTTCGTCCTCTGCTCTGGGAAGATCCCACATGCCTTGGGACAGCCGGGCCTTGGGCCAAACTACCGAACCTGCGAGCTGCAAGCGTGGAGCCTGCGCTCTGCAGAGAGAAGCCGCACAGCATGACTAGAGAGCCCTCGGACGGCAGCAAAGACCCAGAGCCGCCAAAAGCAGAGAAATATGTCATGGATACGTATAGCTGATTCATCTTGCTGTGCGGCAGAAACTGACACCCCATCGTTAGGCAACCTTACTCCAATAAAAAGTAATTTAAAAGAAGACTGAGGACTAACTGCTATAAGGAAGGGAGAGAGGATGAAAGCAAAGCAGGGTAACAGGGAAGAAGGGAATTGAGAAATACAGAAGAAATGGAGGGCTGCCCTGGGATGGTGGAGAGAGACCGTTCCTAACCAGCAAGTGCCCGGGGCTCCCCGCAAGAGGGAGGTGTGCCAGCCCAGTCCCCCTAGGATGAATATGGTGATCGAGGCCGCCCACCCCAGGATGAATATGGGGATCGAGGCCGCGCCCCCCAGGATGAATATGTGCGATCGAGGCCGCACCTCTCAGAATGACTATGGGCGATCGAGGCCGCTCCCCCAGGATGAATATGCGCGATCGAGGCCGCACCCCTCAGAATGACTATGGGCGATCGAGGCCGCCCCCCCCAGGATGAATATGGGGATCGAGGCCGCGCCCCCCAGGATGAATATGTGCGATCGAGGCCGCGCCCCCCAGGATGAATATGGGAATCGAGGCCGGGCCCGGGTCTAGGTGCGGTCGGATGCGCCTGGTCTCGCCAACCGGTGAACCGTGTACCAGCTGTGTGTCTCAGGGCACAGAGCTCCCCTGAACTTCCCTGAGCTTCTGGGTTCTCTGATGGTCCCTGCGGGGCTGTGTGATGGATTTGATGGGATGACGGTGAAGGTGACAGGCGACGGGTGTTCTGCACGTGGTTGCTCCGTAGTAAGAAGCTTTAGAAGAAATGCCTACTTCTATTCCAATAAAAAGTTACCAGCTCTTCGCATCAGTTATTTCTTTCTGCTCTCCTGAAAGAGTGGTTCTGAAATACTGGCTCAGGAGAGTTAATACAGAGCTCAGAGGCCCGGCTCACAGAAGGACTCATATTTACATCTGCCCTCTGGGTGACTGACACAGGAAAGCCCGGGACCCTTTCTGTAAGGAAAGCTGGGGCATCCCGCTCTGTTGTGAGGACCAGAAGGATCAGCTGCTGCGGATGCCGAGGAGGCTCTGTTAGGGAGCCTCACCGCCTTCTACTTGTTTGCTTCACCTCCTTGTTTCCTGAACTTTCTAATGATTTTGGTGAACTTCTGCCCCACCCCAACATAGACAAGGGCCAGCAGGCACCCGGCGGGGTAATTTTGGCAAGGTTCCACCTTTCATTTACAAGTCAAACTGAGACAGGCTCTAAAACTGGCATCCTCCGAATTAGTAACTCCTTGCCAAACAAGGCGAGAGCCTTTTCCTCTCTGCCTGCAGAGGCGAGAATGAGTCGTCTCGCTCACTCTTTGTGCTCGATACCCCTGAAAGCGTCTCATTTGGAGCCTTCGATCGTCAGCTATGAGAGTGCAAACTGAAACAGCACCCTCTCAGCGTTTAGCATTTATTTTCAAAGGCACGCGGAGCCCCTTGGACCACAGTGAATCAAAGCGTCTGTGCACGGACAAGTTTCCACGGGTGCTGCGAGAGTGTCGGCCCGTGGGAGCCCACAGGGACGCCCGGTGGATTTAGTGCTTATAGTTTCTGTTGTGACTGTAATGGGAAAGAGGGTGTGCCTGCCCCGTGGAGCCGCTGCTGTAGGGGCCTGAGGCCTGGGGGCAGGAGGGGCTTTGGTGATGGAGGCCCGTGGCCAGTCGGGGTCTGCGGGGGATGGAGGGGGTCTCCTTCCTCTGCAGTGTGGTCCCCACTGCTTCTTGGAGGCAGAGTTCCCACTCCGAGCAGCCTGGCCACTTGCTGGCTGGTGGCAAATCACTCAGGTTGCCCTGGTAGGCCTGGGAAAGTGGAAACGCCATGGAGACCAAGCCCGGCGGTGGGGGCGGGCAGCTCGCCTCCGCCCCCGCTCCAGGGGGGTAAATACTGTCCCCGGAGCCACTGTCTCAGGAGCAGCCCACGGTTCGTTTTGTTTCATGAGGGGGAGGGATTCCTGCTGCAGGCTTTGCTAAAGGACAGGAATTCCTAGCAACACCAAGGGCTTCTGCTTTATGGGCGGGACTTGAATTTCTCTCTTTTCTGTCCTTTATGATTTGGTGAGGGTGCTGGAGTTTGAACCTTTTAAGTGGCCTTTATCTTCCTAAAATTAAAACTTATTTTCTGTAACCTGTCAGGGGTTAATAAAATATCTGCTAGGGATTTCTGGAGTCTTTGGAAGGGAGAAGAAGGGAAAAGAAAGAAGTGTTGCAGAAATGTAAGGTTTTAAAATTCACATCCAAAATTGTGCTTAAATGACAGATACCATAGGTTGCCATATACTGAGTTAATGCTTGCCGGGGTGGGGGGCACGGGAATATCCTGGAGTTCTTTCGTGAGTGAAGGGAGTGTGAAATATTCATCAAAATATCTTTTTGATATGTATCAGTATACAGAAATGGCTAAATGAAGGAATAGTCAGAAAAATGGTGCCATGCCAGTGGTGAGATTTAATATCTGTTGAGCACCCCACGTGCCGGGTGCCATTCAAAGCGCAGCACGCCTTCACAGGCACTCGCTCCATCTTCTAGCCTGTAGGTCAGACACTGCTGTCATGCTCCTCTTAGAAAGGAGGAGGGGCCTATCTGATAGAAATCTCTTGACTTGAGCTGTCAACGTCAATGTCCGTGCAAGTGTCAACAGTAACATTGAGACCTGGAAGCAGTCAGGCCCCTGGCTGAGAGGTGCCTTCCGTCCTAAGCTGGAGTTGGGATCTTTCCTCCCACACCCAGCATGCGGCCCTCTGGAAACCAGAGCTACGGGACTCGAACTTCTCTGGCTTCACCCTTCTTGCTTCATTTTGCAAATGACACCAGGAGGGAACGTGTGGAGGGGTTCCTCTTCAGAGCCGGGGGTGAGGTGAGATGAGACTCGGGCCCTGGAGGCATCCAGGGCTGCCTCCTGGAAAGCTGCAGTGTCCGGTGTGTGTCTGAGGATCTGGCAAGGCTGCCACGCCAGGCCGCTTTCTCATCATCTATTTGACGCTCTCCAGGCTCTTCTGCCTTGAAAACTGGAAGCTTTTTCTTTCCCAACTGCGTAACTTGGCTGAGCACCTCCCTGGCTCTCAGGAAACGTTCTTCGGTGGGTGGACCATTCCTTCTTGCTCTCCGTTGTGAGATCTGTGTGTATCAAGTGCGGGAAAGTAGGTGAAAACCGTTGCTTGGCGCCCACGCTGTGCTTCAGGAAACCTGTTCAGAGGTTCCCAAGTAGGTTCCCAAGCAGAGGTTCTGGAAGCAGAGAACCAGCCAGAATATTCTTGCTGCTTTACTCTTGTTTTTAAATGACAGACTTGTGCTTTTCCATCCGTTTTAATTGAGTCAAGTCCCATGACTTCTGTGATCCCCAAATCCTCCATAAATTCACATACAACTGGCTTCCCCCAACCCCGCCCTACTCCCTTGAAACTCTCTCCCTTCCCAGCCTGGGAACCTGCCCTTTAAATTGGACATGGCTCGGATTTTAATCTCTCCTCAAAGGCACAGTGACAATTTCACAACAAAGCAGGCAGTTGGGTGGGGGAGTTTTGTTTTCTGCTCCCATTAAGAGAGCGACTGCTCTTCCTTTGTCCCATGGGCCGAGTCTTGGCAGCAGGCGGGCAGACCTTGAATTTGGTGTTGCAACATCCATCAGACCCAAGTGAGTCTGGGCTCCTCGAAGGTGAACTGCAGCTGTTTGGATAAAGTTCTAAAATCTTGTTTGTGTGATTCTCAGCCCTTGTTTTACAGTCACTCTTTCTGGCAGAGAAACCAGGAAGCTTTCCTTTCCCAGGATCCCGGGCAGGTAATTGTTTTCCCAAACTGCATTTTAATCACTAATGGAAATGGACATTCGCCCTGAGAACCTTCTCCCTCGCCTATAAAGCCGAAAAACCCTCCGCATTCTCCCTGGGCCTTGGATTCAACCCTGAGACTGGATTACAGACCGTCCCTCCCTCCCCGAGATGCATTTCCATCTCTGGTTGTAATTTAGGGCCATTTACATTTCTCAGCAATGGTCTCTTGGAATCTTGGCGTGCTTTCCTCTCAGCGGTTGGCCGTGGCCAGGTGGCCTGTGATCTCCAGAGAAGAGGAATTGGTGAAGTCTGTTTCTCGGTGTTATTAAGGAGCGCAACCTGCCACGAGCCGGTAGTTTTTACCACCGCCGGGTGTTTTCAAGGCCCCCGGTCTCCTGTTGACATATCAGGAGGCCCCTGGCTCAGGAGACACAACCCAAGAGGCCCCCAGGGGCCCCAATTCTGTTCCCACCCCTTCAGCCCCGGGACTCTGAGCGTCAGGAAGCGGCTGATGACCCGACGCTGTTTAGACAGTGTCCTTCCTACGCCCCATGCCAGGGACTGGGTGGGGCTGTTCTTCTGAGCAGGAGTGGATTCATTTTCCACCCTTGTCCCCTTCTGGCTTGCTCCTTGGAAGGAAAGCAGTGCCAAACCTAGACAGCGTATTAAAAAGCTGAGACATCACTTTGCCAACAAAGATCCGTCTAGTCAAAGCTATGGTTTTTCCCGTAGTCATGCACGGATGTGAGAGTTGGACCATAAAGAAGGTTGAGCACTGAAGAATTGATGCTTTGAACTGTGATGTTGGAGAAGAAACTCTTGAGAGTCCCTCCGACTGCAAGTAGATCCAACCAGTCCATCCTAAAGGAAATCAACCCTGAATATTCATTGAAGGACTGGTGCTGAAGCTGAAGCTCCAATACTTTGGCCACCTGATGCCAAGAGCCAACACATTAGAAAAGACCTTGTTGTTGGGAAAGATTGAGGGCAGGAGGAGAAGAGGGCAGCAGAGGATGAGATGGTTGGATGGCATCATTGACTCAATGGACATGAGTTTGAGCAAGCTCCGGCAGATGGTGAAGGACAGGGAAGCGTGGTGTGCTGCAGTCCGTGGAGTTGCAAAGAGTCGGACATGACTGAGTGACTGAACAACTCCTCTGGGTGGGGAGAGTGTTCCCCTCCCTGGCAGTTGGCCAACCTGCAGACAGGGAGGCTCGGAAACTCAGACACATCCCGGAGTCCTGCTCCTCCAGCCCCTCTGAGAGTCCACCGCCTCTGCTCGCCCCTGGGCCGGGCCATGTCCTGAGTGAGGGTCACTAGAAGCATAAAAGCCAAGATTCTTGAAGGGCAAAGTCTAATTTACCAGAAAGTCTTACTGTTCATCAGCAAACATCCATCCATCAAGCCTGGCGCTAGGTTCTCTGATACCAACAAACTCGCCACCCAGAGATTCCAGTCCAAGGTCAACACTGAGGTGGGCAGGCGGTGAGCGCTGCGGCCAGGCCAGCCTCTCGGGCGCCGGGGAGCGGCTGTTAGCGGGGCGGTGAGGGGAAGACGGGGCATCCCGGGCTGGCGGGCAGCCGACAGCGGGGTGGGGGTCAGGATAGGTATTCGGAGAGACTGCAGGGCCCCCTGGCGTGTCGTCCTGGAGGGGACCTGTGCCTGTAGGAGGCCCCGGGTGAGGTTTCAGCCTTTTCAGTGTTCACGTGCCATTCTTCATGTCGCGCGGTAGAGACGCATGAGCTGAGAAATGCAAAGGTTGGCTGAACAGTTGGGCCTTCACCTTCCTTCCCCAGCGGCTCATCGGTAAAAAGCCGCCTGCCAATGCAGAGACGGGCGACATGGCTTCAGTCCCTGGGTCGGGAGGACCCCCTGGAGGAGGGCGTGGCAGCCCACTCCGGTATTCTCGCCTGGAGAACCCCTGGTCAGGGGACCCTGGCGGCTACGGTGCATGAGCTCACAGACTCAGACACGACTGAGCGAGTCAGCAGGCACGTCGTCGGGAAGAGCGTTCTCTGCCTGCGGCGCGGCGGGGAGTGTCCCGGGAACTGACTGAAGGCAGGCTGCTGCCCTTGCCGCCCGCCGCACGCACCGCACGCTCGCCCCTTCACCGACTCGCTCGCTCATTATTGCATCTGCTCACCTCTAACTCACTCAACAAACATCTCCTGAGCAAGCGTCTCCTACACGCCAGACACTGCTAGGCAGACGAGCTTCCTGTCCGGAGCCGCGAGCAGGAAGCTTGTAGAATCCTGGCCCCCAGAGGCCCGGCCACCCACGCGGCCTCCCAGGCCTCCGTCGGCACACTCCGCGGCTCCCGCGGGTCAGAAGCGGGTGCAGAGAGGACCGGAAGCAGGCCCGTCTCTCCGGCCATCATTATGGGAAATACTGATTAGCCTGCAGGTGATGTTATCACCGGGTTCTCAGAGCACCGGTTTCCGCCGCCGCCGCCGCGCTCTGCTCTAATAAAGCGATGTCCCGTCAGTGGACCGTGCAGAACGCTGACGGGCACAGCCCGCATGGCTTGTCCGGGGGCGCACCCAGCCAGATGACAGAGGTCGTAGTTGGAGCTGAGATGGTGGTTTAGAGTTCCCTTTGCTTGAAAATGGCACCCACAGCTTTCACCCTCCTTCCCGTCACCGAGTCAGCTGGACTCCCTTTATCCCAAGTCAGAGCTCTGGTGTGAGAACTTCGCGTCTGAGGCTTCGAGATTCCGGTGAAGCGGGTGCTACTGAGCGGCCCCTGGCAGTCTGTTCTGAGAGGCGCAGGCCGCCCAGAAACCTCAAGAGCAGAGATCCCCTGTTGCCAGGTTCTGAGAGCGTGTCTGAATAGATCATCTCAGTGGTCCGGGTAGCTCACCATCCCACGGGGCATGGGCGCAGGCCCCCGAGCCTCCCCGGGAGCATTCTTGGTCACCTGTGCCCTGGGAGGTGGGAAGAGCAAGAGTCAGAAAAATCTGAATTTGAATCTCGTCTCTGCCATCACCCGGTGGATTGGTCTAGGCCATGTCTCTCTCTCTCTCTCTCTCTCTCTCTCTCTCTCTCTCTCTCTCTCTCTCTCTCTCTCAATGGAAGTGCAGTTGCCTTAGGGCTTCCCCAGTGCCTAGCAGTAAAGAACCCGCCTGTGATGCAGGAGAATGAGAGACACGGGTTCGATCCCTAGGTGGGGAAGATCCCCTCAAGGAGGAAATGGCAACCCACTCCAGTGTGCTTGCCTGGAGAATCCCACGGACAGAGGAGCCTGGTGGGGTGCAGACCATGGGGTCGAGAGAGTCAGGCACGACTCAGCAAACAAACCAAAACCAGCCCTACAGAGTCGCTTTCAGTGTTGGGTTTCTACTGTGCTGCAAAGGGAGCTGGCTACATACACGTGTATCCCCTCTTGTTTTTGGGATTTTCTTCCCATTTAGGTCACCACGGAGCACTGAGTCCAGCTCCCTGTTTGCTATGTGGTGACTTCTCACTAGGCTTCGGGCTTACACTTCAGTTCAGTTCAGTTCAGTCGCTCAGTCGTGTCCGCCTCTTTGCGACCCCATGAATGGCAGCACGCCAGGCCTCCCTGTCCATCACCATCTCCCGGAGTTCACTCAGACTCACGTCCATGGAGTCAGTGATGCCATCAAGCCATCTCATCTTCTGTTGTCCCCTTCTCCTCCTGCCCCCAATCCCTCCCAGCATCAGAGTCTTTTCCAATGAGTCAACTCTTTGCATGAGGTGTCCAAAGTACTGGAGTTTCAGCTTTAGCATCAGTCCTTCCAAAGAAATCCCAGGGCTGATCTCCTTTAAAATGGACTGGTTGGATCTCCTTGCAGTCCAAGGGACTCTCAAGAGTCTTCTCCAACACCACAGTTCAAAAGCATCAATTCTTCGGCGCTCAGCCTTCTTCACAGTCCAACTCTCATATCGATACATGACCACTGGAGAAACCATGGCCTTGACTAGATGGACCTTAGTTGGCAAAGTAATGTCTCTGCTTTTGAATATACTATCTAGGTTGGTCGTAACTTTTCTTCCAAGGAGTAAGCGTCTTTTAATTTCATGGCTGCAGTCACCATCTGCAGTGATTTTGGAGCCCCCAAAAATAAAGTCTGACACTGTTTCCACTGTTTCCCCATCTATTTCCCATGAAGTGATGGGACCGGATGCCATGATCTTCATTTTCTGAATGTTGAGCTTTAAGCCCACGTTTCCTCTCTCCTCTTTCACTCTCATCAGGAGGCGTTTTATCTCCTCGGCGTGTATATGATCCCTGTCTATGTGGTGACTTCTCACTAGGCTTCCGGTTTACACTTAGTGGTGTACGTATGTCAGTCCCAACCTCCCAGTTGGCCCCACACCGCCCTCCTCGCCCCCTGGTCTGCATATGTTCCGCCTCTGCGTCTGTGTCTCCAGTTCTGCTTAACAAATAGGTTCATCTGTACCTCGGCCACCTCCGAACACCTCTGAGCTCGAGTTTGCTCACCGCTGAGTTTCTTGTTAATCCCATGGGGGGAGCAGGTTTAGCGCCAGCAGAAGGATCCCAGATGAACTAGCCAGGACTGGAATTCGTCTGGGGCGCCCAGCACAGCTGTGCCAGCTGTTTGCAGCCGGCTGAAGTCTGTTCCGGTTGGCTTTGGGTCCACGCCATGCTGGTTGTTCAGTACTTTGACGATGACTCCCGGAAATAATTTATGTGGAGGGATTTGCGGACAGAGCAGCGCACGGCTAGCTCGTTTGATGATGGTGTTTGGATAGTCACCACTGCCAAGGCTAATGCTAAATATATATTTTCTTTACATATATATTTTCCATCATCTGACAAATAAGTAGCCTTCAAATTAGCATGTATCTTTTGAGTCTTAACAAAGGAGAAGTAACACAACACTTAGGTTCAAACATTCTTATCTAATGTTTTTTCATGAGTCATCCTGATTTTCCAGGAATCATTTCTGAGCCTCAGAGAGTGACTGAAGGACCACTCGTGTTGGCCTTTAGAATGAAGACTGTATTTAGTAAAGGTGGCTTTTGACAAGATACGATTCATTCTAGACTTCTCTAGAATGGCCCGGCACCCCTACACTTCAGCTGGTGATCCAGTATGACATCTTAGGTGAACTGGCAGACAGTAGACATTTTTAAAGGGGCTTCCCCAGCAGCCCAGTGCTTAACATTGCTCTTTCACGGCAGGGGCCAGAGGGCGCGGGTTTGATCCTCAGTGGGGGAACTAAGATTTCGAGGGCCATGCAGCCCCCCAAAGAGGGTGTGTTCTGTGGTTCTTAGTGGAATGCCACGAAGTTCAGTGTTTTGCTGGAGATGTCAAGACATGCGGTTACATTTGAGGCGGGCCACGGAACCCCTCTTTAGGCTACTTATAAAGGACAGTGATGTTCCATTCTTCAGCTGGGTCTCAGAAAAGAACAGTACGATTTGGTGCTTAATTTTAGACTCGGGTCTAATCGGCAGGAGGCACACCCACAAGCACCAGGGAAAGAAGAGTAGGGAGACGAAAATAAAAAGTGAACGTGGCCGTCCCCTCACCTACCGCTGTGCCGGAGCTCCCGCTGGAAACGTTGAGTCCCAGCCTTGCTTCTCCGTGAGTAATGTCTAGGCTTCATAGTCTTGTCTGGGGCCCTTATCTTTTTGTGAAACGAGTGCTGCCTTAGCAAATATGTAGCCTGGGCTCATGGATGACACGTGACGGGTCGTTTACCTCTGCCAGGCTTCAGCTTGGGCTTCCCTCGTGGCTCAGATGGTAAAGAAGCTGCCTGCAATGCAGGAGACCCAGGTTGGATCCTTGGGTCAGGATGAGCCCATGGAGAAGGGAACAGCAACCCATTCAGTACTCTTGCCTGGAGAATCCCGTGGACAGAGGAGCGCGGTGGGCTACAGTCCGTGGGGTCACAGAGAGTCGGACACGACTGAGCAACTGAGCACACTCACAGGCTTCGGTTTATCACCTATAAGGCGAGGGTCAAGTGGCCCTGACTCTGTGGGAGTCTTACAAAGAATTCAGTGAGTATATGTGTGTGTATACATAATCATATACCTGTGTATCTCCTTGGAGAATTAAACTGAAGCTATATCCCCTGTCTCCAGAAAAATCCATGAACACAAAAAAATTTAGCCAACTCTTTTCAGGGAATTTCTGGACTTCCTGAAACCATAAACATCCTAAAAAAGAGTTATATTATCTAAGGGAGGAAACCCTGTGTTGAATGTCCCTTTCTGTGCTAAAATTTTTATTATATTTTTATCACTTAAAAGGAAACTGTGAATCAAATCTGAGTATTGTAAATAAACGTCTGTGATCACTGGAAAAATCGTGGAAGTGTTAGTGGCTCAGTTGGGTCCAATTCTTTGTGACCCGTGGACTGTAGCCCATCAAGCTCCTCCGTGCATGGGATTCTCCGGGCAAGAGTACTGGAGTGGGTTGCCATTTCCTTCTCCAGGGGATCTTCCCGACCCAGGGATTGAACCCGGGTCTCCCCCCGAGTTACAGGCAGATTCTTTACTTTCTGAGCCACCAGAGAAGCCTGGGATTTCTAAGCTCAGTTACTAAGACACCGAATGACAAAAGGTCTGGTACAAAAAGAGGTTCTGTATAATCATTATAGTTCATAGGAACAGGGTTTGCTATGTAGTAACAGGAAGGACATTTATTTGAACATATATTAATTTATTTCTAAGCTTAACTCAATATGAGGAATAGTTTTTCATTCCTCACTTGTATGGGGGTGGAGATGTACTTTTTTCTTTCAGTTTGTTTTTCCAGACATATTTAGAGCAGTCAAAATAGGAAAACCACCACACCGGTCCTGAAATTCACTTCCTCCATCCGTTTTCTGTACTCTGCTCCAGGTTTGATGAGTATAACTTTCTAAACATGTCATTTATTTTTATTTTTATTTTAGTCTAAATGTCCCTTCAAAAATACCAGGGGAAAATATTTTTAGCTTAGCTAAGAAAACAAACATGTTGAAACGACACCCAAAATGTTCAGAAAGAATTGGTGCTTCTAGTGTATTTTAACAGTGAGTTCAAATGATGCACGCTGAAACCGAATTTTTCTTCATCTTAGGTGTGTTAATTTCTTCAGGAAAAAGACGAAGAGGACAGTTGAGTCCAACGTTTATGTCGGAGCTAAACGCTTGTTGCCCTAAAAGATAGTTTCAAGGTAGAGACTCCACTGCCTTTTCCCCCAAGGTTTAATTGCTATTTATAGTCCTCCTGGGCAGAGCCAGTGGGAACGCCAGTAACGGTGCAGACCAGGCGAAAGGTGAGGAGAGTGAGTGCCGAGCTCGGCTCCACGCACGCGTCGTAAAGACAGACTTTTCTGCCTTCACGACCCCCTAGGAGGCTTTGGTAGAATTGACTTAGGATTCACCAGGTTCCATTTTGATCCTTACTCTGAGAGCATGACTTGGTTCTGTACAGATCCAAGGGGTGAAAATGATTCTCTTTTGATTCAGAAATATGATCCATTTCACCAGCTCTTGAGGGCCAAGCATTATTCCTTCTCCATAAACAGATGAGTGGGGACCAGTAGTAATGAATGAGTGGATAATACTGGCCGAGTGAGTAAGTGGAAGGACAAGTAAGGTAACTCCCCAGTGAGGCACTCCATCGGGTTTCGGAACTTGTTCACTGGGATTGCGTTTCATTCGCTGGGTCTTAAAGTACATAGACCTTGACTCGGCCCAGCGCTCTGCCTTCCTGGGGTCACGGGAAGAATCTGTGTCTTGGGTGCCTTAGCCCAGCTACAGGTCACAGGTGAAACCTCTGTTTTCTTCATTATACGCATTATCTTCGTCTCCAGAACTTGAAGCATGTCTATCATATATGTTTGGCTAGCTTTCTTCCCGACGGTTCTCCAGTTTCATTTTACCCGTTGCTCTGTGTAGTTCTTTAGTGAATGCACTTAGCGAGGCTTGTGCGAGAGTGAGTGGCATTATCAATCCGCTGGCCGTTGTCAGGAACTTCCTTCTCATCTCATGATTACTAGTGCTCTTCTCTTGCAAGCCTTCTGAACCCTGCTGGGCCCCCAGTTGCTAAGCATTTTCATTGTACTTTGTCTAATTTTATCAGGATCTTCTAACCTCTCTAACCCAGGCAGTGAACTGGGCTCATTCACACTGGGCTTGTAGAATTGCAAGATGGACACTATGAAATGTATCCGTGGGCTATTTAAATCCTTTCCCTTCCTAAAAGGTTACAAGGCCAGATCTCTGAAATTAAGGGTTTTGTTTTTAAACCCATTAGGCCAACGTGGGGACTAAAACTTGAAAATTGCACATTAGAACATTGGCAGGGGGGTGGGTTCACATCACACACGTGGCTATGGGTTGGGGAGCAAAGCATGGATTTTAGACTTAAACAAAAAAGCTCACTTTGCATTCAGAATAGAAGAAAACATCAATTATAACAGAGACAAAAATCCCACAGAAACTCAGTTTATGCTATTTGATTAACTTTATCTCATGACTTTGCCAACAAAGGTCCGTCTAGTCAAGGCTATGGTTTTTCCAGTGGTCATGTATAGATGTGAGAGTTGGACTGTGAAGAAGGCTGAGCGCCAAAGAATTGATGCGTTTGAACTGTAGTGTTGGAGAAGACTCTTGAGGGTCCCTTGGACTGCAAGGAGATCCAACCAGTCCATTCTAAAGGAGATCAGCCATGGGTGTTCCTTGGAAGGACTGATGCTAAAGCTGAAACTCCAGTACTTTGGCCACCTCATGTAAAGAGCTGACTCGTTGGAAAAGACTCTGATGCTGGAAGGGATTGGGGGCAGGAGGAAAAGGGGACAACAGAGGATGAGATGGCTGGATGGCATCACTGACTCGGTGGACGTAAGTTTGAGTGAACTCCGGGAGATGGTGATGGACGGGGAGGCCTGGCGTGCTGTGATTCATGGGGTCGCAAAGAGGCGGACACGACTGAGCAACTGAACTGAACTGAACTGATCTCAAAGATAAATTAACCCTTGCCCAAAACTTCTCAAAAAAAACTCTATTTACCAAGAACACGTAATGAAAGGGTTGTTTCTTTTGACCCTTAAGTTTTTGGAAGAAGGCACCTGATTGGTATATTTCCCTTTGTCCCGACGCCCAGCCAACCGCCAGCAGCAGTGCAATGACCTCTGGTGACAAGCCTGGTTGATTTCAGACCCTCTTTTCACGTGATCACTGTTACGTTTGTCTCCTGTGCAAAAAAGTGCACGTGGAGGAAGGTTTCAGAGGGCGCAGGCAGCCCCACGTGTAGAGAGAGGGCGTGAGGGGATGCCTGCAGGACGATGGAGTGGGGAGAAAGAACTCCCGACAGGACCCAGCTTACAGGCGTGTGTGAGACCAGGACTCTGTGTCCCACCATACGAGGCAAGGGCTCCCCCCCGCCTCGGGCTGGGGTCTGGGCCTTTTCTCCCTGAACGCCAAGAATGGCAAAGAGGAAGCCAAGTGTGTTGCCACAGAGTTCTGCAAGGCTAGGTCAAAGGTGGAAAACAACGGATCAAAATAGAAGTAGGGCACAGCTACTATTTACTGCTTCTAGGTAGCAATTAATACCCCGCTTATTACGCACCAGGCACTGTTCCGAAGTCTTTGCTGTATTATTGTATCTCCTTTGAAACCAGGTTCTGGACCTTCTGTGGTGGTCCAGTGGTCGAGACTCTGCCTTCCGATGCAGGGGGTAAAGAGTTCAGTCCCTGGCTGGGGAGCTGGGATCCCGCATGCCTCACGGCCCAGAAGCCAAAATGTAGAGCGGAAGCAGAGTTGTAACAAATTCAGTAAAGACTTTGAAGACATGGTCCACATTGAAAAGAAAAAAATCTTAAAGAAACCAAGCTCCTGAGTGCTGCCCCGTCTGCTAGCTGTTGATTAGCCACATGATCTATTCATTCTCACGGCACGGACGAGCTGCCCGGCCCACATTGCCTTAAGCACGTGACGCGTGACTCCTTGAATCCTCACAGGAACATCGTGAGGCAGCTGTCGCTAATCCCACTTTACAGATGAACAAACTGAGGCCCAGAGATGCATTTAGCACCTTGCCCAAGATCGTGCTGTAGGAAGTGGCTGAGCCGTGGTGACACCTGTGTTGCGCTGTCAGCCACCACGACAGGCTGCTTCTCGGGTGCTGATCCTCACTGATTATAATTACAGTCTGGCTGCTGGTTATCTGAGCTTGGTCACTGTAATCACAGAGAAAACACTGAAAATATAACAGGATGTAAACAGAGAGCCTCTGCTGTCCTCAAAAGCTCAAATTTTAGATTAGGGCTGGAATCACCCAGATGATGTCCATTGATATCTAGGGCTTCCTGGGGAGCACTCGGTGGTGAAGAACCCGCCTTCCAGTGCAGAAGACACGGTTCAATTTTGGTCACCTGTGTTATGGGAGGAAGAAAGAGTGGGGGTCTGAAAATCTGAACCTGAATCTGAATCTCATCTCTACCATCAACTAGTGGATTTGTCCAGGCCACTCTATTTTTTAAGTTGAAGTATAGTTGCTCTGGGGGCTTCCCTGCTGGCTCAATCAGTGGAGAATCCACCTAAAGTGCAGGAGACTTGCGCTTGATCCCTGGGTCGGAAAGATCCCCTGGAGAAGGAAATGGCAAAACCCACTTCAGCGTTCTTGCCTGGAGACTTCGATGCACAGAGGAGCCTGGGGCTGCGAAAGAGTCAGGACTTACAGACTAAAGAACGATGGCAACAGTCCGCGTCTGTCTGTAACCAAAAGGCGATTCTTTGTCTGCATTTAATGCAGAGAGCAGACCCTGGGGCACTTGGCAACTCAGAGAAACCCCGTGGAAGCGCTTGGGGCACGCCCGGGGCGAGCGTTATCAGCGGCCAGGGACCCCGGGGCCCCTGGCAGGCTCTGAGATCAGGAGCGGGAGCCTCTCCAAGACCGTAAACCAGAGCTTCAGAACCAGAGGCCGTGATTCAGTGCTGCTGGACCAATAAGCAGCTCTAATGAAAACCAGTTATGCCCCCAGGATAAAGACTCAAGGCCACTGAGGCAGAGACTTACTTGAGGTGGCCCAGTGGTTAAGACTCTGCCTTCAAATGCAGGGATTCGGGGTCAATCCCTGCTCTGGGAATTAAGGCCCCACATGCTGAGGGGTGTGGGGGAAAAAAAAAGACCACGGGGCTGCCAGGGTGCCAGGGTGCCGGGTGCCATGTTATTTGTGTTCAGCTGTTGCGTGTGGCACAGCCGTTGGGTTTGGATATAGTAGAGAAAGACCAGTAACCATTGGTCAGCTGTGTTTCTAGACACTTCCCTCCAGGTTCCTTTCTTCTTCCCACGGAAGATGAGCAGACCACCTAAAAAGCCTTGCTATTCCAGAAAAACTTTATACTTAACAGAAGATAAGGGAACCTGCTGAAATTTATGCTACAGAGGCCAAATTAATTTACCAGTGAGTGGAGCGGTCTCCTTTTCCTTCCAGCTGGAAACGGATCAGAAGCTTCAAGGCATTAGAAAATGCAAGCTACATAACAAAATTCTGAGTCCAAGCATCTCATGGAGTTTTGGCTCTTGATGTTAACGATGAATGACTGTAACCCAGGTGTGACTCTCAGTGCAGGGTTGGCAGTCTTTATTAGAACGGCAGCCAGCTGCAACAGTGACCTCTAAGAACATGGAAATAGACCCTCCAGAGCCACCATTTCTCAACTCAGCGTTTGACCTGGGCAGCTCATCCCAGTACTGAAAGGGTAGCAGCCGCCTGTGGTCCAAGGGCACTTAGGAGCTCTTAGCAGCAAAGGACATGAGGATGTACAGGAGCCCTTGAAGAGCCCTCTAGTCGGCCCAGCTGCCTCTAGGCAGCACCACCTCACCATTTCAGACGATGGGAAGCATCCTGACGACAGACCTCCAGAGCAGGGGCTCCAGGGAGACAGTGCGGGACAGGGAAGCCTGGCAGGCTGCAGCCCGTGGGGTCGCAAAGAGGCAGACACATGGCTGAGCAACAGCAGCAAACAGGAGGAGGCGCTCACTCCCTCTGTCAGCGTTCACTTTAGCAAAACGGTCTTGGGTGGCTAGGCTGCTCCTGCGGCAAGGACAGGAACCTATCCTAGAAAGTTACGGGATTTAAAAATGTTACAGATGGGTGGATGGATGGATACAGATAGATGATGGATGGAGAAAGAGAGAGAGGTGAATAAACAGATGATGGAGAGAGGGGGAGACAGACCGAAAGGGTGAAAATGGGTGATTGCGAAAGACGGCCAAAGCCCCAGCAATGAGACACTTGAGAAGTATTTATTAAAGAATTATTTGCCAGTGAATCCACCAAACCCGTGCAAAACAGATGCCCCTTCTGTCTGTTCCTGACGCACTGTCCACACACCTCTGACACAGCACCTTATCACGTTGCAGCGTTAGGGTTTGCTAGCTGACGGTCTGCCTGGCTGGAGTGTGAGCTCCTGTCTTACTCTTGTCTGTAGTCTTAGCATCTAGCCAGTGTCTGGCTCCATGGAAGGAAGGAAGGAAAAAGGAAAAGAGGGAGGGAAGTGGGTCAGCCGATAGGATGAATAAGCTTCCATCCTTGGAGGAGTGGCTGGTTCCTGATGGGGCAGTCGTGAATGCCTTCCTGCCCAGACCTAACCTATCTGATGTCCCGTTTCCCCTCAGCCCGTGCTGAGCTGTCGCACTCAAAAGTCAACATGATGATGTGTGACTTGCCTGGCGTTGGAAGGGTTTGTTGGTACTTACCCCATTTAATACCTTTCTAAGGAATGATTCACCGGGATGCTGTCTGATGCAACAGTCTCCCCCGCGTTTCATTAGCGTTCCGTGTTTGCCTGTGTGCGTCTCCCGTAGCCCCGGGGTACGGTCTCAGCCAGTGACAGCTGGTGTGACACCTGGTAAGGTATCGTCTCAGCCCATGGTCATGAGCGAACCTTACACAGATGTCCTCGGGCAGCGCGTTTCCTCTCGTTGAGCGTGTTCTGTGTCCTCTGACACGCTGCCCTTGACACACGCTGACGAAAGTCGTGGGAGTGAAGGTCCCAGCCCCAAACGCCGCTGTGGGAGGTCAGCGGAGAGGCCGCGGAGTCCAGCCGGTGCTTGAGGTCTGCTGGTGGTCCCGGGACCGGGGAGCCGGGGGAGGGCGTCGTCAGCGCGTGGAGGGAGTGGGGCCATCGGGGCTGGCGGGGGCCTGGAGGCGTCCTCGGGGGGCAGGGAGGGGACGGCACCGTGCTGGGGCCTCACTGCGGCCCACCTGCCCGGGGTTGCGCTGCCGAGCCCCCGGGAAACGAGTGCCCAGGGTGTGGTCCTGCCTGGGCCCCGGGCGCTGACCTGGCGGGAGTGACGTCCTTCTGCCCGCATCCAAGCCCTCGAGTCTTTCCAGGCTCAGTCTAAGGTTGGTTTGGGCAGGTTTCCCGTCCTCCACGGGATCTCCTTCTCCTTCCCTTGGAGCCCTCTCTCGGGCAGCCCCTGCGGTCCCTCGGCCCCCGTGACGTCTCTCGGGGGCCTTGTCCCCAGCAGCCTCCAAAGCCCCGAGTGGCTGCCAGGCTCACAGCCCTTTCCGGGGAACGCGGCCCGCGGCCACTTCTCACACCGAGGGCTTGGGCCTCATGGGCCTGCACCCTGGCCGTCACTGATGCTGGACTGGTTTAACAGAAGACAGCGGACTTGCTCTGCGGTAGACAGCACAGCTTGGCGAGACACCTGGCACAAGCCCTCTGCCCGTCTGGGGCCCTTCGTTGTTTTCATTCTCAAAAGATATGCTGTTTTTTCATACCAAATGGAAAGGGGAAAACTTTACAAAGAGGAAAGCTCAAGTGGTCCATAATTTCGCCACCCAGATTATTATTCAACATGTTAAAACAGGGCAACAAAAATATCAGTTGTCTTATTCACATACTCTGTTTTGCTCATTTGCACTTTAGTTTTTAGACTGTTGCTATTCATAGATCAGTACCTCTGTTTCAGAGATTAGGGACTCTTTAAGTTTTAAAAATCATGTTTCTAATGTAAATCCCCCAGTTTTTAACTGGTTTTATTTCAGTTGGGAACAGCATTATAAAGATTACAAAGAACAGTTAAATTCCCAGGTTATCTAGAAAGGACTGTTTAACTCAGAATGTATCTTTCCCATAATAAACACTATGGGCGCCCTGGTTTATGACAGTGGTTGAGTCAGTTAGAGCCTCCCTGGGAGTCATCTGCAGTCTGTAACCTGTTCATATAGTTTGATTGTTATCTGCACTTTCTCTGGGGCTAAGGTCTTTTCTATTCCTTCACTAGACCCAAAGGTCCTCTAGTCCAGCGTCCCACCTAATCCTGCCTTTCTCCCCCTGTTGCAATTCCCTTCTCCAGGGGGTCTTTCTAACTCAGGGATCGATCCTGCGTCTCCTGCATTGCAGGCAGGTTCTTTACCGTCTGAGCCACCACGGAAGCCTGTACCTGGCTCTTGGCATTCTGTAAATGTTTGTCGAGCAGGTACATGTGAAACACACCTGGCCTGATGCCTTCACCCAAGGAGTAAATTATTCCCACGGCCTCTTTTCAGCTTGTGAAGCCCATGAGGCCGAGCGAGACTGGGGATCAGCAGGGTCTCCTGCGTTACTGACCACTGACATCCCGGCCACCGAGCAGGGCGGTGGAGACGGGACCAGTTGGCCAAGGCTGTAGTTGGAGGGATAAACACAGGTGATTCTTGAGGGCTCCCCAGGCCCGAGAGGGCTGAGGCTTGGGGCCTGGGAGATGGGGATAAAACTGTCCCAGAACAATGAAGACGGAGCCAGAGACGTGAAAAGTGGCAGCGATGCGTCCAGGGAGAGGGACAGAGAAACACAGAGGCAGAATTGCAGCAAGTACGTTCGTCCAAACGAGACGGCTGCTGCCAGCGCTGGTCGGCCCCAAACGCCTGTCTCCTCCTCCGGGTTGTAAATCCCTCACGAGCAGGGCTCACGGCTTGTTTGCCTGGGGGTGCTCAGGGCCTGCCAGGGCCGGGAGGGGTCCTGGCACACAGCAGCCCCCGGGAATGGTTTAGAACCTCAGCTGAGTTGATAAAGGAGGGTTTCGCTGCCTGTTTTGACAGCATACCCAGGGCTCCTGTGGTCTCCATCACCTGGAATATCATGAAGCGCTCTCCTTAAATCTAACCGTACTTTCCTGATACGGTCTAAGTCCATTTCCTCTCAAATGGCTTACAATGCACGGGATGATTTTTCAGCCATTCGGGAAGAAGGAATGCTGTGTATAAAGCCTGGATTCAATAAAACCAGATTTTTTAAAAAATAGCTCTTAGCATCTTCTACTACAGACACTGGTCTGGGCAGGGCTTTTTATTTTATTGAATCCAGCTGAATAGCTTGACTACATTAATAATGGGGCTTCATTTCCAACCAGTGGCTCACAGTCTTTTCCCCTAAAAGCCTTATGGTACTTAAGCAACTGCTAATACATGAATAATTGCTGGTGGCATCATTTCCTGCCATGATTTGACCACCAGGATGAGGTTTTTCTTCTTGTACCTCATCTGGTGTTCTCAAGCAGGCCATGTGTGGGCCTGCAAGATCGTACTGAAAATGCAGTAAACAGATCTAACTGCAGCTATGATTTGGGGTGTATTAGGTTTCTTTATGTGGAGAAATTAAGGATTTGGGGGAGATTCTGATGGGTGGAAAGTCGCATTGGCCTGAAGGGGATGCTCCTCAAGGTGGCCCAGAGGTCTGAACCTAGGATTTCTTCTGAGCATGGTTAGAGCCGCTCTGTGAACCTAGGATTTCTGCTGAGCATGGTCAGAGCCGCTCTGCAGGGTGCCTGGGATGGACTGGGAGGCTTCACTCCCTCTACTTTAAAGATGCCCTTTGGCTCTTTTAGAAATTCCCTGGTGGTCCAGTGCTTAGGAATCTGCCTTGCGAAGCAGGAGACTCGGATCTGATCCCCGGTTGGGAACTAAATGGGTGTGTGTGTCTGTGCTTAGTCACTCAGGCGTGTCCCACTCTTCGAGACCCCGTGGACTGTGGCCCGCCAGGCTCCTCTGTCCATGGGATTCTCCAGGCAGGAATACTGGAGTGGGCTGCCATTTCCTTCTCCAGGGGAATCTTCCTGACCCAGGGATCGAACCGGCATCTCTTCTGTCTCTTGCATCGGCAGGCGGGTTTTTTTTCTTTACCACGAGCACCACTTGGGCTTCCCCGGTGGTTCAGCTTGTGAAGAACCCGCCTGCAACGCCGGAGACCCTGGTTCAATCCCTGGGTTGGGAAGATCCCTTGGAGAAGGGAAAGGCAACCCATTCCAGTGTTCTGGCCTAGAGAATTCCACAGACTGTATAGCCCATGGGGTCGCAAAGAGTCGGATACGACTGAGTGGCTTTCACTTACTTGCTTTGGGGAACTAAGGGGCTTCCCTGCTAGCTCAGACAGTAAAGAATCCGCCTGCAATGCAGGAGGCCTGGGTTCAATCCCTGGGTCAGGAAGGTCCCCTGGAGAAGGGAATGGCGACTCACTCCAGTATTCCTGCCTGGAGAATCCCATGGGCAGAGGAGCCTGGTGTCCGTGAGGTCACAGACAGTCGGAGACAACGGAGTGACTGACACTTTGACTTTCTCTTTCTTTGGAACTAAGATCCCACGTGCCGCGGAGCAACCCAGCCTGCAGGCCACAACTTGGAGAGTCCATGCCCCAAAACGAAGGACCTGACCCAGCCAAATAAACAGTGAATAAACATGCAAAGAGATGCTATTATTTAGCTCCCATAAAATCATGCTTCTCTTTTATAAAAGTTTCCCTGCAGGATGATACTTAACCATCACTTGAGTGATGATATTTTTTAGTATACCTAACTGGGGCAAGATACCCGTGTAGAAGACAGATACCTCAAACACACTTGTTAACGGGAATTCAGCATAGCACCTAGGAGCACAGCCTCACGACCTGGAGTCTCACGACCTGAGCTTGCATCCAGCACTTTCCAGCCATGTGGCTTTATATGAGTCACCTGTTCTGCCTCAGTCTTCTCCCGTGAGAAGTGGGTTATAACAGCATCTGCTGTGTCTAGATAAACTGATGTGTGTAAATGCTTAGACGCCTGCTTGGTCACAGTGCTCTGAAATACCTGTTACGACTCATGTTTGTCATTTTGCTGAAAATTTGGGGCACTTGCTCCTCTCCACATGGCCTCCACTTAGGATGCGTAGTGAAGTCGATCTCCCAGTTGAGGATTTAAGGTGGGGTAAGACCTCACATACAATACTTTTTTGGCTAAAATAAAGTATTTCTTTTGACTGGGAACTTTGCATGCCCATTGCTGTGGGGCTCAGTACTGTGGGGATAAATGGGAACAAAAAGCAGGATGCCCCTCCTCAAACACTCTGTAGTCCAACTGGACAAATGTGACTGTCAGGCCTCAAGTGGAGCTGGAGGGGAGACAGGTGACACGTGGGAGGCCTTCCAGAGATGGAGGCACTTAAGGCAGCCGGCCTGGGTGGCCAAACCAGGATCCTGGAAGGATGATCTGAGTTTGGAAATGGGGTGCAGACTTGCGGGATGGAGGTGGTAAGGTGACAGGGAGTTGGGAGGTCGAGGCAGGGATGAAGCGTGTTGGGGGGCTCGGTGGGGAAGCAGCAAGGGCAGGCCCAGACCGAGGGCGAACCATACGGTGAGCACAGACGGCACCGGGAGGTCAAGTGAGAGAGGCCAGACTGCAGAGGTCTTCACAGAGCAGGCAAGACTAGAGAAAAGGAAGTGAGAAGGAGCTCTCTGCGGGCTCTCTGCTAGCTTGGCAGCTGTGTCTCCCGAGGCCCTTCCCGCCACAGCAGCGTCCCCACGCCAGGCCCTGTGCGTCCTCCAGTGACGAAGATGAGCTGGAGGCATTAGGGTTTTTCCCCTACGTGAGTTACCAGCCACCACAGACCCCTGGAGCGCTTTTCTGTTTCAGGAAAGGCCGTGGTGGCTTGCTTGGAGGTGGTAAGGCTGCTGTCTCTACTTATTTACGTCTGAAATCTCGACTAGGACGCAGAGAGACAGGGTGGTGTTTGCTCAGGTGGATGCTCGTCGTCCTGCGTCTTCCTGGGCTTTGCTCAGAGCTCCGTGATCATCTGCTTGTGCGAAGGAAGTGTGCTGGCCCGTCTGCCCGGCTCTTGCCTCCTCCGGTCTTGTCTTTGCTCTTGTTAGAAGCCCTGTTTTGTTTCCTCCACATGGGCCCATTCCAGCCTTGAGTGAGGAGCGGGCGGTCCCCGGCAGCTCATCTGTATCATCGCTCGGTGCCTGTGAAGTGGAGGGAAATAAACAGCACGTGGGAGGGGGAGTCTGTGTTCTAAGAACTGCTTTGGTTTACACATCTATAGATACACTCACCCAGCACCGCGGGTCACATGGACTGGCTGGTGAAGCTGAGCATGAGTCACTTGTAAATTACTCATAGAGAAAGAAATATGTTTCTAAAAGCCAGGCACCGTTGGCTTACACATGAAGCCGGGGGAGTGAGCAGGCAGCCTCATAAAGCACTCAGGCCTCCCGTGACAGCTGGCGTGCACGGTGCATCTGGTGGGGAGAGAGAGTCTCCGGGCCGAGAGCCTGCTGCCGTGTGCCGGAGCTGCGGCTGAGCGTCTCCACCAGCGGGAACCCCCGCGCTGGAGCAGGGGGTGCTTGGGATCGGTTCCACCTTTAGCCAGTCTTTCTCATACAGTCTCACTTTGGCACAACAACTCTTCAATTATTTTTTTAAGAGTGTTGTTGTTGTCGTCATTGTGGAACATTTTTAACGTCTTTATTGAACTGGTTACAATTCTTCTGTTTTAAGTTTTGGGTTTTGGCTTTGAGGCACCTGATCTCTCTGACCAGGGATGGAACCCGCACCCCTTGCTTTGGAACGTGAAGTCTTCATCCCTGGGCCACCAGGGAAGTCCCGAGGACGCATGTATATAAATGGCTGGGAGGATGAGTACTCGATGTTGTGACGGCCTCTGCTGAACATCAGTATGAATCTGCCACGGGCACACTCGTGTCCCCTCCCTCCTAAAGCCCCTCCCAGCCCCTTCCCCACCCATCCCTCCAGGCTGTCACCGAGCACTGGTGAGAACTCTTGATTGAGGCCTTCAGTAACATAGTCAGATGGTGGAGACCAAACGTCTGAGCCTGAAATATGGAGAAGTGTGTCGGTTGGACAAGAGGTCAAGTGGGGAGGGGACAAGGAGAGGAGGTCTGCGAGGGTCTCAGAGGACAGGAACCTCAGCAGAGCCGTAAAGGAGAAGGAATTCCAACCCAAGCATGGTGGAAAAACCATCTGAGCAAAAAGAGTGCTTCAGGGACAAAGGCTGCCCCTTCCTTGGATCCACTGGGAGTCTCAACTTTTTTGACACACACACAAAATAGAGAAGAGGAGAGACCAATCACCAAGGGAGGCCAAGGCACTGCTTGCTTACTAAATTAGCCCAAAGGAGGGATTTCACCAAATGCAAATTGAACAAAGAACAATATGTGTGACTCAAAATATCCGTTATGCTCTTAATGTGAGAGGGTGTGAGGCAGGGAGGTGACCTTTGAAAGGTTTTAAAGTTGTAAACTTTTGTAACCACATTGTTTTGATTGCTGGAAGATTTAAGAAAGGATTACCTCGGGGTACCATTTTGGAAAAGTGATTTAGAAAAAAAAAACACCTGCTCTCTACATAGTATGTTGGGACTTTTTTCACTCTGTTTTTGCTTTGAAGACGTCCGATTCAAATGTCCATGAAGCAGCTCCGCCCTTCGTGAGAAATGAGACTAGAGGTGCAGCTCCTGCTTCGTCTGGTCTTCTGCCCCTGGCCGCTCTGCCAGAATCCGGGTTCAGTGGGTCGGGGCACCCCTACATGCTCCCCAAAGGAAGTGCCTTTGGCCTTGCTTCTCCTCCCAGCCCCGCCCCCGCCCTGCATCCTCACAAAATAGAGTCTCTGTCCCTCACCCTGAATTGGTGACTCCGGGCCAGACATTCCCCTGAAGTCTCCTCGGAAGTTTGGGAAACAGGAAATGTGAAGAAAATGTCTAATATGCCCGGTCATGTGAACTCCTCTTTCGATGTTGCAATAAATTTTGGAAAAGAGTGCTCAGAGCCGTGGTCGCACCCTCCCTGTCAGAGAGAGCCTCTGCTCCTTTGAGAATATGGTCGATTTGACTATCCCGCCTCAACTTCCCTCTTTCTAAACATGTTAACCCCGATGCCTGAAGAACAGAACCAGAAAAGAAGCATTCTGGGTCTTCAGAGGCATGGTCAGCTTGCCAGCAGGGCTGCTGAGCGGGGCCCACGTGCTGTTGCCCCTGAGAAATCCCCCGGCACCTCTTACAAACGCCCATCCCTGCCAGCGTGTCCGTGCAGGCTCACCTCGCGTCTCCGGAACCTTCACAAGCTATGTTTGCAGTAAATGGTTGATGATGAGCCTGGCTCCCACACATTTGGCTCTGATCATCTCCACGCTGAAACATTCAGATGCAAATAATGTTCAAACTAAATGGCTTCAAGGGATCTTTCTGGGAGGATGGAAAAGTGTCCATCTTCAGAGGGGGTGGCTTCCGCTTTTAGTCCAGATCCATCCAACTGTACACACACACAAATGTTCGTTTTTCTATAGGTAAATTATACCTCCAGGAAAATGTTTAATAAAGTGGCTTGAGTGTGGAAAAGATAAAAAGTGGACATGATGTAAATGACTCCACTGAAAGGGATTTCAGAAACATTAAGAGCTGGCCAGTAGAAACTAAGAAATATCCGTGGGCAGTCTCCCCACCCCCCACCCCCCGTACGGGAAATCTTTGCAAGGTGAGCAGATTCAGCCCAGCTTATAGAAACTACGGCTGGCTATGTGCATGCGTCTGTGTTTTCATATGTGGTTTGTTATCTTGATGTCCATTTTTGTTTGGCTTATTTTCCCTATTCAGTTGGATTTTTTTCTTCTATTTCCTGAATCTGACTCCCCCACAGTACCAGATATCCCAGGCCTTATGAAAAACAAATGCCCAATAAATGTCCCCTCATCCCCTGGGATGGTGTCCTTCCCCACGCTCTGGAACATTCTACTGAAATTAGCTAGTGCATGTTGGCCTCCAGTGCTTGTGTAAAAATGGAAAGTGAAAGGAGAAACGTATACACTTGCAGTTTTCAGAAAATTCCCAGCTATGTCAGTTTCTGAAAAAAAAAAAAAGAATCCATTTCAGAACTTTTACTTGGGGAAACTATTTTTGCCCCACAAGAAAAATAAAACGTGCTCAGTAAGTATGACATTTATTTAAAAGTAAGAAAACAGTGTTCACGACTCTGGATGGATGCGGGTGGCGGCAAAGCTTCCCTTTGCTTTCTCTCTCTCTCTCCTCTCCTCTTCATGGCCCTCAGAAGAACAGGTGTGGAAATTCCCGCAAGTGTCAACTCTGTCCGTTTACACGTTTGTATACGGAGTTTCATGTTTTTTTTTTTTCCTTCTGACAAGTCAGTCTTTTTGTCATCATCTCATCTTGAAACTAGAGAGGAAGGGAATGGAAGAGCGAATTGCTAATAAGAGAGGCTTCTGGAAATTCCCCTTTTATGGTACATGAGTCTTTCTTAAGAATAGTTCTCTTTCAGTTGTGTTTTTGTGATTTTGGTGAAAATCACTTGCCCAGCCCTACCTGTTTTGTTTAAGTCTGACTTGATCCCAGCTCTCTTTAGTTTTTCTCAGCTCTCTTTAGAATCAGGGGCTGGAGAAGGTGGGGCAGAGGATAACTTGATTTTCACTGCTTGGGAGAAAAGAACCCAACTGAGATACTTAAAAAAAAAAATCACCTGAGTATAAATCTGTCTTCACATGATCTTAGATCATGGATTCATCTAGTATCTTATAACCTGAATGATCTCACATAAACTGAATGACTCACGACTGCCCGGATGGTGATGAGCAGCTTTATAAAACACCCCTGGCATCTTGCGTGTTAATAAAGACTGATTGGTTTCAGTTACAACCTGGTTGAAGGGAAGCTGACCGACCTGTTTCCAAGTCAGTACAATACAAGGTGATTCTCAAGCAAAAAAGCTTTTTTCCCACACCACTTCAGAGGATGCCTTCTTGAAGATGGATGTGGGTCTTGGACCCTGGGGCTGGAACAGGCTGACAGCCGGTGTGCCCACAGGTGTAAGAGACCCTGGAGGGAGGAACAGATCTCACTGTCCCCGGAGTGGCTGGCAGACCGCCTGGGGGGCTTGGAGGGCCCCGTGGCAAGCGGACTGAGGCCTAGAATGTAGGAGAGTGTGTGACAGCCGGTCCAAGGCCTGGGCTACGGGGAATATGCTAATTAGTGAGGTGCCTGCGAGGGCCAGGTCACGGGTCGGCCAGGTAAACAGTATCGGGTTATTTCTGCTTTGGCAGAGGGAGGCGATGGCTAAGTGCCTTCTGTCCAGTTGTTCTTGGCAGTTACTTATTAATTGCACCTCAAGGCACCACTATAGTAGACTAGAAAAGCGCTGCTCCAGGAATCCTCTGCCCTCCTTCCCCCAGCGTCCTCACGACCCGCTCCTGCAGCGTGGGAACCAGGGGCACCTCTACCTGGGCACCTTTCTGAGGACAGCTAGCCTCCCAGGGCCCTGGGGGGCTACAGCCCACTCTCACCCCAATCTCAGGACCCCTGGACTCTAGGCCAGGTGAGGTGAGACCCAGTCAGAGCTTTTCTTATGAAATCTCTTGACCTCTGAGTTTCTTTTTCCTGCTACACTGAGCCCCAAATATGTTTGTTTTCTTTCTAATTTTGGCTTTTGAAAGAAAAAAAGAATGGGTACAGTGTAAAAGTTTTCTCGTATCCAGAGTGGAAATTCCCTGGTCACCCTGAAACCAGGCAGGTGCAGTTTGTCTCTCTGTCAATAAACAGTGTGTGCCTGGCCTGGACAACCTCTGGTGGCCTCGGTGGGCCCCGGCCCGTCCTGGGGTTCCGCAAGAGCCAAGCTGCCCTGCGTCAGAAGCTGGGCCTGCCTCTTGCTCTTTTTTTTTTGCCTTTTTGATCTTCTGATTGAGACCACATAGTGATCTCTTCACGGTATTTTGATGACATATGACGTATAAACACAGGTGTGACCTTTACGATGTACACGGTGTTACCATTATAATGAGTGAGAGAAGATACAGTCAGCTGAGTTCAAGGTGAAAGCTGGAAGCAGCCAGTACTAATTTTCACTGAAAACAGCATCGCAGAGCCAGGTGGGGGAGCCCCTCTGGGGGCTCTGTTCAGTTGCCTGTTGTGCTGTTTTATGGACCAACCCCAGGGGAGGGGTTTCCGTGGGATACGCCATCTCTCACGGTCCAGACGTACTGGGGGGCGCTCACTCTGAGGGCCCCTCGTCCCCTGGGGCCCCCGTTCACATCATGAGGTGTCTGTCCTGCCGTCCATGCTGGCTGACATCTCACTCCTCTGGGACTCCGTTTTCTTGCTTCCTTCATCTTCTTCCTAACCCCAATTGAGGACTTGGTTCCTTGAGGGGAAAAACCGTCAGAGCCACAATTAATGTAATTGTTTACGTGTGTGAAGGCTTTATTTATTAACAGCTTCAGGGCTGTCTGCGTGAGGGAGGGTGGCCTCCGGCTTGGGCTCACGAGTTGCCGCTGTGTCGTTTTCTCACCAAACAGCCAGCGCAGGGGAGAGAAAATGGAGAAGACAGCCGGCCGACCGTCAGGGTTCGCTCCTGCAGCCCTGAGCTGCCTCTGGGCAAGCGCTCTGACCCGCGTCTCCGGGCGCCCAAGACATGGGGAGGTTAGGACCGCAGGCGAGGAGCCCCTTGCGGTTCTGAAACCCACGGGTTGGCGGTTCCTGAACAGAACAGGAGAGGGCCTCCCAGGCCTTGTTTCTCTTTCTGGAGGCTCAGGCGGATGGGTCGTGCACAGGGGGCATTCTTGCAGCGTCAGGTCGGGCGAGGTGCAGGGGGACGCCCAGCCTGGCGTCTGGGGGAGCCCCCGGGGCTGAGCAAGCTTGCCTTCCAGGGCCCAGTGGCAAGGTCGGCTGACGCGTCTGTTGTCCCGAGGAGGCTGGGGCTGCTCCCCGAGTCTAGTGCGTGGAGGCCAGGGGCTCTGCCGGAAATCCTGAGATTGCCGTCTCAGCACAGGTTTACCTGGAGTGGTCCACGCCCGCGGCCTAGTCGTGTTCCGTGAGCTGAAAGCGCTGGGCTGCTGTGAATGGAAAAGTTACGTGCCGTCCCCTCGGCCCAAGGGATGAGCCCTCTGCTGCCCAAGCGTCTTGCCGTCCATTCTTCGTCCTCCCCTCTGTCCGCAGCCGCCCCCCAGCAAACTACATGAATGCTCACTGAGGCAACAGGCTCCGGGGCCCCCTCGGGGAGACCCGCGGGCAGGCCGGGCAGGAGAACCGGAGGCCCGGCCGCGCTCAGCGCCCTTGCTCCGTCCCATCGGTGGTCCACACCAGGGCCTGGGAGACCCCCGGTGGTGACCTCCGACCTGAGAGAGAAAGTGGGGGCGGGGGGCGTTGAGGGCAGAAAAGAGAGGCTGTGACGACCTCTGCAGGGACAGACTAGAGAGGGCTCCGCGGGCCCCCGCGGGCGACCTGCCCGCCCTCTGCTCTCCTCCGCGCCGACAGGGGGCAGCAGAGGCGGCAGGCGGAGCCGCGTCTCCACGCCCCCGCCCCGCCCCGCCCCGCCCCGCCGCGCCCCGCCCCCGCCGCGCCCCGCCCCGCCCCGCCGCGCCCCGCCCCGCCCCGCCCCCGCTCCCGCCCCCGCCCCCGCCGCGCCCCGCCCCCCGCCCCGCCCCCGCTCCCGCCCCCGCCGCGCCCCGCCCCCGCCCCGCCCCGCCCCCGCCCCGCCCCGCCCCGCCCCGCCCCCGCCGCGCCCCCGCGGCGCCTCGCCCCGCCCCGCCGCGCCCCCGCCGCGCCCCGCCCCGCCCCCGCCGCGCCCCGCCCCGCCCCGCCCCGCCGCGTCCCGCCCCGCCCCGCCCCGCCCCGCCGCGTCCCGCCCCGCCCCGCCCCGCCCCGCCGCGTCCCGCCCCGCCCCGCCCCGCCCCGCCGCGCCCCGCCCCGCCCCGCCGCGTCCCGCCCCGCCCCGCCCCCGCCGCGCCCCGCCCCGCCGCGTCCCGCCCCGCCCCGCCGCGTCCCGCCCCGCCCCGCCCCGCCCCGCCGCGCCCCGCCCCGCCCCCGCCGCGCCCCGCCCCGCCCCGCCCCGCCCCCGCCGCGCCCTGCCTTCCACCCCCTGCCTTCCACGCTGCGGCCGAGGGACCCGCTGGGGAAAGTCGTCTCAAGGCCGCTCTCACCGCAGCCCCGGGCGCCAGTGGCGCCATGCCCTCGTCTCTGTAGACGAATAAACGGGCTCAGAGGGATGGGACATCTCAGGCCGAGTCTGAGAGCTGTGACGTCGTAGACTCGGAAATCCGCCTCAGCGCTCTGGACTCGACCACATACCACGCGGGCTCAGCTCCAGACAGTCCTGAGATGCTTCGTATGTCACGAGTCCATCTGGAGCACGGCACAGTCTTTATGGATTGAGCTGTTACAATCGTCTTGATCCCAATTTATTTACGTATTCATCCCACAGATCCTTTCACAGCTGTTACCCGGTGCCAGGCACTGTCGGAACCTGGTGAACAAGGGGAATGAGATGCAGGCCCTGCCCTTGGGGAGAGGAGGCACGTGGGGGCTCACCAGGGAGCGGGGATGGGCAGGATGAGAAGTGGGCATCGTGGGGAGGTGGTGGGGCTTGGTCAAGAAAGGCTTCGTAGAAGAGGTGGTGTTTGAGCAGGGTCTTTTTCTTTTTCTTTCGCATCTTCTTTTAAAGAATTTTAATTGGAGAAGAGTTCCTTTACACTGTTGTGTTGGTTTCTGCTGTACACCAACTTGGATTGGCTGGAGTACACGTGTCTCTCCGCCATGCGCCTCCCTCCTGCCGCGCGTGCGCGCCTCCCACCTCTCGGCTGCCGCGGGGCGCTGAGCCGCCTTCCCGTGTGCGCAGCCGTTCCCCACTAGCGAGCTGTTGCACACACTACCGTGTGTGCGTCTCAGTGCTGCTCCCCCAGTTCGCCCCAGCCTCCCCGTCCCCCGCGGGGCCCACCGGTCCGTCCTCTGCATCTGGGCAGGGTCCTGAGGAGCGTGGAAACGCAGTGTGAGCCGGGGTCAGCTGAAAGGGCCAGGCTTTGGGCTGATGCTTCCCGCAGCACGCGGAGCCGAAGGTGGGAGATGGGCTTGCGGAGGGGGGTGGGGCCGAGGGCGTCCGCGGGGCCAGCTCACTGTGACCGGGAAGCCGCTCGGGGCCTGGGAATGAGACAGAAGGGTGCAGTTGCTCTGCTGTTTGAGGGGCGCTCCCTGGAAGCAGCGCCGGGAGCAGGCTGGAGGAACGAGGCGAGGCGGAGAGCACTGGAGCAATGCCGCGGGCCTGAGGGGTCAGCGGGGGTGGGCCGAGGAAGAGGAGGGGGCCTCATGGCAGGCCGTGGTGGGCGGGAGCGGAGAGGGGGAAGGAGGTCACTTGTGGGCTTCTAGCCGGGCTGTGGCTTCAGAGGAGCTGACAGGGCTTCTAAAGGCAGATTGAGGAAAGCTTAATGAGCTCCCTTTGGGGGGTGCTGGGCTGGAAGTCACTGAGTTATATGTGGATATATTTGATTCTAAACTAGGATTTGCTTGGAAAAGACCCTGATGGGGAAAGATTGAAGGCAGGAGGAGAAGGAGACGACAGAGGACAGGATGGCTGGATGGCATCACCGACTCAGTGGACATGGGTTTAAGCAAACTCCAGGAGTTGGTGATGGACAGGGAGGCCTGGCTTGCTGCAGTCCACTGGGTCGCCAAGAGTCAGACACGACTGAGCGCCTGAATAATAACAAATTAGGGTCGTGGCTCATAAGGAATTTGGGAGCCGCCAGCCTGCAAGCCTGTCAGCAAGGCTGTGGCTGGCTTGTCAGGAAGGGTGTGAGGTGTCCAGTCCTCGGGGAAGGCGTGTGGGCACATCCATAAACTGTGGTATAGTGTTGCATTGCCTTTTATCCCAAAACCAGACTTTGTCCCTAAACTCCAGTTGCCCAGAATTGGAAGGCTCAGGTGTGTGACGAAGGAGTGGTTTTCATCCTTTTGGTACCAGTAAAAGTTACATGACTATCTCTAGCATCTGTATTCAGGTTTCCTCTTTCCAGAGCCACACATGATTTGTAAATATTACCGTCTTGTGGAAGGTTCATCTCCCCTTGACTGTTTCAGCTGTCCGTCCACCTCTGGACCTCCCATTGACTTTTTGAAGTAGCTGGCTCTCATAGAATATTCCAGGTGGGGACCTCATGGCTTAGGAAAAGTCAGAAGTTTGACTCATCAATCCCAACTTGATGAGGACAGGCTAGCCCTTCTGCACTGAGGTCAGGAAGGCATAGCTTCTGACTCCAGAGCTCTTGCAGGCTTGGGTATGATGGCTCAGAGGTATCGAGTCTAATTTGAGTTGTTTTTTCAAGAACTTCCCTTGACTAATGTTAAGAGAATATTAATAAGATCCTCAAATCAAAAACTACAAATCCTGCAAAAAGAACTTTACCAGCTTCAAGCTTTTCACACGGCTCTATTCACATTTGCATTTGCTATCACTTCTTTGAAAGAAGAGGAAAGTTGAGGCCTCTGACAGTTAAACGGAAAGATGAGGGAGTGGAAGCATCCACAATGACTGACAGCAGTGCCTGTGCTGAAACGCTTCCCAGAAGCCATCTACTCATGCCAACGCTCGAACTAGAGCCTCATTTTCTGTGTTTTGTGAATTAAGACGTGGAGGCTCCGAGACGTTGAAGATCTCATCTCCCAAGTTAGATGGAAGCATTCCGGGGAAAGAAGAGAGAACAACGAGCTCATCCGACTCGTTGACACGGCTGGGGATTTGCAGAGTTCAGGTCGCAGCCCAGTTCTGTCTTCCTCTGACGTTTGTGCTCTGTCCTTAGCATCGCGCCGCCTCCAGGGCAGAGGGTGGAGTGCAGAATCAGAGGCCAAGTGAAATAG
Organism: Budorcas taxicolor; assembly: GCF_023091745.1. NCBI lineage: Eukaryota > Metazoa > Chordata > Mammalia > Artiodactyla > Bovidae > Budorcas > Budorcas taxicolor. The sequence continues at coordinate 61,906,758 of NC_068931.1, read as the reverse complement.
GTTTTCAGGTGACAGAGTGACAGGCGGTGGGTCTTCCTGCAACTGGACTGGATGCCAGTTCTGAACTAGCCTAGCTGTGGGTAGAACTGGCAGCTCGTGGTATTGGATGAGAGCTGGCATCCAGGCAGAACCATGTTCCATGGGTGTGCTAGCCTCCCGTACCCACTACCAAAGGCACTGTGGTCAGACTGTGCGTGCTCTCTGCCTTCAGTCACGTCCAACTCTTTGCGACCCCATAGACTGCAGCCCACCAGGCTCCTCTGTCCATGGGATGCTCCCACAGAGAGAATCCCATGCCCTCCAGGGGATCTTCCTGACCCAGGGATTGGGCCCACGTCCCCTATGTCTCCTGCATTGCAGGCAGATTCTTTACAGCTGAGCCACCGGGGAAGCCCGCCATGGTCAGATCCGTAGGTAGAAAATACTGAAATTGAAGACTGATGAGGCATTTTCCCCTGATCACCTACCATCCTGATACAGTGGGTGTCCTAGAATTTCACCAGACCCACATAACTGTATCTTCCAATCACATGCTGGGTTCCACTGCCATATTTAAAATGGATAACCCATAAGGATCTACTGTAGAGCACAGGAACTCTGCTCGATGTTAGGGGCAGCCTGGATGGGAGGGGAGTTTGGAGGAGAAGGGATCCATGTACATGTATGGCTGAGTTCCTTCGCTGTTCACCTGAAACTATCACAACATTGTTAATCAGTTATATCCCAAAACAAAAAGCTTTTTAAAATTAAAAAAATGTAGATGCTGACAGTCGGCTTGTAAGTTACTATCTTCTGCCTCCTGGGAACAGTTTTTACACTTTATCATTTAACATTTAGGAGTAGCGCTTTATAAATAAGTTGGTCGGTTAGGTTGACAAAAGCTGGTGATACCAGTGCTAGGAGATTAAAGAAGAGACCCAGCCATCAGGACCCCTTCTGTCTTCACGTGACTTGACAAGTAAAATCTCAGGCTTTTGGACTAACTTGGGGAAAGGTTTTGACGAATTAATGAAAAAATCTTTAATTTTAGAATTTCTTGAAAGAGGTGTGCTTTTAAACTTTCAAATACCTAGAGTGGGGCGCGCAACGTGTTGCAAAGTGGCAGGTCTGCTTAGCAAATAGTGACCACATCAAAACAGCAGGCTCGGTCTGGCGTGCTGTTTCTTCGCCCATAGCAGTTACATCTCTTTGGTGTCAAATGCATGTTTTTAAAAATCTTGAACAGTGTTTTCTCTTAGTTAGATAAACAAACTCCTTGATGGCTATTTATAACTATTGGTTAGTGAGTCTCTCATAAGCCCCACCAGGCAGTTAGAACGTGAAGGGGATGTTTTGCAGGTTGGCTGTGGAGTAAAGACTGCCTATTTTGATCAGAGCCTCTGTATCGCCCACCCGAGCCCCTGCTTGAAGTTCTGAATTAGTATTTCTCAGATTCTCGCCCAGAGCTCTGCTGCCAGCCACCGTGGATTGTACACGTTGGGAGCAGCGATTGCGTCTCCTCCTAGCTGCGTGGGAGCCTGGCCTTGGGGATTCACCAGCGGGCCCATTTCACTCTGTTTTCCAGCTCATTTATCCAAGGGCTCAAGGCACCACCGAAAACCTTCCTATTACAGAGAGCCAGTGTTTGAGGGGCATTTGGTTTCAACTTGCTTGTGTTTGAACACTCATATTTATAATCATGCTAATCTCTGAGGCACTCAGATCACATTAATAGCTTTATCTAAGGCTGCCAAGGAAATGAGCATGTATCCACAGGGCTGGGAAGGAGGAGAACTTGGGTTGGGCCTCCAGAAATGGAACAGGCTGTGACGTCCATTTCAGCGATCCTTTCCAGGAGCTTTTTGTTTGGAAAGCCACACGGCCAGGAGTTGCTCGTGGACATGGATCCCCTCCTCCACTCTCACTCGGGGCTCCTGCACCGAGGCCCCCGGGCCTGGATGGCCTGCAGACCCTGGCCCTTCCTCAATGAGCCCACTCAAGGGCCATGTGGCCTTGACACGCCTACCCCAGGGCCACCTTCTCATGCACCCCCTCCTGCCTTCCCGAACACTTGTCTGCAACCGGCGGGGAGGAACAGCGCTTTTCCCCCGAGTCCACCTCAGAGCTGAGGTCCTACTGGCCTCCGAGCTGATGCCTGGGAAATCCTGAGGGACAGACGGTCAGGCGCTTAGGATGGCAGGGGCGTGAGCCACAAGGGGAAGCAGCTTAGGGTCAGGACAGATACTGTCAGGGTGGGGAAGGGAATTTTGGGGGGAAGTCTGAACAGATTCATTTGACCCATCTACTAGGCTAATTTATAGAAAATGCACAAGAAGGGGGAAAATTCCCTTTGAGCAATGAGCGAGGTGAAAGAGAAGCAGGGGGTGTCCCTCATCTCATTACCGAAGAGGAAACCGAGATGACTTCTTGAGTCGTTTATTGAAAAACACCATGAGGGCTCAGTGTAGGCAGGTTGAAAAGAGGCCCATTTGCCTTCTCAGTGGAGACGTGGCTTAGGACTTTTTGAAGAATATTGCCTGTTCAATTAGAAGAATATGACAAGAGTCACCCAGTGGAGGTTGGAGAATTCATCTCCATTCTCGAAACCTGGGTAATGCCTTCCTAGGCAGCAAATTTTATGTCGCATTCCAGCATTCCTAGAACATTTACTGCCAGAAGTTTCAACAAAACGTGCTTACTAAGCTTCAGGGTTTTTAGGAATCCCATCTGGGTCTACTTGTTTATCCCTACGTGGAGACTGTTGGTGTATCCGCCTAAAACACCTCACTGGAAGCCTGGTTCTAGAGTCTGTGCCCAGCTGGGGGGTCCAGGAAAGGCTCAGTGGTGCAGCTTCATAGCCTGGGAAGACTGTGCCCTGAGACAAGCTAGATGCGCGCAAAGACAGATGCTAAGAGAAGGTGAAAGGGCGGCACATTGAGACACAAGGGAAGGACCAAAAGAGTAGAGGTGCAGAGCGCTAAAAGAAGAAACAGGAATCCCCTGGTGGCCCAGTGGTTAGGTGCTGTCGCTGCTCTGGGCCCAGACTCGACCCCTGGTCAGAGAACTAACATCCTGCGAGTCACGTGGTACTGCCAAAAAAATAATAGAAAAGAAAAAAATCATTATAATGGGCAGTGGACAGAAAAGTGACGTCTGTTTTTCTCTGAGCCTACTAGACCCACCGCTACTGCTAACAGATGAGGGCAGAGAGCTTTCTGTGGAATCCACTCTTGAAAAGGAGAGAACCCTTAGGAATCTTTCTACCAGACCTCCGTGTCTTCCATTTTCAGGCTGACTACAGCCAAGTGGAGAAAACTCACATCTGGACAAAGGAAATGTATCTCCTCAAATCTAAAAGCCTTATGTCAAGAGAATCCTTACTATAGAGAAAGCTATGGAGCCAAACACTGAATTTTATTCCAACCAAAAACTAGATAAAAGGTTAGAAATCAATCTTATTCACGCCATCTCCTTCCTTCCTCACTGCTAACCCTCGGCCAGGCCCCTCTAATAATAACAGTGTTATTTTTCATGCCCGAAAGGAAAATCAGAGATTCCATCAAGAAAAAGGCTTTTAAAGGAAGCCTGTGATATTGCAATATTATTTGGACTCTCCCTGTAAATAATGAATGATTCCAATTTCTCTTAGTATGGGTTGAGGGTGGCAGAATTAAATCTCGCTGGGTTAGAAATAAGTCAAAGTCCCCTAATGTCAGCCAACGTTTATGATAGACGTGAGCTCGATTTTTTTTCTCATAATTGTTAAATGACGTCGCTTTTTCAAAGAGACAGAGCTGTTATAAATAAGCAAATCACAGCTGTATTCAGCTTATGACATCCTGGTTCTGTGCAAGCCCGTTAGCTGGCAGTCGTAGAACTCCGATCAGGGTGGCCGTGTGAGAGAGTGGAAGGGTGAGATGCTTTATGTCAGAATTCTGGGTTTGAGTCCTGGTTCCGCCATCAGGCGACCGTATGTCTGGAAAAGTAACCTCTTCGTGATCGTCAGTCTGGTAGAGGTGACGAGAGTCACGACTTACCTGTGCGTCGTTTGGAGGATCAAACCCAGTTGACGGACATGGAGGAATTCTATCAGCGGCAGGGTGCCCCACGAATATTCGTTTTCCTTAAGAACACCTTATTTGTTATTATTTTTTATTTTTGGCTGTGCTGGTCTTGGCTGCCGTGCGCGAGCGTTCCCTGACTGCTGACTGGGGGCTACTCTCCAGTTGCCCGCGGGCTTCTCGTGGTGGTGGCCGCGCTTGCAGCTAAGCTCGAGCTCCAGGCTGCCGGGGGCTCAGTTTCTCCGAGGCATGTGGGGTCTCCCCAGACCAGGGATTGAACCCGTTTCCCCTGCAGAGGCAGGTGGATTCTTAACCACCACGGGAGCACCAGGGAAGCCCACGTTTTCACTTTTAACAGGGATTTTATATTAATGGGAAAGAGCCATGGTTTCATCCGCAATATACATTCGCTCTTAATAACTCGTTAAGTGCCCTCCTTCATTCCAGCCAGCAAGCCATAGACAGAGACCAGGGGATTCCATTGTCACTTCCCAGCATCACATCGCAGTGATGGGAGCTTTATTCCTTATCCAACATCACATAATTTTTGGCCTTTAAAAATAAAGAGAAAAAAGCCCAAGACCCAGAAAGATTAAGAATTAAGTTAATTTTTAAAGTAACAAATCTTTCTGTATATTCTTGTCTCCTTCATATGGTGCCGGTAATTTTTAAAATTAGATTTTCCTCTGGGCGTTTCATACTAAAAATGATGAAGTTCCTTGCCCCTTGTAATTGCATTTCTTTTGATTTTCTTTTATTATGACTTGCATATCACTGACACTTTCCCCCTGGAATGTTAAAAGTATACATCATCCAGCTAAGAGGAAAAAATACTGTCTTCATAAAAATGGAAAAGAGAAAGTAGAGGCTCCTCTCGGTTCCAAACAAGGCAAAGTTCTTGCTCTTCGCACGTGCCAAGGCTGATGTCATGGAACCAAACCAGTTTTGAGTTATCTGCAATGAAAAAAAAAAAGCAGTTCAACAGTCTTCTGGATTGAAAAACAAATTTTCCACAGCATGATAACCCGAAAATGACTGAATGCATTCTCTCTGTAATTTCTGGGGCAACCTTGAGTTCACTGGTGGCTCAGCAGTAAAGAACCTCCCTGCCAACTCAAGAGACACAGGTTCAATCCCTGGGTCGGGAAGATCCCCTGGAGGAGGAAATGGCAACCCACTCCAGTGTTCTTGCCTAAAAAATCCCATGGACACGGGAGCCTACAGTCCAAAGGTCACAAAGAATCCTACTCAATCGAGCACAAGGGACATGCATGCATGTGCGCGCACGCACACACACACACACGTACCACATCCATCTGTTATCTGAGGAACGGATGAAAAAACCCATAAGATCCCTTTGGTTGATGTACTAACATATCATTGAAAGTTACCACTAGTGAGTGTTATTTACGGGTGATAAGCAGGATATTATGGCAACTAGATGGGGAAACAGTGGAAACAGTGGCTGACTTTATTTTTCTGGGCTCCAAAATCACTGCAGATGGTGATTGCAGCCATGAAATTAAAAGACGCTTACTCCTTGAAAGGAAAGTTATGACCAACCTAGATAGCATATTAAACAGCAGAGACATTACTTTGCCAACAAAGGTCCGTCTAGTCAAGGCTATGGTTTTTCCAATGGTCATGTATGGATGTGAGAGTTGGACTATAAAGAAAGCTGAGCACCAAAGAATTGATGCTTTTGAACTGTGGTGTTGGAAAAGACTCTTGAGAGTCCCTTGGACTGCAAGGAGATCCAACCAGTCCATCCTAAAGGAGATCAGTCCTGGGTGTTCATTGGAAGGACTCAAGCTGAGGCTGAAACTCCAATACTTTGGCCACCTCATGCAAAGAGTTGACTCATCTGAAAAGACACTGATGCTGGGAAAGATGGAGGGCAGGAGGAGAAGGGGACGACAGAGGATGAGATGGTTGGATGGCATCACCGACTCAATGGACATGGGTTTGGGTGGACTCTGGGAGTTGGTGATGGACAGGGAGGCCTGGCGTGCTACAGTCCATGGGGTCACAAAGAGTGGGACATAACTGAGTGACTGAGCTGAGCTGAACTGAACTGAAGCAGGATATATCCAGAGAAGGCATCTCTCAGTTTTTTAGAAAATCATCTTTGAGTTATTGAAATTCTGTTTTCATTCCATGTGAACTGTGGTCCTACATCACTTTTGCATGGACTTTGACGCAGGAGCGGATAGTGGGGACTCTAGGAGCCCTGCCCACGAGTCTCCCTTCTGGCTCCTTGGAGGCTGGTTGGTGTTGAGTTGCTCAGTCGTGTCTGACTCTTTTGCGACCCCATTGACTGTAGCCGCCAGCCTCCTCTGTCCTTGGGATTTCCCAGGCAAGGAGTGGGTTGCCATTTCCTTCTCCAGGGGATCTTCCCAACCCAGGGATCAAACCTGGGTCTCCTGCATTGGCGGGCAGGTTCTTTACTGCTGAGCGCCAGGGAAGCCAGTGCCTTGAAGGTTTGAGTGCTTCTTGCTGTTGCTGCCTAGAGTAGTAGGCATGCTCCTAGCTTCTCTATCAGGCCCGTGGCTTCCAGTTTCCTCCCCCAGATCAGCTCTAGGATTCAGGCATCCACTGTACCCAGAATAGACAGAATGGCAAGTCTGGACCTTTCCATGAGAACCGAGAAGGCCCTGGTGGGCCTGCCTCCCAGTCTCCCAATTATGCAGCCTTCTTTATGCCTGCTTTTGGTGCACAAACACTGAAAATGGGGTCCCAGAATCTTCAAGTTATGAACTTTAGGGCCGGAAAGGGCCTTCAGAGGACAGGAGGGACCTTTCTCCTCCTGCCACAAGGAAGGCCCTTGAAACCTGGAGCGGAGTCTCCCTTGACGGCAAGGAGAGGATCTGGGCCTGGGGTAGCTGACGCTCGGACCCCATAGCTTGCCCACTGTGTGGGTTGTCATGGGAACAAGGAAGGTACAATGGGCTTCTCATCGAAACCACACATCTGCTCAGGCTCTTGCCTCCGAGAGGGTGTGTTCCCTCGTTCAACATTAGAACTGGGGAATGGTCTTGTAGACTTGACGGCAGTCAAATCCTGCATGTTTTTAATTAATATGAATTTTTCATGTTTTGGTTGCGCTGGGTCTTCCTTCTGCGAGTGGGCTTTCTCTAGTTGCAGCGAGCAGGGGGCTGCTCTCTAGAGGTGGTGCGTGAGCGCCTCATTGCGGCAGCTTCTCTCGTTTGAGCGCTGAGGCTCCAGAGGGCTGGGCTGCAGCGGTATTGGTGCATGGGCTCACTCGCTTTCTGGCTCGTGGAATCTTCCTGGAGCAGGGACCGAACTTGTGTCCCCTGCACTGGCAGGCGCACTCCTAACCCCTGGACCACCAGGGACATCCTGAATTGATACGACTGATGTGAGTACTCACTTCAGACGCACAGCGGTGATTCACTGCGCGTATGTATTGCAAGATGAGCACCACGGTGTCGTAGTAACAATGCATCCGTCACCAAGTTATAAGTACAAGATCAACTCTTTTAACAACTTTCAAACATACTGTATGAAAGTTGCTAAAAGGAATTACTTATTTTATATCTAGAAGTTTATATAAAAGGTCTTATAGACATGATGGCAGTGAAATTATAATTTTTAACATTTAAAATGACCCTTAATAAAATGACCTTTCCCAGCTGATGTACCAAGAAGTAAAACTTACTTATTTGAATCTGCAATTCATCAACTGAGAGCTTATGACTGGTGGTCAGATAGCCTTCAAAAACTCTCCAGGTGTGAGTCGAATAACCTTAATTTTTTTTTTTCAATTTGGGAGTTGAGTAGGTGAGGATTACCTCAGAAGACATTTAAATGACGTTTCAGGTTCAAATTGAAATGGAAAGCACATAAAATTGTAAGGCCTAAGAATTTCAAGAATTTGGCAGAGGTGAAAACTCACAAAGAAAGCACACAATTAGACGTGTTCGTTCTGCCCGTTTATCCGGCACAAATCCCTCTCCAGTTGGCCCATCACTCCCCTGCTGGCATTTAACCCCACAAGGGTTAACGGAGGATTCTGGAGCCAGCGGCTGGCTCAGACTCCAGCCAGGATCTCAGGCCCGGCGTCCTCTCCAGGTACCGTGGCCAGAGGGCCACATGGACGCCTCACGTGACCCTGCCCCGTCTCCTGTGAGCTTCAGGTCGTTCGTGCCCACGAGCTGCATCACTGAGCCAGGAGGAGGGCTGGGAGGTCCTCACCAGTCCTTCCCATGGCCACCAAGACAGCACTGGTCCCACAGAGCCCACATGCAGCCCTCCATACATCCGAGAGGGTGGGCATCGGTCTCTCTCGGGAAACTCAGGCAGGCGGGTGGGGGGGCTCGGAGGACCGGCTTGGAACCTGCACTGAGGCTCCCCTCCCCTGCCCAGTGCCCCGCCGGCAGGATGCCAGGCCTCGTGTGCTGGGGGCGGTGGAGAGCGGGCTTGGCTGAGAATCACCATGCACACGAGCCTCTGTGCCCCGCTTGTCCGTCTCAGGCTGCCCTGGTGGCTCAGGTGGTAAAGAACCCGCCTGCAATGCAAGAGACTCGGGTTCCACCCCTGGATCGGGAAGATCCCGTGGAGAAGGGAATGGCCACCCACTCCAGCATTCTGGCTTGAAGAATCCCATGGACAGAGGAGCCCAGCAGGCTACAGTCCCCGGGGTCACAAAGAGTCGGACACGACCGAGCAACTGACACCGCCTGCATGTGTGCATCTTTGGTTTGCGTAGAGGCCTTGTCCTGAACATGCTGTCTCTCAGGGGCCACTCCTGAATCGTTTAAAAATGAGAAAAGCACTTCAAAGTTCAGCCTGACCGCGACAATCACCAGCTCGCCCCGCAAACGTCTAGCTTGCCAGACACGAACGGAACATGGCAGGATGAAGTGTGCAGCGAGCAGATGCGTTTTGTGGAAAGCTCCATGGGCAGCTTCCTAGGAATGGAAAGGGCTCTGGCTTTGTTCAGCCATGGAAACACTTCCAAGTGGAAGTCAGCGGAGAGGACAGCCCGCGGTCAGGAGACAGGTGGCTGAGGCCTGCGTGGGGAGTGGGCTCCCAGGCGGGGTCTGCACCCGTGGCTGGGCCTCCCGGCCCCCCACGCTGCCCGTGACGGGGAGGCAGGGACACGGTCGCTGTGCTTCAGCGGAGCCCATGAGCTGAGCCTGCACAACCGTCGAAATCCTCCCCCCACGGGGGAGGCGCTGGAGTCTCTCGTGCTAGTGTGCTGAACAGGCCTCAAGCTGGATTGGTTTTTGAGACACAGGGAAACTGCTTCACGTTCCAGAAGTCCTGGTGAAACAACCCTGCAAGGAGGTGGAAGGAGTTTCTCCTTCTGGGCTCACATCTCTATCCACATGTCATTTTTCTTTTTTTAATTTATATCTAGTCCATGGGATCGCAGAGTTGGACATGACTGAGCGAGCAGCACTTTCACTCACTTTCATTGCTGACGTACGGTGGTTCTGGTGCACAGCAAGGTGATTCAGTTACACATACATTATTTCTGAAATTATTTTCCATGACAGGCATTACAAGACATTGACTATCGTTCCCTGTGCTCTATAGTAAACCTTTGTTGCTTGTTGCACATCTGTTTTTCTTTTTATTAGAAACCTAGCATTCTATGCATACTAAGCCAAACAAGTGGAATCAAAATGTCATAAGTTTTTTAGTTAGGCAAAAATTCGTAAGTTTTCTAAAATGTATCCTGCACATCTTTTTTGAATGCTCTTGAGGAGGCGCATGCAGGAGCAGCCACCAGGGCCAAACCACAGACAGGGATTCCAGGAGGCCGCCTGTGTTCCGGGGGATCCGGACTGCAGCGCCGTTGGCGGGGGCTCCAGGCCTGTGCGTGCTCCCTGCTCACAGCGCTGCTTCTGCTGGAGCACCCAGCCTGCGCACACAGGCTCACCCACCGTGGCGTGGCCCCGGCCCCGCCTGAGTCTCGTGCCCTGAACTCCAGCACCTCCTTTCTCCCCTTATGCAAAGTCCTGCAGGCCTGGCGCCATACCTCAGAGTTGAACAGTTCAGACTGCAGCTGTGTGACCTTGGGCAGGTTGTATAACCTCTCTGACCCCAGTCTTTTCTGTCAGTCGCTCAGTTGTGTCCAACTCCTTGCGACCCCGTGGACTGTATCCTGCCAGGCTCCTCTGTCCATGGGATTGTCCAGGCGAGAATACTGGGGTGGGCTGCCATTTCCTCCTCCAGGGGGTCTTCCTGACCCAGGGATTGACCCTGTGTCTCTTGTGTCTCCTGCACTGGCAGGTGGATTTTTTTCACCACTGCACCACGTGGGAAGCCCCCATACTACACTGGATCTTAGCCAGAGGCCATAATGTGTAACGTCGTTTCTGAGTCACCTCCTGGGGTTGGAGCAACAGTTTTGTCTGCTCATCCCAGAAGTCAACTTTAAATAAATGCTGGGATGAGTGGTATGACTGGGGTTGGGTTGCTTGCTTCAGATGCATCCAAAGAAGAAATCAAAGCCAGAGGAATGAGGGCTGGTCTCATGAAAAAGCCCCATGCAGTGCCTGCAAAAGCTGTCCAAAGTTTGTACCATTTTTATTGTAGGAAGCATGTTACACGTGGATCCAAGATCCATGCTCTTGGCCAAGAGGTTCCCTCAGTGAAAATAACAGTTTGTTAGAACCAAAGTCCTAGCTGAAAGCTTCACCACTCCAAACTTGAACTTATCTGTGTGACCTTAGAGGTAAAGGAAGGTTCCAGCGGATACTTGCGTCTCTGAGCCGTTGTACTGGGAGAGCATTTGCTGAGTCCTTGATCTGAAGCTCGGCATTGGGTGCAAGAGTCCCTTGGACAGCAAGGAGATAGTCCATCCTAAAGGAAATCAGCCCTGAATGAATACTCATTGGAAGGACTGATGCTGAAGCTCCAATACTTTGACCACCTGATGCAAAGAGCTGACTCATTGGAAAAGACCCTGATGCTGGGAAAGATTGAGGGCAGAAGGAGAAGAGGGTGGCAGAGGATGAGATGGTTGGATGGCATCACTGATTCAATGGACATTGACTTAAGCAAACTCTGGGAGATGGTGGGGGACAGGGAAACGGCATGCTACAGTGCATGGGTTGCAAAGAGTCGGACATGACTTGGCGACTGAAACGGCAATTGGGTGGAGGAATGCACTGTCACAGGGAAGCCACGGTCCCCTGAGTCTCTGTGAGTGCAGAGCGCAGGGCTGGGTGTGGAGCAGGCAACAGCTGTGAGCTTGCATCCTGGAGCTCAGCTCCAGCGGTGCTGCCCCCAGGGGTCAGGGCAGGAGGAGCTGTGAGGCAGGGCCTCTGGACGGGGCACCTGCGCTGAGTCCCGGGCCGGCTACTCGCTGAGAAGGAGATGGTGGAGGAGGCCCGAGTGTGGGTCAGAGCCCCCTTTGGGTCCAGCTGGCCACGCCCGAGCCCCTCTGCAGGCGGGCCCCCAGGCTCCGCTCGGCCAGCCCCGCACGCGGCTGAGCTTGCGTCAGGAGGGCCGGCGGCCTGAGAAGCGCAGCTCCCCGGGCCCGCTGCCCCACAGCGGGGCCCACCGCCCCCCATCCGGGCCACTGCCCCCCAGTGGGCCTGCTGCTAGCCACACCGACGGCCTGGCTCAGGGCGCACCTGTCCTCTCGTCCTCTCCTGCCTTGCTGGCGTCCACAGCCGGCTCGCTTCATGGCAAGGGGCCCTTGTGAGGGGTCAGCAGTCCCCCGGAGGCTGTGCTGACGGAAGGTTTTCAGCCCCTCCACCCACTCGAAGCCCATCCAGGATGCCCCCTCTCCCCGGGAGCCGTCTGTCTCTGTTTGTCTGTGTCTCTGTGTATGTGCGTGGCTTCGGGGTGGTTCAGACGGTAAAGAATCCGCCCTGCAATGCAGGAGACCCGGGTTGGATTCCTGGGTTGGGAAGATCCTCTGAAGAAGGGTAAGCTACCCACTCCAGTGTTCTTGGGCTTCCCCTGTGGCTCAGCTGGTGAAGAATCCGCCAGCAATGTGGGCGACTTGGGTTCAATCCCTGGGTCGGGAAGATCCCCTAGAGAAGGAAATTGAAGCTCACTCCAGTGTTCTGGCCTGGAGAACCCCATCTGTGTCTCTCTCTCCGCCCCCTCTTTCTCTGTCTCTCTCCCTTCTCAGCCTCTTCCCATCTCTCTCTCTCTCTGTCCCCTTTCTGTGTTTCCTCAGCCTCTTTCCCTGTCTCTGTGTCTCTCTCTCCGCCCCCTCTCTCTGTTTCTCTCCCTTCTCAGCCTCTTCCCGTCTCTCTCTCTCTCTGTGTCTCTCTCTCCGTCCCCTCTTTCTGTGTTTCCTCAGCCTCTTTCCCTGTCTCTTTCTCTCTGTCTCTCTCCTCTCTGTGGCTTCTCAGGAGTCTCACGTCTGTCTCCCTTTCTCTCTGTTTCTGCCTCGCTGTCCCTGTGACTCTGTGCGTCTCTGTCTCCCCCTCTCTGTATGTATCAGTCTCCCTCTGTGTCCCTGCCGTCTGCCTCTGTCTGTCTGTCTGTCTCTCTGTCCTCTGATTGTCCCTCCTCTGTCTCTCCCTGTGAGTGCCCCTCTCACTCTGTGCGTATTTAAGGCCCGTGTCGTTCTGGCGGCACAGCACACGCCGTCAGAAGGCCTTCCCAGGGGCATCTATCTCGACGAGCAGCCGCGCCGGCAAAGCTGCACCGAGTGAACGAACCCGCGTCCAGGACCCGAGCGCGGCCGGTGCCCGGGTCTGCGCGTCAGAGGCCGAGGCCGTGGCCGCGTGCTCCTTATGAGGAGAGGTCTGCTCTCCTCCCTGGACGTGGGAGGACTGTCTGTGCGGGAGGAAGAGGCCTGTCCGAGAGCCGGGCAGTGCGCCTCGAGATGCATCTGTTTCCATTCATGTTGAGTCTTTCCAGGTGAACTGAACTAAGTCATACACTGCAAAGCGAAAGCCGACCTTCCCGTGGCACGCCCACATGCAGCCCGCTGAGCAGGGCGCCCCCGGCCCTCCCGAGCGCTCAGCCTTTCCGGAAGGCGGTGGGTCCGTGGCGTGCAGACCGTCACACAGTGACTCACTGGGCAGCTGGCACAGGGTACGGCCTATTGTGTCCCGGGGTGCTTCCCTGCAGGATGCGAGCGTCCTGGGAGGTAAAGCAGGGCTATTAATAGCGACTCGCTGGCCGCGGACTGAGGACCCAGCATCTGGGCGTCGAGGCGGGGGCGGGGTGCGCCCCCCTCGCGGTGGGGGCGGCAGACGGGGTCCTGAGCCTGTCGTGGAGGGAAAGCCCGGGCCCGGCGTGGTGCGGAGCTTCCAGAAGAGATGCCGTGCTGGTTTCTCAGCCAGTCCTGAAAGCAGGTGTCAGCGCAGGTCCAGCCGGAGGCTGGCAGGCCGCCGAGGACGGCGCCCCTTCCTGCTCCGCCACTGGACACACGCCCTCCAGGTCCGAGGTCGCTTTCAGCGAGTTCCTGTTAGGAATGCGCTTCTCTGCTCTCTCCCCACACCACCCTCAGTCAACACCTGCTGACTTAAACCAGCGAGAGTCAGGCCTGCGGCCCTCAACTCCCCGCGCACCCCCGCCCCCGTCTGGTGTCCGGAGGACAGCACTCAGGCCGCGCTGCGGGGCTCGGCGAGCACCCGCGCAGCTCCCATCTCTAGCCTATGAATTCGCTCCGGGGCGGCAGGGAGGGCCCTGGGTTCCTCGGCTGGCCGGACCCCGCGTTCACGGGCCACGTGGCTGGCGCAGCCCAGAGGGGGCTCTCCGGGGCGGGGGCGAGTCTCCCTGCTGCCGGCCGCACAGGGTGAAGGCCACGCTCACATCCGGGCAGGTCTGGACCCTGGCAAGGGGGCCACCCGTGAGCAAGGGTTCCAGAATAAGCAGCTCCTTCTGTCCAGTTCCGTGCGGCATAAAAATAGTTCAGTGCCCTTCTTCACGTCGTGTAAAAAATACGATTTTAAATAATAATTGACAAACCTTAAAATTCAATTCTAAGTGATTGACTTTAAAAAAATGTTTATTTCCGGCGGTGCTGGGTCTCGGCCGCTGCCTGCGGGCTGCTCTCCAGCTGCGGCGCCGGCCGCTCGCTGCTGCGGCTCCTCCTGCTGCGCAGCGCGCGCTCTAGGCCGCCCGGCTCGGTATTGAGACGCGGCAGTTGCGGTGCACGGGCTTAGCTGCCCAGTGGCACGTGGGATCTCCCCCGACCAGGGGTCACACCAATGTGCCCTCTATTGCAAAGCACTGGACCAGTGGGAAGCCACTGGACCATGAGGGAAGCGTGACTGCTTGGTTTTAGTATTTCTAATGTCGTGAGACCCATCACTGTTCTCTAATTCTAGAACTGTTTATCACTCTGGCAAAAAGAAAAAAAAAAAAAAGGCCTGTGCCCGTAAGCAGTCACTGTCCACTCGTCTCTCCTCAGCCCCAATCCACTCCTGTCCCGTCGGATTTGTCTAATTTGGACATGTCATAGAAATGAAAGTGAAGTCGCTCAGTCGTCTCCGACTTTGCAACCACATGGACTGTAACCCACCAGGCTCCTCCGTCCATGGGATTTTCTAGGCAGGAGTTCCGGGTGGGTTGCCATTTCCTTCTCCAGGAGATCTCCCCAACCCAGGGATCGAGCCCGGGTCTCCCCCACCGCAGGCAGACTTTACCACCTGAGCCACCAGGGAAGCCCATGGTGGCACATGATGTGTGGCCTTCATGCCTGGCGTCTTTCATCCAGCGTGCTGTTTTCAAGGTGCATCCACGTTGTGGCTCGTATCAACGCTTCATCCCTTTCTATGGCGACATAATATTCCATGGCGTGGATGGTAACCTGCTGCTGCTGCTAAGTTGCTTCAGTCGTGTCCGACTCTGTGTGACCCACAGATGGCAGCCCACCAGGCTCTCCCATCCCTGGGATTCTCCAGGCAAGAACACTGGAGTGGGTTGCCATTTCCTTCTCCGGATGGTACCCTACTGCTTATCCATTAGCTGATAGACATTTGGGTCACTTCCACTTTGGGCTATTATAAATCACACTGATGTGAATATGTGTGTTCACGTTTCTGTGTGAACATATATTTTCAGTTACCTTGGGTGTGCATCTAGGAGCAGAATTGCCGGGTCATGGGGTAACCGCTCACCTCTCTGAGCAAGCCCCACTCTTTTCCACAGAGGCTGCGCTCTCTTCTTTTCCTATGAGTGATGGGTGCAGTCTCTGCTTTCTCTCCTTCCTTGTCGGCGCTGGTTATTGTCCGCTTTTGAGGTGAAAGCCATGCTGGTCGGGATGAAGTGATATCTCATTGTGGTTTCCATTTGCATTTCCCTAAATGACGGATCAATGTCTAGACCATTTGGAGATCTTCTTCTGTGAAATATCTATTCAAATCTCTGCCCATTCTTTAATTGGGCTATCTGTCTTTTTATTGTTGAGTTGTAATAATTACACTATTTTTTGCTTGATGTGCTTTCATTCCAACAAAATTCCATCATAATGGGATGTTTCCCCGTAACACTGAAAATAACATAAGCCCAGAGCAAGAAAGGACCAAGTGCCAGAAAATGCACGGCTCTCTCGCCAAAAGAAGGTAGTGGAATGAGGAAGGTCAGGAAGAGAAATGAAGTCACTTTGTTTTAAAGCCAAAACCCTGCAAGGCAGTTTCCTGCGGCCTCTGGGCCTAAAGGGTCCTGGGGGAGCCACCCTTCTGAAAGAGGACAGCAGCCGCGGTCTCCTTCCTCAAACCCCAGAGCCCGAAGGGCAAACGCCTGTGTTGTTTACTCGCTCGGTTGTGCCCGACTCTGCGACCCCATGGACTGCAGCCCGCCAAGCTCCTCTGTCTGTGGGATTTCCCAGGCAAGAACACTGGAGTGGGTTGCCATTTCCTTCCTTCTCCAGGGGAACTTCCTGACCCAGGGATGGAACCTGCATCTCCTACATTGGCAGAAGATTCTTTTTAATATTGAGGCACCTGGGAAGCCCCAAAATGCATCCACACACGTGGCTTTTTTGCATGCATTTATAGAACTCTCCTGCTCACCAAAGCTGCTGTGAACGCGTGAGAATATCAAGGAGCCATTCTTGTAATGCAGGCCTGTGTCTTGTTTAACTTTAAGACTCCTCAGCACCTTATAAAAAATGTCTGGTTCCCAAATGAATCAGCAAGTCAAAGATGAGATTTCAGGGTCTTCTACAGATATGGCTTTAGCCTCACGCTGGTTTATCATCTGAACCTGATGAACCAAATGGTACGACTATTTAACATTTTTTTAAAGCACATTTTGCTATAGATGCATTGCTTGGCCCATTTCCACAGACACCTTTCGAATCTCTGGACTGTTCTCACTTCCTAAGCCCACACGTGGCCAGGTCCCCACTCCTGCAGTGTTCACACAGCTGGCGCAGCCTGGAATTCCTCACTGCACTTCTCTCCAGACTGCAGCGACTACCCAGCCCCAGAGCAGAGAGACTAGCAGAACCTCTGAGGTCCCACCGGGCTGGCAGCCTCTGGTTCCGGCCTCCTGCACGTGGACAGGGCCCGCTGCCTTTGAGCTGGCCCCGTGGCTGAGGGGTCCCCAGAGCAATAGACGCCTTTGCAAATGAGGTTCAAACTCTGCCCTGCTCTAGAAGGGAAGGAACCCTTGGGGTTCTCATTTTCCTGCCCTCCCTCCGGCTCCTCCGGGCCCCTGCCTGATTTGCATCCTCAGCTCAGTTTGCATCACAAAATACACCCAATCTTCCCTGGACCCGAGGCGGGCGGGCCAGTCCTGTGTGGGCTTCTCATCTCCTGCCATCGGTCTGGTTTCTGGTTACACCCGGATGACACTCGGATCAGGTTTCATTTTTATGTCCTCGGCCTGTGACGCAACGAGCCCCTCCCCCTGGGCCCAGAGTGCCTCCAAGGTGGAGCCCCCTTTACTGCCGGGCTGGGGGCCCCCGAGGACCTCGGTGAAGGGTCCCGCGGCCTCTCACGCTCCCAGGCCCCCATCTGCAGGCCAGGCAGCTGTGTGTCCTTCGGTTATATGCTCCAGTCGTCAAGGTTTTTTCTGTTTCCTTTTCCCCCAAGCCCGGAATCAATACTTCAGGAGTAAAGGGGTGGGGGTGGGGGTGGAGGAAGCGCCCAGGGGACTGGACTTAGCCACCGCCCACCATGGCTCTCTGCTCCAGACGGAACCTTCCAGACTCATTCAGCACAAAGTGGCTGCAGAGGAAATCCTGCCGGGCCAATGATAAGGCGGGAAGTAGAGTCACTTCCTCACCAGCTGCTGCGCTCAGGTAGACACAGCCCTGGCTCCCTCGCATGCGCTGCGCAGGCCGCCGCGCCCAGCGGCCTGGCTGCCGCGCCCCCTTTGATCTCAGCCCTAGTGGGCGTCCGGGCATCGCTGCCTCCCGGCTTCAGGCAGAGCCCTGCTCTCTGCTGTGCAGGTGTCTCCCTCCCTGCCTGGCTTCCTCCTTTTTCCCAGCATTCCTGCTCGCCTGGGGCCTGGACGTCAGCTGCCTCTGGGTACTGGGGAAACCGCGGGTCCTGTTTATTGGGAACAAGGCTCATCCCCCTTGTTTCTGCGGTGGTGCTAGTGGTGAAGCACCCACCTTCCAGAGCAGGAGACGTGGGTCCGACCCTCCGTCAGGAAGATCCCCTGGAGGAGGTAATGGCAACCCACTCCGGGATCCTTGCCTGGAGAAAACCCCATGGACAGAGGAGCCTGCAGTCCATGGGGTCGAGAAAGAGTCAGACGCGACTGAGCAAGTCAGTGTGCGCACACCCACTCACACCTCTTAGCAGATTCCAAGACAAGGGGCCACCAGCGGCCTTGCTGTTCCCATGAAGGTCTAGGGTGGCTCTGGCGCCTCTGATCACCTGCCCGTCCTGCACAGGGGGCACCCGCGCTGCCTCTATCGCTGTGCGCAGAACTACTGCTTTCTTACCTCCTCCGCTCGGCATTCTCCGTCTTCACAAGACGGGGGTCCCCCTGACAGAGGGACAGATGGTTCAGCGGGCTTGGAAAATGCCCCACAGCTTGTACCTCCCTTGGAGACTCCAGGGCGTTCGGGTGGGATACTATTCAAAACTGCTGAATAGCACAGTGCCACCACCAACGTGGCACCAGCACCAACCAGTCAGATCCAGCGCTGACCATTCTGAATGAGCTGAACTTGAGTTCTTCACTGGAGACACTAGAAGCTGCTGCAGCAAAAAAAGAAAAAAAAAAAAAGGCGTCCGATTTTGTTCCAGTGCAAAATTTATTTGTCCTTTGTATATGCTCCTTTTGAAAAACATCATCGATTAAAATGTGTTTGGAAAGCCTGGTCTATGGTAAGGTGTACTTCAGTTCCACAAGCATATGCTGAGCGCCTGACATGTGGCAGAAACATGCTCCAGGGATCCAAGGATAAATAAAGCATGGTCCCTGCGCCTCCAGGTGCTAATAGCTGAATGAGGGGGAGACAGACAGGTAAACAGATGACCTTCAGAGAATACAGTGAGCAGGGACTGGCTGAGGATTATTTAGCTCAGCCCAGGGACTTGGAGAAAGTTGCCTGCAGAACACGATTGCACCGAATGCCTGCGGGAACTGGATGAACTTATCGAGTGACGAGAGCTGAGCAGGAAGCTGGGTGGGGAGATCACGGGGAGCCTGCGTGTTAACAGTCTGGATCGAAGCACGGGAGTGACAGACAGGATTCTGAACGGATCCCCGTGGCTGCAGCAGGCAGAGAAGATTGGAGGGTAGGGCACTAGGCTAATGGCAGAGAAGTTAGGTGGGAAACCCTAGCACTGGTCCTGGGGAGAGAAGGCAACGAGGCCAGAGAAACAGCGAGGGGGTCAGATCAGCGCCTCATATCCTGCCCTGTGGAATTCGTCCTGCCCTTACCACCTCAGAGCTCTCAGGCTACAGGAGATGTAGCGTCTGGATCTCTTTCCCCAGTGGCTTTCTCTGACCCCTTTGCCTGTGCACATGACCAGCCAGAAGTGCTGGACTATGGACGCCTCCATAGGAGCAACCCTCACCCAGCAAGTGGGAGGAGTCGGCGCATAAACACCCCAGCTCCCCAGCCACATGGTGGAATGACGGAAGGTGCGTGCTCTGCACTGGCCCTCAGGTGGTCACATGGGAGGCGATCCCCGTGGAGATAAAATGATAAAGCCTCAGGTAACAGAAAATACTGGAGGCGTCTGATGGCAGCGTTTGCCTTCCTCTTAGCGCCATCTGATTTTCTCCTTGCTTCTGCTCGGTGCAGAGCAGAAACGGCCGCAGGCCTCCACCTAGCTGAGTTTCACACGCACGTGGAAGCACACGAGTCCATTCTGTAGGCCAGGATCTACTCAAGGGCAGGACGGCTTCCCCACTGAGGCTCTTCCATGATCACGTAAGGCATCCACAGTCAGCTCAAAGACTGGAACGTGCCTGAGCTTCCCATCTGTTTATAGCCGACCAAGGTTGCCGTTCCAGTTCCCTGTGAGTGCTAAGAGCCAGCGGGAGCCTGGATTGGCAGAGGCTGCTGCGCTGTTTCACTCAGTGTTATGCTGGGGACATCTTCCCTTGCCAGTAAATACGGGGCACAATGTTTAGTGACTGAGCCATATTCCAGTGGGCTTCCCTGGCGGGTCAGTGGTAGAGAACCCACCCGCCAACACAGGAGGTGCGGGTTCGATCCCTGGATCAGGAGGATCCCCTGGAGAAGGGAATGGCAGCCCACTCCAGTGTTCTTGCCTGGGCAATCCCACGGACAGGGGAACCCGGCGGGCTACAGTCCACGGCGTCACAAAGGGTCAGACACGACTGAGCGACTAAACGATAACATACTCACTATCATATTTTCAGATATTTTTGTTTTAAAGTTTTATTAATTGTTTTCAAGATAATTAGAAGTAGAATCACTAACACATGAACAGTATTTTTAAAGCTTCTGTTGCGCATTTCCAAACATGAACGGCCTCTCCGCTTACCTGCTCCTGAGAGCCCCTGAGCTGTGTGAAGGTATCTGGGCTTCCGCCCCCACACCCACACCATCCTTTTCAGTGGAACTCAGTGGTCTTCTTCAGTTCTTGCCATTCTGATTCATTGGTTTTTAAATCTCATTTTATTCAGAACCAGGTTTAAATAAAACTTTTTGAAGGACCTGAAGGGGAAAGGAAAATCTTGGAGAGTGGGCTGCCTTGAGGGAGGTGTGGCGGGGACGGGGGCGGGAGGGATGGGGCTGAGTGGTCCCAGGGCAGGGAGAGGACACTCTGACCCCCTCCCCCCACCTTCGCTGACTTGAGCTGTCTGTTCCTACCTGGTCCGTCCACACCTCCCTGGCCGACTCCCAGCCCTGCAGCCAGGGCCTGGGCTTGGGGCATTAGCTGCCCTGCTCCTCTGAGGTCGGCACTGCTGGAACTCAGACTCCAGCCATCTGTGGCCTCTGAATGTGAAGTCTGTGGGGAAGCTGTCTGCAAAAGGGCCTCCAGAGCTGGGGCGCTGCCTGCCTCCCCTCTGAAGTTGGGGGCTAACAGAAGGAGAAGGGGCCCTCCCCTGGAGACCTGCCGTGCCCATCCCTGAGGTCGGGCAGAGCCCTGGCCAGTCCCAACACAACCAGGTGCTGCGTGCACCCTGAACATATAGGCGGGGGCTTTGTCCAAATCATGTGACGACGGCCCGGGCTTTCTTCTTCCCTCTCTGTTGCTTCTAATACATAGAATGAGCATGTGTTTATTTAAAACAGCTTTCAGACTTAAACAAATAATGACAGACT
The DNA here is from genome assembly GCF_023091745.1 of Budorcas taxicolor. Classification (NCBI taxonomy): domain Eukaryota; kingdom Metazoa; phylum Chordata; class Mammalia; order Artiodactyla; family Bovidae; genus Budorcas; species Budorcas taxicolor. The sequence continues at coordinate 61,886,064 of NC_068931.1, read as the reverse complement.
GTTCAAACAGACTTCGGAAATCACCCTGATCAGGATGTTTGAAAAAGCAAGAAGACTCCCCCGTGAAAATAGCTTTTGGAGCTTCACTCCTGAAACCACAGGCTCTGCTCTGCACTTTAGAATCATAGATGGGCAGATTAATGGGGTAGATTCCATCTCAGGGGCGGGGGGGGGCGGGGGGGGGGATCACGCATTAAATGATGCCTCTCAGCCCTACAGCCTGACTTAATAATCTGTGAGGAAGTAGAGCTGGGCGTGTGTTATCGCTTCCAATTTTCCACCAGAACACATCATGTGTGTATGTTTGAATTCACGATTTCTTTAGAAATCATCAACTATCTTGAGAACCAAGAGCTGACACCTTAGAGGGAGCTGGTCGCTTGTTTCTGGAAATTGGCAGGCTCAGCAGACAGCCTGGAGGCCAGGGCAGTTTGAGGAGGATCACAGCAGGTTAGCAAGAGGACAGACCAGAGAGCCGGGTGATGTTTCCTCTAGTTCACGCTCGGGGCCACGTTTACAAATGGCCCGAGTCACCTACGTTTATCTTCACAGCAACCAGTTTTATGGGTGAGATAAATGAAGCTCAGCCTCGGGTAATTTGTTCAAGGTCACAGGCAATAAAATGTCAAAGCTAGGATTCCACACAGACCTCCTCCCTTGAGCTCAGGGCTCGTTCCCAGATCCCTCCGTGCCCGTGCTTTGGGTTAAGAGATGCTATGTTAGCTCATCCCACTTCAGAAATGATTTCTTTCTTTGTAATGCACATCAGAAATGGGCCGTGAAGCACAGTTATTTATACAAGCGGCTGAGGCTGGGCAGGGAGGTCTTCCGGCCCCAGGGGTGGGGTGCTGGGAGAGGCGTCTCGTCTGCCCGGGGGGTCGAGCACCAGGCAGCGCGGCCCGAGTCTCCCTGCTTCCCCTGTCTCCCGAGGGGGCCGCCTGGTCTGGAAGGGTCAGGTGGCTGAGGCCTTAGTCTCTTCCATATCCCGCCACAGACAACTCCATTGATAACTAAAGGGACTCAGGGCCCAGCCGCCGACCCTCACGACATGGAGCTGAAGTGCCTACCGCCCAGTGCACTCTTCCGAGGAGTCCGGGTGCCTTTGGCTGGTGTATGGGGGTTCCAGCCTTCCCATCGTTAGCGAAAACAGCACGGAGGGGAGGGCTGTTAGATGTCTGCTGCTGTGTCTGTGGGGTCCGGGGGTGCACTCTGCAAGAGGCAAGTTTCTCTATATCAGTCCTGACTCCTTCCTGCCCCGTTTACCCCCCGACATGTAGGGAAGGTCAGTGTCCTGACGAACAGCCGTGATTGTCAGCTCAGCTCTGGGCCAAGGGCGCTAAGCACATGTGCCATTTATGTCTATTGCCTTGCTTTGCTAAGACTCAAACTCAGAAAACTGTTTAACAATAGATTAAGGAAGAAGAAAACCCTTGCGCCCTCTCCTGGTAGAAGTTAATCCAGTACCTCTGAAGGTAGAGGTCACCCACGTGTAGGGGAGCAGTTACTTGTCCAGGCTAGCTAACTCATCTGGCGCTAATTTGACCAAAGCTATGGACACACTAGATCGACCATCTGGGTCTTCTGAGGGCTGTGATTGTGGAGTTTCTTCTGGACCTTTCTTCACAAGGCTTCTCAGTCTCAGCACCTCTGGCACTTGGGGGGGATGATTCTCGTGCTGGGGCCGTCCTGTCCCGCGCGGAGCAGTGAAGAGCACCTCTGGTCTCTGCCATCGGATGCCAGCAGCACCCCCTCCCCCAGACCACGACCACCAAAGACGTGTCGTGGTGGGGGGCAGGACCACCCCCAGTGAGACGCACCGCCCTAAACCCTTGTCTGCCTTTGTGGGGTTCTGTCTGTTTAGTTCTTGTTTTCATGTTTTTCTGGCTGCACAGCCTGTGGTATCTTAAGTTCCACAACCAGGGACTGAACCCATATTCTCGGCAGTCGAAGTGCAGAGTCTTAACCACTGGACTGCCAGGGAATTCCCTCTTGTCTGCTTTTTGTAAAAGGTGCCAAGGTCACTGGGGCAGTGAGAGAGTGAGGATAGCTCAGCACAAACCCTTCAGGACTGTGGGAAGCAATTTTGATCAGCTGAGTTCAACTCTGGGAATTTGTCTCAAAACAAAAAACAAAACCAAAACCTAAATCCAAATGCATAGATGAGAATCTACAAATCGCTGGTCTATAACGCAGGGAGCCCAGCCTGGCGCTCTCTGATGACCTAGAGGGGTGGGATGGGGGAGGAGAGAGGGGCTCCAGAGGGAGGGAATATTTGAGCAGTTGTATGTTGTTCAGCAGAAATCAGTACTAAGTTGTAAAGCAATTATCCTCCAATTAAAAATAATTTAACTAAAAAGTAAAAAGAATTGGTTAAATAAAGTGCAGCACAGATACAGATCTATAAATACACGTGGTGGAAAGTTATGCAGTCATGAAAAGTACCTGTGTGCACATTTATACTTAATAACACAGGAAGTTCCCCCTAATGAGGCCTTAAATGTTCACCTTCGAGACTACTGCCAGGATTTCCAGAGGTGGTTGCGTGTAAAAGGAATAATTTCAAACAGGCAGAGTGTCTGGGTAACGTGTTAGGCCAAATACAGAGTTCAGACCAATGTTTGCTGTTAGAAAACCTTAATCATTAACTGAACAAACATTTCTCAAACACCTACATGTACTAAGACCACGCACAGCACTGGGGAGACAAAAAGAACACCTGATCCTCTACTGAATACTCGCCCCAGACAGACAAACGCATGGTCAGCATCATCAGCCGCTCCTCGCACCGTGACGCTGGACCTCTGTATGCGCCGTCTCCCTTAGTGAAACTGTGTGCTAATTCCAGGTTTGGAGGGCTAACTGGAACTATGTCTTGTTTTCCCCTTCATAGCTGATTAATCCAGCAAGGGAAAAACACTCCACTCACTGCTTTACATATTCAGACGTCGTGCATCCACGCTCAGCTGCTTCAGGCCAGCCCGACTCTCTGTGCCCCAAACGACTGCCGCCCGCCAGGCTCCTCTGTCCATGGGATTTTCCAGGCAAGAATGCTGGAGTGGGCTGCCACGCCCTCCCCCAGGGCATCTTCCTGGCCTGAGGACTGATCTGCGTCTCCAGCATATCCTCTACCACCTGGGTCAGCTGGGAAGCCCATATATTCAGACAGAGTTGTCCAGATGCTCACTGGGTCCAAACACAGAGTCTAATCTTCCCCAGCAAATCTGAGAAATGAGCATTCAATGGTCTCGGCTCTTTTCTTACAGCACAAGAACAAAGTAAAGGACCCTTTAAGACGGGTGTGAAGAATAAAGAAGATAATGCATGTCAGGGATTCGCTACAAGTGCCTGGCCTATAGCAAGCATTCAGTAAAGGAGTAGTTGGGGTTTCTTTTTCCATTATTTTTACGAATGTCCATGCTCGCTAAAACTGCAAAGCCTCCAGCGTCTCCACTGCTTCTGCCCTTTCATTTCGCCCGTTAGCACTGACTGCTCTCTAATACACTCTATGATGCATCTAAGTTCCGTTCACTGTCTGTCCCATTTCACTGGATCAGAAACGTTTGAGCTTTTGGCCTGTTTCACTCATGGCTGAGTCTCTGCTGTGCCTGGTGTGTGTGTAAGGCCTCAATAAGTATGTCCCGAATGAAACTGAAAAGAGTGGGTCTGAAACCATTATCCCCAAAGCACGTTTGACCTTTGCCCTCACCCTTCTGAAGGTGCAAGGCACTTCAGATGCCTCTCCCCCCCCCCCCCCCCCCCCCCCCCCCCCCCCCCCCCGGTCGGCTGGCACTGCGCTGGCACTTTTTTTGTTATGGTAACAGGAAACATTTAATACTCTAACACTTTTTCTTCCGCCCTCTCCCCCTCTGCAGGACGCCTTTGTGGAGCTGTACGGCCCTAGCATGCGGCCCCTGTTTGATTTCTCCTGGCTGTCTCTGAAGGCACTGCTCAGTCTGGCCCTGGTGGGCGCTTGCATCACCCTGGGTGCCTATCTGGGCCATAAGTGAAGTCCACAGGCCTGCCGCCAACAAATATGCAAAAGGTTCGTGAAAGCAGTAGAAATAATCCGCATTGTCACTGCTGCACCACTGAAGCGAAGCTGTAGTCTCTTAAAAAGGAAAAAAAAACAAGCAACCAACCACCACCACCACCACCACAAACAGCTTTCAGGCTCAACATTGAATCAGCTACTTACTGCCAAAGGAAAATGCAATTTATTTTTTACATTATTGAGAAAAGTAAGATTTATTTATTTAACACAGTCCTGTTGAATCTCCTGTCTTTGGAAACCCCGCCACGAATTACTAAGCCCCACCTGGATGGCTCTACCTGGCTCTCTTGTGCCTGTAAACACAGATTTTTGTTCCATACTGTTGGCTGGAGTGACTCAACCAGCTGAAGAGCAAACAAAGTGACAAAGGGTCTGACTGTTCCAGAAGCCGGGTTTCCGGCTGTTGGAGCTTAGGCAGAAGGTGTTCATTTGCTTTTTGTGTGTGTGCGTGTGGGGGTGGTGCCTGGAGGTTGTGTTCTCAGAGGGAAGGTGCTCGGAGGCGAGGCCTGCCTTCCCGGCCTGAAGAAGGGGCACCGCGCATATGGCCCGCACCAGGCTGCAAGAAGACACAAGCGGCAACTCGCACTAGCACGAACGCCCATGCTCGCTAAACCTGCAGGCCTCCAGCGTCTCCACTGCTTCTGCCCTCTCATCTCTCCCGCTAGCACTGACTGCTCCCTAAGACACTCTACATACATGTAAGTTCTGTTTACTGTCTGTCCCAATGACTGGACCAAACACGTTTGAGCTTTCGGTCTATTTGGACTTCGTATTTGCCAAGACCTCCACCCCAAAGGACCGTGACGGGAAAAATGCCCTTACACCATAGGAAAGTATTTTTTTAAGCTACCGATTGTGCCGAGAAGCATTTTAGCAATTCACACAATATCATCCAGTACCTTAAGCCCTCATGTGCTTCTTCACGTACTTTGGACTCGCTCCCCCTCCAAACCCTGGCCTGGCTCTGTCTGCCTAGGATGCGGAATCCTCGGGCCGCCGAGGACGCGGGCCTGTTCGGCGCCGTCTCCGGCACCAGGCGCCCCGAGCGCCGGCTGCTCCGCCTCGGCGGGCCTGAGGCCTCGTCCTGGCGCCCGGCCTTGAAACGGCCGTGTGTCCTCGGGCGGCCGGGAGAGAAGGCAGGGGGCCTGGGCCCCGAGGGGGCCCCGCGCCGCCTGGAGCGCAGAGCGGCTGAGGCTCTGAGGGCGCGCGCCTGGAGGCCACAGGCGGTGGCGAGGGCCGCGGGCCGCCCCGGAGACACGCGCGGCCCGCCCCGGGGACACGCGCGGGCCGCCCCGGGGACACGCGCGGCGCGGGCCGGGGACACGCGCGGGCCGCCCCGGAGACACGCGCGGGCCGCCCCGGGGACACGCGCGGCGCGGGCCGCCCCGGGGACACGCGCGGCGCGGGCCGCCCCGGGGACACGCGCGGGCCGCCCCGGGGACACGCGCGGCGCGGGCCGCCCCGGAGACACGCGCGGGCCGCCCCGGGGACACGCGCGGGCCGCCCCGGAGACACGCGCGGCGCGGGCCGCCCCGGAGACACGCGCGGCGCGGGCCGCCCCGGGGACACGCGCGGGCCGCCCCGGGGACACGCGCGGCGCGGGCCGCCCCGGAGACACGCGCGGGCCGCCCCGGGGACACGCGCGGCGCGGGCCGGAGACACGCGCGGGCCGCCCCGGAGACACGCGCGGCGCGGGCCGGGGACACGCGCGGGCCGCCCCGGAGACACGCGCGGGCCGCCCCGGGGACACGCGCGGCGCGGGCCGCCCCGGGGACACGCGCGGCGCGGGCCGCCCCGGGGACACGCGCGGGCCGCCCCGGAGACACGCGCGGCGCGGGCCGGAGACACGCGCGGCGCGGGCCGCCCCGGGGACACGCGCGGGCCGCCCCGGGGACACGCGCGGGCCGCCCCGGAGACACGCGCGGGCCGCCCCGGAGACACGCGCGGCCCTTGTGCGCTGGGCCGCGTTGGGCCGCCAGCCTGTGGGCGCCGCTTAAAGTGAGATCTTGAAAGACTTTGGGGAGAGTCGTCAATCCTAAAGGAAGCGTAAAATGGATTAACTGACCTCTGTCTGTGGAATTAGGATGTAAAGCAGTATCTTGTCACTGTAGTTTGGTTTTATTTGAAAAACCTGACAGAGAGGGATGGGGGGCGGGGCGGGCAGGGACGCTCCAGGTGTGGACTGGGGGGGTTATCCATATATCCCGGGGCGTTAGAAAAGGAAAAGAGAAAAGTCAGTCCTGGGAAACACTAGTGAAGTGAAGTGAAGTCGCTCAGTCGTGTCCGACTCTTCGCGACCCCTGGACTGTAGCCCACCAAGCTCCTCCGTCCGTGGGATTCTCCAGGCAAGGATACTGGAGTGGGTTGCCATTTCCTTCTCCAGGGGAATGCTAAAGGAGTAGCAAAAGAAGAAAAATCTCCAGCTCATAAACTACGAAATATTTTTTTTCAAGTTTAGACTCAGCCTTGAGACGTATGTGGAATAACTGTGGCATTATTGCATTATAACATTTATCTGTATACCATTTATCTGTATTAACTTTGGAATGCACTTGTGTTCAATGTTTAATGCTGTGGTTAATATTTCGAAAGCTGCTTTAAAAAAAAAAGATACATGCATCTCAGCATCTTTTTTAAAAAAATGTATTTAGTTATGCCCTCTACACTAACTGTTAGCAAAATGATCATTTTTCCCTTTAGACATTTTTGGCTCTTAATGCTTTAAAAGCATTTCTGAGGAGGTGAGACAAGCCCTGGTTCTCAGCTCCCTGAGAAATCCTGGGGCTTGCCGGCCACTCAACCTCTTTGTGTCAACCAATCTACATCCACTTCCATGTCAGCAGAATGTTGATCGTGAGGGACAGTATCTGTTGTCCCTTCAACCCTTTTCCTTTAGGCTCACCTGTCGTGGCCAAATCGGAATTTAACTCACATTGTTTAAGAGTGCATACATGTTTGATTAAACCCATGAGGTTCATTCACTTGGAAATCCAGATGGAAAATGACCAGGGGATTAAATTCTGGCTCTGATGGTTTGACCCTTAAAGATGGCTTCTGGGGCCTGTTTCCATGGAAACCTATTTAGAGCCCTCCAACTCCCCTTCCATGGTCCTTCTCCAGGCCATCCTCAAGCTCTCCTGAAATGCGGTGGCACTTAGGCCCCACACGGAGAAAGCAGGAAACCCATGGTATGAAGCCAGACCTCCCTGGCGGGCCTCAGGGAACAAGACGATCAGACCTTTGAATGATTCTAATCTTTAAGCAAAATGTTATCTTACAAAAGGTTTACACTGTCAAAAGTGATGAATATGGAATATCAAATTCTGTGCTGCTATCCTGCCAAGATCATTGTAATGGAGTCGGTTTGCAGTACACTCCAAGTGGCGAGCTCCTCCAAGCTGCTTTAGAAGTGACCATGAAGAGCACGGACATTTTTAATATAAAACTTGTTTGTCTTTGGTTATTGTTGTTGTTATTGTTCAAATTGAGATTTGCAGAGTATTCTAAAAATGTATATATAAAAAAGGTCATAGAGGCTAATTTCAGGCTGGTTTCCTTTTGCTGTGGGATTCCATTATCTGGTTTTCATAAGTGTTCCTGGCTACCTGACCCCAGAACTGTACAGTATTATGGCTGCACTCTCTCGAAGAGATCAGACCTTTGAATGATTCTAATTTTTAAGCAAAATGTTATCGCTAAGAGTAGTTGAAATTGCATTTTTCTTGTTAAAAGTGTTAGGAGCAACGAATGTATATAGAAGCCTGGGCTGGTCACTGTTTTCCCTCCTCCCTTTTTACATTTTCTCAGTTATCTTGAGTTGGACAGCAGAGACTGAATTCCTACCTATTTGATGTGGAGGAGGGATTCACACCAGAACTGCCCTCAGCATGGTGCACGGGCCACCCAGGTCAGGGTTCAACAGAACACGTACACTCCCCAAATGGAGTTCAAGGGCTCTAAAAAAACCCACAGGAGCGAAGCACCCAAGAACCTCCTGAGTCCTCCCAAGCCCTCGCTGCACAGAGAGCCCGAAAGAGGGATCAAGATGACAAGTCGCACCTTCTGCAGCGAACAGCTCATCTCAGATCGTACAGTGGCTGAAAAGTCTTACGGGCTTGAGATTTGGGTCAAAGTCACATTGTGAGAGAAGGAAGCACTTTGCTATGGTTCAAGCCAAAGCCCAGCATGCTCTGCCCCTGCCCGCTTACCTGCCTACTCAGATATGACCTTCCATTTAGATGTGGCTTCTGTTTCATTAGTGCATGTTTACGCTTATCCTGTAAAGACCTCGTCCTGGCCCAGTGTGAGAAATTAGGAAGTGCCTGTAAATCAAGAGAAGTTCTAATAAGCAGGGTTAAACTTGAGTATGTAGGGCAGTCCCAATACATGTCTGGCTTTTTCACACCAAGGATCTATGGGATGAATTGCAAATTTTATTGGAATTAAACTTTTGCTAAAACGACAAATTTATACATGTGAACTTAAATTCTAATTTCAATTATACTTTAAAGGTAGCGGCTGTTTTCATACTTCCTTATCACTTATAGTTAGTAATGTACACCTCTTCTATCAGAAAAAAACAGGAAGGGCTTGAAATATAAGCCAGTCTAAGGAAATCAGGGAGTCAGTTGAAATTCTATTCTGATCTTATTCGGTGGTGTCTTTTGCAGCCCAGACAACTGTGGCTACACACTTCTTCAGAAATACAATTGTACCTTGTCAGGCTTACGAACATTCCAGTCAGATCTTTATTGTTACTCAATTTGAATCTTCCCAGGGATTTTTTTTATTATTATTATTATGAGACAAAGGACATTTGTTGCAGGGGTGGGAGGAAGAATTTTCGAATGAGCAAAACATTCTGAAGATTGGATCAGGGTGTGGAGTCTTTCAGAATAGCCAGGACTGTAGGATATGAAATAGAACCAAGTGAGAACTTCACAAGGATCAGTGTGATCCCTCCGGGAAAGACTTTATGCAACAAACAAGAAACACTTTTAAGTTCTGCAGTATATTTTAGCTTCTACAGACAACAGAACAGCCCAGAGTCCAGCTCTGTATGATAATGCAGATGAACCAAGATTCTAGACATCTGCCGTCAATGGTATGAATCTCAAGCCTGCATATGTCTAATGGCTATTTAAACAATAGATCTGCAATTTTTAACCAATGGGATGGTTAATGAAAACCTTCTGGTTGGTAGGGACATCTATTTCTAAATGCTTTATTGTGAACAATACAGGGGGTCGGCATGGGAAAGTGAGACTGAATTGGGTAAGTAAGAATAGTACAAGTCCCTTATCCTCACCCAAAGCATCATTCAGCTCCATGTCTGTGCTCATAAGACTAGCATTAGACAGCCATGGAATACGCATCTCCCGGGGCAGAAAGAAAGCCACATGGAGTATGAATGGTATTGCCCCAATTCATCATAACTACCCCAGGAAAATAACTGAAAGCCGATACATATCCTATTGAGGACAAGGTTGTTTTGGGTCCCAAGGTAAGCTCAGCAGACAGAAACACTTGTGGAAGATGGAAAGGCTTAATCAAAAGATCCAGGCCTGTTACTAAATATGACTATAGTGTATTAGTAACTGTGTATTCCTAAACCTTTTAGGGAATCTGCAGTGCGCCTTCCAGCCAGCTCACTTCATTGTTTTTGCCTCTCGGGTAGAGTTTGAAGGTGTGATAGCTGATCACATTTCTCTGGAGGAAGACTGTTTTTATTATACTATCTTCTTAAGTTTTTGACCAAGTTTTGCTTTTGTTTTGAATTACTGAGATTATTTTCATTTCAATAAAAAAAATGTGTGAAAAGTGGTTTTGTATTGGAAGCTTTTGTTCTCAAGATGTTCACACTTCTCCCTTCCATGGGCTGTTTGTAAGATGGATATTTCTTAGGGGTGGCTGACATTCTGCAACACTGTATACACACCTGCTAAGTGAGCTTTAGATAGTTAAGATAAAGTAAGTCTCTAGCTGGCCAGTGTTGAATATCATCAGGTTTTCTTTGTGTTGTTGGGGAGAGCCACGCTGCCACTCAACTCTCCTTGACCGTCCAGTTAATATTGTGAAGAAAAATAAAGTACCATGTAAGGTATTGTGCCCTGGAAGTGTTTGTAATGTAGTAATGTGATTTTGCTGCATCTTTCAAAGAACTTCTTAACAAGCCAGCAGAGCCACTGGGAGCCTAAAGCCCTGGGGGCTCAGTCTATGCATCTGTCCTTCTGGAGAAGCCGCCTTAGAAGGAGGCTTTATTTCTTGGTTACTCACCCTCCTGGCGTGGCCCAAGGTGGACCAGCCCTGAGTTCTACTTCTGGAGGAGCCCATTGTGCCTACTGGCTGTGTTCCTTCACACCAAGTGAAGATCCCAGCCTCTGTGTTGCGTAAGATTGTATGGAAGGGGGAGAAAGAATCTAAAAGTTACGGTTTGAAGTGAGTGTTTTAAGATAACCAAAGCAGTCACTTGCTTTGGAACATAAAAACCTTAAATAGCTGGGCGCCTGTTGTCGTTCAGTTGCTAGAGTGCAGCACGCCAGGCTTCCGTGTCCTCCACTATCTCCCTGACTTTGCTCAGACTCACGTCCATTGAGCCAGTGAGGCCATCCAACCATCTCATCCTCTGTCGTCCCCTTCTCCTGCTCTCAATCTTTCCAAGCATCAGGGTCTTTTCCAGTGAGTCAGCACTTTGGATCAGGTGGCCAAAGTATTGGCGCTTCAGCTTCAGCATCAGGCCAGTGAGTATTCAGGATTGGTTTTCTTTAGGATGGACTGGTTGGATCTTGTAGACCAAGGGACTCTTGAGTCTTCTCCAGCACCACCGTTCGAAATAACTAATTCTTCGGTGCTCAGTCTTATTTATGGTCCAAGTCTCACATCAGGGCGCCTGTGTTTCCCTGCGGTACTGCTACCCTAGACAGGCCTCAGTCCTCCAAGGCTCTTCCCTCCAACTCAGCTGGTCGGGCCCTGGTGGCAGCATCCAGCTGTCGAGCCTCTGCTGGCTGCCCGCCCGGGTTCTCAGGACCTTGGAAGGTGGGTGTTGGCTTCTATTTTACAGGCAAAAACTGAGACTCCTAGACAATATACCCAAGTCCTCAAACCTCGTGAACAGCAGAGGCAGGGTTTGAGCCGCAGCCTGGCCCCTCTTGGGCCTTGCTTCCCCATCAGTGTCCTTCAATCGGCCGTACACGGGAGCCTCGGGGCACAGCCTCTGCGAGGGGTAGGCCGGCTTGGGGTGATGGGAGGAATCCACGTTCTTGGGCATCCTGGGGTGTTCTCTGTCCTAGACAGCCCTGAGGTCAGGCCAGCTCTCCTCTCCCACCCTCCCTTCATGATCACCTGCAGCAGCTCATAAAACAGCCGCACACAGCCGTCCCTTCTGGAGTCTGGCTGTGAGGCTTTGCGCCCTGTGCCGGCGGCCTTGCCATGACCGCGGGGAGCATGGTCTCTTCCCAACTCCGTGTCGGTGAAGTCAAGCTGGTAGCTTGAAATTGGCCCCGGTGGAAGGATTTACACCATAGAAATGAGCACAAGTTACAAAGCAGAGCTTTCTGTCCCGCTTGCTTGCTTGCTTCTTCCTATTTTCCCCAAAGAGCCAGTTTACCTGCACACCCCTAGGCACTGTCCTGGGATATCAAAACCACTGGGTTACCAAAAGACACGATAGGAAATTCTTGGGCCGTATTAGACACTAGTGCCTGGGGAGCTAACCCTTTTGCAAATCGCTTTTCCAATCCGCTGCTTTCAACATAGGGGAAAGAGCGCCCAGTGGGGACAGATGGCAGGTGTAGCTAGGTTTGTGTAGGTTTTTTAATGTGATTTCAGAATATAACTCAGAAATCCGGAGCTGAGTAACATTCCTGTAACAAAACTTCCGCTGCCTCATTCTCAGTATTCGAACGGCACTCCTCGAAGCTTACACCCATAAAAACAAGGAATGGGCTTGAAAAATGAAGAGGTTTACCAGCTCTTTCTATTAATAGGTAGTTTCTATTCATAGATACATGTCCTTCTTGGTGGGGAAGGGGAGGATGATAAACCAGCCCTAGTCATTCCATTATCACTTAGAGTCAGGGACCTCCCCAGTGGGCCAGTGGCTAAGACTCCGAGCTCCCAATGCTGGGGGCCTGAGTTCAATCTCTAGTCAGGGAACTAGATTCTATTCGCCACGACTAAAAGATTCTACATTCTGCAGCTAAAGGTCTGATCGAAGGGCCTGAGTGCCACAGCTAAGACCCGCCACAGCCAAGTTAGTGAATATCACCCCAAAACTCCCAAACCCACTTGTATTCGGTATTTCCAACAAAAGTAAGAATCTATATTTAATGATGGTTTACCAAAATGTATAATGTATTTGTATATTTTTCTCGGTTGGGTAATAATATCATATGGGCTTCCTTCATAACTCAGTTGGTAGAGAATCCGCCTGCAATGCAGGAGGCCTCAGTACGGTTCCTGGGTTGGGAAGATCCACTGAAGAAGGGATAGGATACGCACTCCGAAAGTCTCCAACCTGGGAACAAAAACACAAAGCCTTACGGGCTTCCCTGGTGGCCCAGATGGCAAAGAATGTGCCCTCAATATAGGAGACCAGGGTTTGATCCCTGGGTCAGGAAGATACTCGGGAGAAGGGAAGAGCAACCCCCTCCAGTATTCTTGCCTGGAGAATCCCGTGGACAGAGGAGCCTGGCGGACTACAGACCACGGGGTCGTAAAGAGCTGGACACGACTGAGCAACTAACACGTGGTCGCAAAAACTCATAGACTTATGTTGTTGAAAGTTATGAGAGGTTAACCAGCTTTAAACTTTCCATTGTAAGAAATACCATATTAGGATAAAATGGAGGATAAAGAAGAAAAGGAACAATGTAAGATTTCCTGGGGTCAAAAAATAACGTGTTCCTGTTTTTCTCATGTAGTTGACGCTGAGTTTCAGATTATTATCATATGTAGATTCCACTGTCTATGATTAAAAATCGAGGCAACAAAGGTATTGTACAGTGTCATTTGCTAAAATAACTCCTCAGATAAACACGTTATCAGTGTGTGTCAACATTCTATTTCAAACTGGCCTCGATTCAGGGATTCTTTCTGGGAAGAGACATTCGGAGACGAAGGGATGGTGCCACAACCAAAGGCCGGCCTGGGTCTGATGGGCGTGTTTTAAGAGAGCTGAGCAGGGACCCTGACCACTCAGGTTTCCTTAATCCCATTCAAGTCCATCCGGAAATTACTCGAGCATTTTATCAAGAATCATAAGTACTTCACAGAAGGGGTTATAAATTACCTCACACAGAAAAGCTCTGCCGTAAGTAGTTTGGGGACAATTTTCTTTCTCCTACTACTCACAATGAATCTGAAAGAAAATCCTTTGCAACTATTTATATTTAAAATTTAAAAGTTAAATGTCAGCTTGACCATGTTGAAGGGTGGTGGATCCGCAACTGTTGGAAGATCCCTGCCCTGTCTGCCCCTCTAAGCTCTCTCTGTGGAGTGGTTTTTTTTTTATTTTTCTGCACTGCAGGGCTTATGGGATTTTAGTTTCCCAACCAGGGATGGAACCCAGGCCCCCTGACAGTGAGAGCAGAGTCCTAACCACTGAGCGAGCTGCCAGGGACTATCAGGAACAAAAAAGTTAGTAAATAAAAACAAAGCCCTAGGATTACAAAACCTCAAATGCACAAGCATACTTCTGTTGTGGAGAAGTGGCGAGGGGGCGGGGGGGGGGGCGGGGCGGGTAGTCAATTGTAAATGTACTGTTTTCACTGCATATTTATGTCTTAAAATCCCTTAATTCTGTTTCTTCTGCATTAAAACAACCCCACAAATCTACTGCTGGTTGCCCTTCTCCCCCTGCTTGTCAGTTTTCTGCCTGCATGTCCTTGGCTGTGTGCTCTTGTTCCGTGTTTGACCTATGCTGATGAAGTGTCTGAGCCCACCTCTGCAAAGAAAAGCAGACTTCCCTGGTGGGCCAGCGGTGCCAATGCAGGGGTCAGGGGTTCAACCCCCGGTCCAGGAAGATCCCACGCACCGCGGGGCAACGAAGCGCCTGAGCCGCAGCTCCCGAAGCCCGTGCGGCGAAAGAGAGGCGCCGAGGCAGTGAGGAGCCCGCACGCCGCGGCCAGAGCCCCGCACAGCACGGCAGACCCAGCGCAGCCGCACGGACAAACCAAGACCTCCCAGCAGGAAGGGCTCTCGGGGTGGGACCTTTCCTTTTGTCTTTGCTCACCTCCGAGAGCCCCCTGACTGGTCTCCTACAGTCCCTCACAGACTCAGAATAAGAATCTCAGAGCGACCGTCAAACACTCTGGAGAGCCTGAAATCTCCCCTGCTTAGGAGTTAACATGTCAGCCTGCCACCATCTCACGGATGCTGGTGAGAACGTGAAGTTCCCGGTCAGCAGCGAGGACAGCGTGCACTCACAGCCACGGCGGTAGCCACAGTATCGGCCCTTCTGAGATGGCTCTCCAGCCCCCGCCGCCACCAAACGACAAGAAGAGGACAGGAGACACCTGCGCGCAGAGGCGCGTGACCTAGGAGAGGAGCTCTGCGTTTAGGAGCCGCTGCTGCTGCTGAGTCGCCTCAGTCGTGTCCGACTCTGCGCGACCGCATAGATGGCAGCCCACCAGGCTCCCCCGTCCCTGGGACTCTCCAGGCAAGAACACTGGAGTGGGTTGCCATTCCCTTCTCCAATGCATGAAACTGAAAAGTGAAAGGGAAGTTGCTCAGTCGTGTCCGACTCCTAGCGACCCCATGGCCTGCAGCCCACCAGGCTCCTCTGTCCATGGGATTTTCCAGGCAAGAGTACTGGAGTGGGGTGCCATTGCCTTCTCCAGTTTAGGAAGCGCTTATCTTTGACAGTGACCAGTCGTCACATCAGCCCTTCACCGTGGAAGAAGACACCAGGTCTGTCCTCTAAGGCTACAAAGCTTTGCTCTGGAAGACACTTAATCTCTGCCTTCCAACATCCTTGGACAGGTGGCCTGGAACAGAGAGCAGTCAGCGCCTCGCTCGCAGCGTCAACAGAAGCATGACAGGCCCATGGCGAACTGTCTCCTAGAACGACCCTGACAAGCCCACCCCTGCTGAGGCCAGGCCTAGTGCGAAGTCTGCAAGACGTGTCCTGTAGGTGTCACTCCTTGAGGCTGAATGTTCTAGCCACAATTCTCAGCCCTACTCCGTCCTAATTCCCCGCGTTGGACACACCCCGTGTACCAACATCCCTTTAAAAGGATTACAGAAAATATGATCATGGTTCCTTAGCTAAGAGCTGGCTCGGTGCTGCTGATCCTCAAAGATAAGATACCCCCCTCTTTTTGATAGTCCTCAGTCTTGAGGGACAGAGGGGCAGGAAAAGCAAGGGAATACTGTTTTGAATAAAGAGATTAATTGTCAACTCAGAAGGGGAACTTGGGTTTAGGGGGGTCTCAGTCTCAACACCTTTGGCCGGTCATTCCCACTCAGCGCTCTTGGCACGGGTTGATGAGCGGATCCCACAGCTCAGCAAACGTTTGTTGAGCTCGACTCCTAGGACGGTGTGGGGCAGAGCCGGTCCTCATCTCAGGAACTCTCCACCTAGTGTCTAAGGCCGTGCACGGCCTTGTGGGACTCCTGGGCACGTGGTCTTACCGTGTCCCCCATTTCTTTGATTATGGGAAACCATCTTCATTCAGCGTCCCTGACTGACCCTGAGTCTCAGTGGGCAGACAGGCAGTTGCTAATTAGGGAAGGGAGGGGATGCAAGACCAGGGAGAAACAGTCAAGAGCACCTTTGGGGCTAGGTCCTGTTTCCCCATCAACGGATACGCACAACAATACCTTTGAGCTATTTTACAGACACTGAAACCCCTCCAGGTGGGAGAAGTTAACCATTAATGATGGTATGCTGCCCCCAAGCATGTAGACCCCAGACCACTTAGACCCGAAGGCTGGTGATGCTGACTCCTACTCACCTCACCACCAACTCATCAGAAGAATGCCCACGAGCTGATCATGCCATCTTTGAATAATTACTAGAAAACTTCTCATTATCTCCCCCAAGTTGGGTCAATTTTGAAGGCCTTAGGCCGCTGAGGCCCCCCTTGAATAAAGCTATTTTTTTCCACTTCACCCAAAACGCGGTCTCTGAGATTTGATTTGGCACCAGTGTACAGAGAAGCTGAGCTTTTGACATCATGTCTTGCTTATTTGATCTTCTTTTAAAAATGTTTGTCAATAAACATTGAATAAGCTCCTTGTAACTTTCTGTTTACAGCAGTACACGCTGTCCTCAAAAATGGCTTGGTTTAGGACTTCCCTCAGAGAAGGCGATGGCACCCTACTCCAGCACTCTTACCTGGAAAATCCAATGGACGGAGGAGCCCTGGTGGGCTACAGTCCATGGGGTCGCTAAGAGTTGGACACTACTGAGCGACTTCACTTTGACTTTTCACTTTCATGCATTGGAGAGGGAAATGGCAACCCACTCCAGTGTTCCTGCCTGGAGAATCCCAGGGACGGGGGAGCCTGGTGGGCTGCCGTCTATGGGGTCGCACAGAGTCGGACACAACTGAAGCGACTTAGCAGCAGCAGGACTTCCCTGGTGGGCCAGTGGTTAAGAATCTGCCTGCCAGTGCAAGGGATATGGGTTTGGTTCATGGTCCAGGAAGATGCCACCTGCCCCAGAGCAACTGAGGCCGTGCACCACAGCTGTGGCCAGAGCCTGGCGTGGCAGCTACTGAGCCCACGTGCCCTGCCCAGAGCCCAAGCTCTGCGATCAGAGAGTGGCCCCTACTCGCCACACCTAGAGAAAGCCTGAGCACGGCAGTGAAAGCCCAGTGAAGCCAAAAAATAAATTAATTAATTTTAAAAAAATTTAAGGGTTCTTTAGGGACAATTTCCTACAGACAAAACTCATAAACGTCTCTTCCTAGCCAAGCTTTGGAACGTTCTGTCTGAAAAAAACTGGCCTAGATGCTTTGTAGCTATGGATTTTTCTCTGCCTTTTCTGTTTTTTCCAAACTTTTGAGCCCACTTCATCTCAGGGCCCAGCAAGTTAGGCGGGGGAAGCTGCACAGCCTGGGGGGAGAGCTCAACAGCGAGGGGCCGGGCGGCCCCGAGCTCACTCCCAAGGGGAACCCTGTGTCCGGTGTCCACGTGGAACTCCTCAGCCAGGGAACCCAGGAAAGAAAAGGAGGAATCAAGTATTTATAGGAAAATTATTTCTCACAAGCAACCATTTGTTCTAAAAGCTTTTAGAAATATAATTATGTTTCTCCTTCTCCAGGTTTTTCTGTTTTTAATACGAAACACTTCCAAGTCCCCTGGTTGAGTTTCCAGGAAGCAATCCTCCGTTTTGCCTTGGGTGGAGTTGAGGAAGGAAGCTGGGTCTCAGAAGTGAACGCGCTTCCACTGAAATCGCCACATGGAACTGCTGCCGCTTCTCTGCTGTGCTTGCGTAATGAGGAGGCCCCCCCAGGGCAGGGGCACCAGTTTTCCCCCGGCCTTCTGATCCAGGAGTTCCCGTCTTCTCTGAGGCATAGCTGGACTCCTGCCCTCACTCAGCCTCACCTAAGTTGTGTCCAAGGGGGAAACCTCTGGAGCAACGCCTTCCAATGGAAATAAAATGTGAACCATGTTTGTGCCTTTTCATATTTCAGGATTCATATTAGAAATTAAAAACAATACACAGAATTCATTTTAATAATGAATACATAATTTAAGTAACATTTTATTTAACCCAATATATCATGTCAACATACAATCAATATGAAGATGCATAAGGTTGTTTCCACCGTTTTTTCTTAATATATATATTTATCGAGTAGAGTTGACACTGTGTTTCAGCTGCACAGTAAGGCGATTCAGCTACATATACACATGTATTATTTTTCAGATTATTTTCCATTATAGGTTGTTACAAGATAATGACTATAGTTTCCTGTGCTATACAGTAAATCTTTGTTGCTTGTTGCATATCTATTTTTTAAAATTAGAAATCTAGAAGTCTATTCATACTAAGTCAAACAAGTGGAATTAAAATGTCATAAATTTTTTAGTCAGGCAAAAATTCATACATTTTCTAAAATACATATATTATACAAACTGCCCATCAGGCTCCTCTGTCCATGGGGATTCTCCAGGCAAGAATACTGGAGTGGGTTGCCATGCCCTCCTCCAGGGGGTGTTCCCAACCCAGGGACAGAACCCAGGTCTCCTGCACTGTGAGTGGATTCTCATCTGAGCCACCAGGGAAGCCCCACACAAAAGCTTTTCTACTGCACTTGATAAAGGCTTGAGAAAGAACATTTAAAAAAAAAGAGAGAGAAGAGATGGAGAAGCTGGAAAACATAAACTAAATGAAATTCCACCTTTTTTTATATCAGGTCTTTGAAATCAGTGTGGAATTGACGGTGGGAAACATCTCAGTTCCAGAGAGCCAGGTTTCAGGGGCTCATGCCATGCGGGGCTGGTGTCTCCCATGCTGCACAGCAGCACTCTAGACTCTGTGCAGAACTTCGCTGCTCACACATGAACAACATGCCTGCGAAACGCCTTCCTCTGCCTGCCCCGGCCCTCCTGCACGCTAAGTCACTCCAGCTGTGTCTGACTCTGTGCGACCCGATGGACGTTAGATCAGCAGGCTCCTCTGTCCATGGCCCCCAGTCCCTCTACCCCTGTGCTAATTAAGTCGGGAAGGCTGGAAACCATCTTTCTCTCCTGCAGCCGCTGTTAGGGGAACCACTGACCGAAACTGACCAGCCACGATAATGACCACTTGCATGAGTTGTCTTACAACCGGAAGTCCTGGTAAGAACTTGGAACTGACAAACTACCACCAACCAGAAGAACTGGGAAAGGTCAAAAGAAGAGAGGAGAGCCCAGTCGTCCTGCCAACCTCCCAGAATCCTTCTCGCTGGAATCTGTCCTGGCTGAGGGACACGTGTGCCAATAGGAAGGACCCTGAGTTGGAATGATTGACCGGAGACATCCTGGAAACTGACCGCATCACCATAAAGCTTGAGACTGTGAGCCACACGGCAGGGCAGCTCTCCCGGGTCCCCGGCCCAGCTGCCTTCCACCCGGTTCCCTTCCCGATTCAGCCTCTTCCTCGGTCAGCGCACTTGCTTCCTCCAAGTCATTTCTCAGTGTTAGATAACAGCCCACTCTCTGGAGAGGGTCCCCCTTCCTGCAAAGCTTCAGCCCCTCTGTTTCAGACTCACCTAAAAGAATTCTTACTTTTGAAACATTTGCTCTTAGGTCATATGGAAACTAGATTGCTGTTATGTTCAATCAAAATATTGTTAAGCCCTCATGGTGAACTTTGGACACTTGTTATCAGAAGATCTGATTCAAATCCCGAAGGGGCGAAAAGTACGAGCTTGGGGAAAGCATTCCACCCCTTTAAATCAGGTTTCTCATCCGTTCCATGGGCTGTACCATTTGTCCCGGCGTGTCCTACCAACCATCTGGGGCGGTGCTGTGAAGATCAAAATGGTGAATGTAAAGGGGTTTGGAAGTGCCATCCAAAATAGAAAATCATATTATTTATTATTTCAAAGCATTAAAGACTGTGCAGCCACAGAAAACCACAACCCACAATATTTACAAAGACAGCAGAAGGATTTATATGAGGAAACTGAATCAAAGAAATAAATTCCTATGATTACCCACAATATTCATCATTTTCTTAATTATTTCCAACCTTGACTTTTCATCTTTATTTACTGAGAGAGACAGAAAAAGAGGGAAAATGATCAATAATCCCCAGGATAATAACTGTGGACCTTGGAGCCAGGTATACATCCTGAGAATCCACCTGAGTAATGCCCAGCTATCAGCTTCATAATGATCTTGACAGTGACTGCAGAGAACCTTGCTCGTGGACCTTATTTTCAAAGACCCCCAATTTGAGATGTCTGTGGAGAGTTCATGCAATCTCTCCACCCCACAACCACCTGGATAGTCTTGCCCTGATAGCTTTTAGATTAGTAACAGTATTTCTAGCATTTCCTGTGACACCACTTAAACGTTACCTTCTCAGTGTTTTCTTTAAAATGAGATCCTGTGCAGGGGACAAGGGAGGTATGTTGTCTTCACTCCTAAATAGCTCTCTCCCAAGTGTTTCTTAAAAACAAAATTTCAATTTTGGGCCTTTCCCATCTGCCTTCGCTAATTACTTCCTTTGTGTCTCGCGCAGCGGTACCACAGCTAATTCAGGTTCGAACAGAATTCAGTCATTATGTCATCGCATTCATACCCTGCTCGTGGAGAAGCCAGGCACACACGCTCCACAAAGAGAAACCGAAAGGGTCTTGGGCGTCACGAGGCCACAGCTGTCATTCTGATCCGGTCACATGTGACCAAATTCATCTGTGTCCAGAAGCATAGAGCACGTTCTCATTCTGAAATCCAAACCTGCCAGCTGTGTGTAAATGAAGACCAACCCAGTGGGAGGGGCTTCCCTAGTCCAGTGGTTAAGAAGCTGCCTTCTAGGACGTCCCTGGTGGTCCAGTGGCTAGGACCCCCGAGCTCCCAACTCGGGGCATGCTTTCAGTTCCTGATCAGGGAACTAGATCACACGTGATCCAAATGAGAGTTTGCATGCCTCAACAAAAGATCCTGCATACCAAAAAAATGGCGGGGGGGGGGGGGGGGGGGTACTTTCCTGGTGGCTCAGTGGTAAAAGAGTCTTGCCTGCAAATGCAGGAGGCACGGGTTCCATCACTGCTCCAGGAACACCCCACATTACTGCAGAGCAACTACCCGAGCGGCCTAGAGACTGAGCCTGCGCTCTGGAGCCGGGGACCCACAACTGCTGAAGCCCATGTGTGCTCTGCAACAAGAGAACCCAACGCAGTGAGAAGCCCGCACGACAGTGAAGAATCAGCGCAGACAGCAGCAACAGAGAAGCCCCCGCAGCAACGGAGACCCAGAACCCAGCTCTGCCAAAGACATGGTAGAAAATGAGAACCCAGCACAGACAAACACATGGCCGAAAATGAGCACCCAGTACAGCCAAACACATGGTGAAAAATAAGCACCCAGCACAGCCAAACACTTGGTGGAAAACAAGAACCCAGCACAGCCAAACACATGGTGGAAAATGAGAACCCAGCACAGCCAAACACATGGTTCAAAAAAGCACCAAGGACAGCCAAACACATGGTGGAAAACAAGAACCCAGCACAGCCAAACACATGGTGGAAAAAAGCACCCAGCACAGCAAAACACATGGTGGAAAATGAGAACCCAGCACAGCCAAACACATGGTGGAAAATGAGAACCCAGCACAACCAAACACATGGTGGAAAAAAGCACCCAGCACAGCCAAACACATGGTGGAAAATGAGAACCCAGCACAGCCAAACACATGGTGGAAAATGAGAACCCAGCACAGACGAACACATGGTGGAAAATGAGAACCCATAAAGCCAAACACATGGGGGAAAATGAGCACCCAGAACAGCCAAACACATAATGGAAAATAAGCACCCAGCACAGCCAAACACATGGTAGAAAATGAGAACCCAGCACAGACGAACACATGGTGGAAAATGAGAACCCAAAAAGCCAAACACATGGTGGAAAATGAGCACCCAGAACAGCCAAACACATGGTGGAAAATAAGCACCCAGCACAGCCAAACACATGGTGAAAAATAAGAACCCAACACAGCCAACACATGGTGGAAAACAGCAGCCAGCACAGACGAACACATGGTGGAAAATGAGAACCCAAAAAGCCAAACACATGGGGGAAAATGAGCACCCAGAACAGCCAAACACATGGTGGAAAATGAGAACCCTACACAGCCAAACACTTGGTTGAAAATGAGAACCCAGCACAGCCAAACACATGGTGACAAATAAGCACCCAGCACAGCCAACACATGGTGGAAAACAGCACCCAGCACAGCCAAACACATGGTGAAAAATAAGCACCCAACACAGCCAGCACATGGTGGATAAAAGCACCCAGCACAGCCAAACACATTGTGGAAAATCAGCACCCACCATATCCAAACACATCTTGGAAAATAAGCACCCAGCACAGCCAAACACATGGTGGAAAAAAAGACCCAGCACAGCCAAATACATGGTGAAAAATAAGCACCCAGCACAGCCAAACACATGGTGGAAAATGAGAACCCAGCACAGCCAAACACATGGTGGAAAATGAGAGCCCAGGACAGCCAACACATGGGGGAAAATGAGAACCCAGCACAGCAAACACATGGTGGAAAAAAAGACCCAGCACAGCCAAATACATGGTGAAAAATAAGCACCCAGCACAGCCAAACACATGGTGGAAAATGAGAACCCAGCACAGCCAAACACATGGTGGAAAATGAGAGCCCAGGACAGCCAACACATGGTGGAAAATGAGAACCCAGCACAGCCAAACACATGGTGGAAAATGAGAACCCAGCACAGCCAACACATGGTGGAAAATTGCACCCAGCACAGGCAAACACATGGTAAATGAGAACCCAGCACAGCCAAACACATGGTGGAAAATAGGCGCTCAGCACAGCCAAACACATGGTGGAAAATGAGAACCCAGCGCAGACAAACACATGGTGGAAAAAAGCACTCAGCACAGCCAAACACATGGTGGAAAATGAGAACCCAGCACAGACAAACACATGGTGGAAAATGAGAACCCAGCACAGACAACACATGGTGGAAAAAAGCACCCAGCACAGCCAAACACAGGGTGGAAAATCAGCACCCACCATATCCAAACACATCTTGGAAAATGAGCACCCAGCACAGCCAAACACGAGGTGACAAATAAGCACCCAGCACAGCCAAACACATGGTGGAAAAAAGCACTCAGCACAGCCAAACACATGGTGGAAAATGAGAACCCAGCACAGCCAATACATGGTGGAAAATTGCACCCAGCACAGGCAAACACATGGTGAAAAATAAGCACCCAGCACAGCCAGCACATGGTGGAAAAAAGCACCCAGCACAGCCAAACACAGGGTGGAAAATCAGCACCCACCATATCCAAACACATCTTGGAAAATGAGCACCCAGCACAGCCAAACACATGGTGGAAAATAAGCACTCAGCACAGCCAAACACATGGTGGAAAATGAGAACCCAGCACAGACAAACACATGGTGGAAAATGAGAACCCAGCACAGACAACACATAGTGGAAAAAAGCACCCAGCACAGCCAAACACAGGGTGGAAAATCAGCACCCACCATATCCAAACACATCTTGGAAAATGAGCACCCAGCACAGCCAAACACGAGGTGACAAATAAGCACCCAGCACAGCCAAACACATGGTGGAAAAAAGCACTCAGCACAGCCAAACACATGGTGGAAAATGAGAACCCAGCACAGCGAAACACATGGTGGAAAATGAGATCCCACCACATCCAAACACATCTTGGAAAATGAGCACCCAGCATAGCCAAACACATGTTGGAAAATGAGAACCCAGCACAGCGAAACACATGGTGGAAAAAAGCACCCAGCACAGCCGAACACATGGTGAAAAATAAGCACCCAACACAGCCAAACACTTAGTGGAAAATCAGAACCCAGCACAGCCAAACACATGGTGGAAAATGAGAACCCAGCACAGCCAAACACATGGTGGAAAATGAGAACCCAACACGGCCCACACATGGTGGAAAATAAGCACTCAGCACAGGCAAAAACATGGTGGAAAAAAGCACCCAGCACAGACAAACGCATGGTGGAAAATGAGAACCCAGGACAGCCAAACACATGGTGGAAAATGAGAACCCAGCATAGGCAAACAGAAGGTGACAAATAAGCACCCAGCACAGCCAAACACATGGTGAAAAATAAGCACCCAGCACAGCCTAACACATGGTGAAAAATGAGCACCAAGCACAGCCAAACACATGGTGGAAAATGAGAACCCAGCACAGACAAACACATGGTGAAAAATAAGCACCCAGCACAGCCTAACACATGGTGAAAAATGAGCACCAAGCACAGCCAAACACATGGTGGAAAATGAGCACCCTGCACAGCCAAACACATGGTGAAAAATGAAAACCCAGCGCAGCCAAATACATGGTGAAAAAGGAACACCCAGCACAGCCAAACACAAGGTGAAAATGAGCACCCAGCACAGCCGAAGACATGAGGAAAAATAAGTACCCAGCACAGCCAAACACACGGTGGAAATTAAGTATTGTAAGAAGAGAGTTGACCTTAAACACGAATACATGACTCTGCCTCCAGTGTGTGAGATGTGGGCTCCACACCTGGTTGGGGAACTATGACCCCACGTGCTGTGGGGCAGCGAAGCCCGTGTGCCTACCTAGGGATCCTGTGCCCCGCAGTGAAGAGCCAACCAAACAAAACAAGCAAGCAAACACCAGCCCAGTGAGAACAAGCAAAGGCTGTTTGTTCCGAGCGTGGTATATGCAGCCAGGGAGCCAGTCACCCTCCCTTGCCTCTGGCAGGGACTGAAAGGCAGGCAGAGGAGTGGGAAGGCTTCCCAGGTGGTGCAGGCATGAAGAAGACCCCAGTCAAGGAAAGAGACACGGGAGGTGTGGGTTCGATCCCTGGGTCAGGAAGATGCCCCGGAGGAGGAGATGGCAACCAGAATTCTTGCCTGGAGAATCCCACAGACAGAGGAGCCTGGAAGGCTAGAGTGCATGGGGTCGCACAGAGTCAGACAGGAGAGAGCAACTGAGCATGAACTGGA
Organism: Budorcas taxicolor; assembly: GCF_023091745.1. NCBI lineage: Eukaryota > Metazoa > Chordata > Mammalia > Artiodactyla > Bovidae > Budorcas > Budorcas taxicolor. The sequence goes on along the minus strand of NC_068931.1, from coordinate 61,861,323 downwards.
AGGCTCTCCAGTGGAGAAAAGCAGGTGCTACCCCAGCTGGAGGCTGCCGAGCCGGAAGCTAAAGGAGAGCCAGCTGGAGGTGGCAGCCTGTGCGACCGGCTGGGGGGCAAGTCGGGCTTCCTCTGCTTGGTCCTGAGTCAGAAGTGAGGGCAAAAATCAGGCAAGCTGTCAGTTAGTTACCAAATCCTGGCCATTTGGGGCTGACTGCTTCAGAGGTGATCTCTTGGCACGTTGGATGGTTACTGGAGACAAGGTCTGACGTCCTGCAGACTGATTTATAGAGAGCAGGCTGTCTTAATGGGCTGGCGGGTGGGTGACGGGCGGGCTCCTGAGCTGGTCGCTGTGGGTGGCAGGTCAGAGTCCTACTTTCTGTATAATGTCTGGCGCTTGCCCCTTTGTGTGTCCAGTCTCTCAGATGCAAAACAAAGCTGTCAGGATGGCAGAAGGGATAACGGGAGTGATCAGGAAGCTGTGGAATGGTGTCATCAGAGTTATGCCATATCTTGGCAACCACCCAGCGTTTTGTTAATGGCATCCTCCGAGTCCTTCTCGCCTCCGTCACGGCCACACAGCTTGGTGACATTTTTCAGTCGCCACTGGCACATTACTGGAGTGAGTGCCTCGGGCGCACCTCCAGCCCTTGCAATGCCCTTCAGGATCGTGGCTGTGGGGAGCTGGGATGCAGGACTTCAGTCACACGTCTGTGGGTTCCCAAAGTCTTCTGGGACAATGGACTCAGGAGCATCTCTGATAATATGACTTTTTAAAACACATGGTAAAGCCATCTACCATTTATTTGACTTTCGCTTTGTTAACTGCTTCAGATCCACGGTCTCATTTAAATGTCACAGCAGCCTGATGGGGTGGCTGCCACGACTGCTGCGTCTTACAGGCCCCACTGAGCTAAAGTCAAGGTGTCGTCTGAGCCACCTTCCTTCTGGAGGCCCCAGGGGAGGCTCCACTTGCTTGCCTTCTCCGGATTCCAGGGGCCGCCCCAAACCTTGACTCGGGGCCCCCTCTTTGCATCGCTCCAGCGTCTGCTTCCCCCATCCCCTCTCACTCTCACTGACCTGCGTTCTTCTCATGAGCATCCCCGTGACGACACTGGGCCCACCCAGACCATGCAGGGTGCTCCTCAAGAGCCTTAACTGAATCACATCTGCCAACTTCCCTAGTGGCCCAGGGGTTGAGAGCCTGCCTGCCAGTGGAGGGGACCCAGGCTCCATCGCTGGTCCAGGAAGATTCCACATGGGGTGGGACGGCTGGGCCGAGCATCACCACTGCGGAGCCTCCCTCCGGGGCCCATGCCCCCCATGAGCGAAGTCAGCCCGGTGAGGAGTCCGCTCACCACACCGAGAGAGAGCCCAGGCAGCCACGAGACCCAGGGCAGCCACACATAGTTAGCTCAGTGTGTAAAATCACACCTGCAAAGTCCATTTTACCATGTAAGGTGACATATTCGCATGTTCCAGAGATTAGGACGTGGACATTTCGGGGGTCAACGGGGTCATCATTCAGCCTATCACAGTAGAAACCGAGGCTCAGAGAGGTTAGCCTCTCGGTTCACGGCAGTGCAGCTCAGGTTTGCGTTTTCCAGCGACATCAGACTTCCTCTCTGAGCTCACCAGCAATGCCTCTGAGGCCAAACTCGGTGCAGGGTGTAACCTTCACCTTTGCCCTCCCCGGCATCTTGGTTCCCAAGACCATTGCCCACACAGCTGTCTCCCAGCCACGCGCGCACCTTGATGGGGAAGACCCGCAGTCAGGGCACCAGCCCCGCAGCGTCCAGGTCTGGGGTCTGCCCCGGCTCAGAGCCCGCCTATGTGTCCACGGCTGCAGCCTGGCAGCTCTCCGGTTTCCGGCCGTCCTCCCTGCGCCCCTCTTCCCCGCTCAAGAGCCCTTAAGATCCCCGGCTCTTCCTCAGGGCACACAGGGACGCTGCCTTTCCTCCAGCTCCTCCTTATAACCCCTTGGAGTTAGGAAGCATGTCTGGTTTAACAGACAGTCATCTCCAGGGAGCGTGGAGCCACCAGCCCCTAGACGGTCGGAGTGCTGAGGAAAGAGGACCCGTTCTGGAAACCGGTACCACAGAGACATCTCCAGGCTGAGTCTGGGCAGGAGACGGGCTCAGCTCCAGGGGAGGAGGATGCTCTTGGCATCGCCACTGAGGCCTTGCCTTCTGCTCCACTTCAGCCCTCCCTCTTGACCATAAGGGAGGGCTTCCCAGGTGGCTCAGCTGGTGAAGAATCTGCCTGCAATGAGGGAGACCTGAGTTCAATCCCTGGGTTGGGAAGATCCCCTGGAGAAGGGAAAGGCCACCCACTCCAGTATTCTGGCCTGGAGAGTCCCATGGACTATACAGTCCATGGGGTCGCAAAGAGTTGGACAAGACTGAGTGTGTTAACTTTCACTTGATGATAAAACGCTAGGGGAGCCCTTGCTCAGCCATACCAGGCAGAATTCCCAGAGGCCAGAACGCTACCGCTGAGCTTGCGAATTCTCCAGCCTTCTGGGCTCCGGCCCTCGCCGCCTCACCCCGCAGTATTCCAGGGGTGCTCTGTGCTCCATCTGGTTTCCATGACTTGGTCTCTCGTTTCAAACCCCACTAGTTGGTTTGCTATAATGTCATGCACTTTCTTATCATGTAATTCTTCCCCAGTGGCTCAGTGGTAAAGCATCTGCCTGCCAGTGCAGGAGACCCAAGAGACACAGGTTCGATCCTTGAGTCAGGAAAATCTTCTGGAGGAGGAAATGGCAAGCCACTCCAGAATTTTTGCCAGAAGAATCCCATGGACAGAGGATCCGGTGGGTTACAGTCCATGGGGTCCAAAGAGTTGGTCACAACTGAGCACACACAGGTCATGTAATTCACCCAAGATCCTCCAGGGGAGTCTTCCCAACCCAGGGATCAAACCCAAGTCTCCCGCGTTGCAGGCAGATTCTCTGCTGTCTGAGCCCAGGAATGCTGGGACAGAACTTCTTCCACTGTCCCAATACTCGGTGTCTGTTCAATAAAATCGCGTGCCCAGGGCACATCAGCCTTTTATGGTGTCTCCTCCAACAAGTCAAGGCCCAAGAGTTAGAGAGACACACATCTCTTGTGCCAAGAGAAGAGGCTTTGCTACTTTCTTTGGTGTTTCCTTTTTGCACGAGGATGGGCAAGGGCTTGGTGGAACACAAGGAAAAGTATTCATTATGAAGAGGAAGTTAATAAGAAGCACAGCGAGCCCAGATTCTTTCTTTTATCTTCTCTCTCTACCGTGGTTTGGTTAACTGTTGAAATAATTGCAGATCAATCTCACTTAATTAATAACTTAAAACAATGGTCCAGAATTCTCTTTGATCTCCATGGGGACAAATTCCTTGTATCCAGGGGAGCCTAGCAGCAAAGGGGGCTCTCAGAGGAAGTTTCTGGGCCCCCCCTCTGGGTGGGGAGGCCTTTTATAAGAGTCCCCAAGTCCTGAATTCCCGATCTCTAGGGCTCGGTGGAGCTTTGTTTTTCATTTCTGTACCTGAGCCAGGCTTCAGCCCTACCACCCAAGATGAATCCTGGCCCCTCGTCGCACTAGGCAGTGCATAAATCCTGGACACGGCTGAGTGAGAGAGACATTCACTGTCTGTCGCAGCTCTAAGCGAAGCTAAGAGTCTGCGAAGAACATTCGGGACACACACGTATGGTGAGTCTCCAGCACTGTCTTCCCATCCGATTCTGACCAACGATGCTGACCGACCGTCTATGTGAGAACGATGCTCCTGTGACTGCCAGGCCTTCTCGTCTAACTGATTCCAGTTTCCAAGTGTCCTAAGGGGCACAGCAACATACTAGCACAGTCCAGGAGAGGGAACAAATAAAGCAATTGCTCCAAAAATTAAGCTAGACTTCCTTTTTCTTGTGAAATTCACAGGTCACTACAAAAAAGGAAAGTAACTTAGACATAATTAACCATGACAGGTTGAGCAACTCCAGAAAGAATCAGTGTTTTGGGAGACTTCCCTGGAGCTCTAGTGGTTAAGAATCTGCCTGCCAATACTGAGACACAGGTTCAATCCCTGGTCCAGGAACTAAGATCCCACGTGCAGTGGGGCAGCTAAGCTCATGTGCCACAAGTACTGAACCCTGCACCTCCTGCCCCCACCAGAGCCTGCACTCTGCAACAAGAGAAGCCCCTACAGTGAGAAGCCCCCGCCTGTCACAACTGGAGAAAGCCCTCGAGCAGCAATGAATACCCAGCACTGCCACAGAGTAATTAATTAAAAAAAAAAGAATCAGTGTTTTTATACTGCAGGACCACCATTATATTAGATTCCTTTACTTGCAAACCAACACAGAATATGGAAACACATAATTTCATAGTGCCCAAAGTACTTCTACAGTTTCTCAATTAAAAGTCAAATATGCATATGATACAGAAAATTCTTTCAAAAATCAAGATTGAAATAAAGGACATCCTCAGGATTCCAAAACAGCCAAAATATATATTTTTCATAAATTCTTGGATCTCCTTGGAAAAGTCATTCAACCTTTATGAGTCTCAGCTTCTTAAAATTCAGCACCGACGAAGCCCCCGGCTGGCTCATCTGTGAAGCAGTGTGGCTCAGGAGAACTTTCTGTGACGACTCTAATGTCCTGTATCCGCACTGGCCATCACGGCAGCCGCCCTGAGCACGTGACGTGCTTCTAGAGTGACTGACGAGCTAGATTTCAAATTTCATATCATTTGATTCCATGTGAATAGCCACGTGTGCCTAGGGGCTATGCATTGGACAGGACAACCCTAAGGGGTCCATGTATTTAAAAAAGTTATTTTATTTTTGGCTGCACTGGGTCCTCTCTGCTGCGTGCAGGCTCTCTCTAGTTTTGGAGGGCGGGGGCTCTCTCCAGCTCTGGAAGGCGGGGGCCTCTCGTGGCAGTGGCTTCTCTTGCTGTGGAGAACGGGCTCCAGGCGCAGGAGCTTTCGTAGTTCCAGCACTTGGGCTTAGTCGCTCCAAGGCATGTGGAAGCTTCCCAGACCAGGGATTGAACCTGGGTCCCTGCATTAGCAGGCGGACTCCTACCCTCTGTACCAGCAGGGAAGTCCGAGAGGGTCCATCTTGACGTAGGGAAATTACAAGGGAGGTGGAGGCGGATGTTCTGGGACTGGGTGGCCTTGGGTCTACAGTTAGCTGTCACGACTGCAGGGAGTGACTCCTCTGCTCTCAGACCTACATCTGAGTGAGCAAGAGAATGCTGCAGGGGACAGCAAACCACACGCTTGCTCTGTGATTGGCGAGACCACGTAGCATCCTGGAGAAAGAGAGGAACTGCTGAGTGCCTTTCAGTTACAACTCACTCACTCCGGCATCAGACGAGAAAGAACAGGACAGCTTCTTCCACCATCTGTTTGGCCTTCCTGGATGTTCTGGGTTTTTGGAGAGAAGGTGGGAACTGAGTCCAGTTAGATAAGAGAGCTGGCTCCTTGCTTTCAATCAGAAAGCTTTTAAGATGGAAGCCTATGAACTACGTATTCATTGCAAAAAGCAAAAAGTTAAATGGAGTTAAAATTTTTGGCTTAGAAGCACTCCTGAGCACCAGAGTCCTGGTTCTCACAACATAAAACCTGCATTAAGACCTCATTTCATGTTGGATTCTAATCTACCTTTCCTAAGGGATCAGTGAGGTCCATCAAGGTATTTCCCTTTTTCAAGGAGGGGGGCTGGTGTGAAATATGGTACGTTTCTACCTCCCCCCAGAGTTAATGTCCTTTCTGAAAGAAACAAAAGCAGCAGAAACACTCATCTGTGCCGTTGTGTTTTGCAGTCACTCGCCTTTAAATCGTCACATTTAAAAAAATGCTTTTCAGGCCCTGTGGAGTTAGGTGATTATGTTTAATAGAACTTTTGGGGTTTTGGTTTCCTGCAAACCAACAGAGAATATGGAAACCTGTAATTCCATACTGCCCACAGTACTTCTACAGTTTGAGTCTCAATTAAAATGTTTGTTTACTTATCTGCTAATCTCATTATTATTTTTTTTTCCCCTCAATTCACTCTCTGTAAGCAGGAGTTGGGAATCTGAAATTCAGCCATTTCTGAAATATGACCAAAATGAAACCTGGAGAAAGAGTGCTATTCACCGATGGAAAAGAAATACATAAACCCCAAGTGAAAGGCCTGGAGTGTCCTTTAACTTTTTCTAACAGAAAACCATTTTCTATGGAGAAGGTATGCGCACAAAGGAGTAACTTTTTAGAAATTTACCAGTGATTTTATCGTAGTAAGTTGAGCCTTGATCCCAAGGAGAATACGTGCTATTATTACTTGAGACGCATAGAGCCTGTATTTATTTTCAGAGGAGTTTGGTATCATTTTTATTAGTTGCTCTTCACAGAAAAGCAAAACAGAAACCACCTCAAATCTCTGAGAGGTAGATCAGATTTTATCTTTCCTTTTTTTTCTTCCAAATGAGAAAACCACACAAAGTGATTTGCCCTGGGGTCAGCCAGCCCATCGGTAGCTGGACTGGGGTTAGGAGATCTGGTCTCTAGATTCTCAACCTGCTAAGTGGTTCTTGGAGCCAATCCTTCCATCCTCAGCGGGGACACACCATGGGGCACTGAGCAAGCAGTAACTATGCCGACAGATGGGGCTTCTCCCTAAGTGCTCCCCAGTTTCACCAGCATGAGGGGCTTCCTTAGTAGCTCAGTGGTAAAGAACATGCCTGCAATGCAGGAGACCTAAGAGACGTGTGTTTGATCCCTGGGTCAGGAAGACTTCCTGGAGAAGAGAATGGCAACCCACTCTAGTATTCTTGCCTGGCAATCCATGGACTGTGAATGCTTATTTCACTGGTCTTGACCTCAGACATCGTCTGTCCTTTTGTGTTGTTTCACTCAGAAAATGCTCCCCAGCTGATACTAAAGGGAAACAACCCACTGGAAGACTACTCTTATCATCTCAGAGGTCTCCCAGGACCTCCCAACCATCAGCCCTGCTCCACGGGAGGTGGAGACATTCCATTCTCCCCTCGCCAGAAGGTTCCTAAAGCCATGTTTCTGCTGAAACGGATCTGGGTTTGTCCCACTCAGTTGTTGTTCAGTCAGTAAGTTGTGTCCAACTCTGCGACCCCATGAATCGCAGCATACCAGGCTTCCCTGTCCATCACCAACTCCCAGAGCTTGCTCAAACTTATGCTCATTGAGTCAGCAATGCCATCCAACCATCTCATCCTCTGTCGCCCCCTTCTCCTCCTGCCCTCAATCTTTCCCAGCATCAGGGTCTCTTCCAATGAGTTGGCTCTTCACATCAGGTGGCCGAAGTATTGCCCCATTCAGAGGACTATCTGATTCTTCTGACCCTTTTTACACAAGTGGGGCTTTTCTCCAAATTCCATTTTAAAGAACAGGGTCTTTTCTAACCCCATGGGATCCCGAGGACCCAAAGGAGCACTCCTGAACCAGGTTTCTAGTCCGAGCACAAAGGGGTTCCGCTTTTGTGTTCTTAGCCTTCCGCTCCTGCTCAGAAGAACTTTATCTCCTGTGTCCTCCTGATCACTCGCCAGGGTCTTTTCAAGTAATTGAGTCTGGCCCTCTCCAGCTGCATGGGACTGCCTCCTCCTCCTTCCTGCAGTATTCACAGCCATGCACACGTGTGCACGCACGCACGCACACAGAGTCTCCTTCCAGGGCCACGCCACTCTGTGACACCAGCCTCCCTTCCAGCTTGCATCGTGGGTGTAGACAACTTGGTGCAGCGCAAACCGCAACGCCCAGTGGAGCAGGTGAGGCGCCGTCATCCACCTGTCAGCGCCTCCTCATTACAGCGAGCTCACTTGAAACGAGGGGATTCTTTGCCTCCCACCCCCACAGCCCAACAGGAGCTGCTCACACAGCAGCTGTCCGTCCGCTTGCCCACCGCGTGGTGACCAGAGGCCGTGGCCTCCAGCTGGCGGGGAGCCTGTGGGCGTTCGAGGTCACGGTGTGGAGTGGAGACGCAGAGCCGGCAACACGGCCCTGGAGGAGACAGACGCTGGGCAGAAAAGACACCACGAGGATGGAAGGAGCCCAGAACAGCGGCGAGGGGCTAGTCCTCATTTCCGGTACGGGATGAAGGGGCAGCTTCCGGGGCCCTGGGTCAGCTTACCTGTGGTCTCTCACCAGCAGTCTCCCTCGACCTTTCTCCCCCGCTTTAATTCTTGGAATCACGCAGAGCAGATAGATCACCGACCTTAGGGTCTCTGTCACCAAAGACTCTTTCAAATTACTGCTGAGCCACTGGTGGTCTCATAGCAGGGGGAGGGTGGTGAGGTGAGAAAGATGGGACGGGGAGGTTGGGGATTGGATAAGGGTAGCAGAGCCTGGGAGGTCAGGCGGGGGAGCTGCCTTGTGGACCACATCGGTTCAAATTCAGCAATGGGGAACACAAAGGTTCTCCATACAGTGTGGGGACCAGGGCAGGTCCCTCTGCCCCCCAGGGCTCCAGGCCCCGAAAGGAACCAGGATCAGGTGACCCGTGCAGAGAGGCTGCGGCAGGCAGTCAGAGACACTGGCTGGCTCACTCATGGCCCCAGGTGAGACTTGGGGGCACTGTGAGAGCCGTGTTTAGGTCACACATGCACGCACCCCACGGGGGTTTCTTTTAGCGCATCATCTGATCCTCACAGCCTTTATTCCCACTGGGGCTTCCCGCATCCTCGAGTTCATGTAACAGTCCCAGCTGCTTTCGTGAGGGACTCGGGGCCTCAGTGAGCCTCTGCTGACGTCAGAGAGCAGAGGTGGCCACAGGCTCTGGCTGCAGGGTCCCCCTGCCCCTGCAGGGAGCCAGCTGTGGTCCCTCAGAGCCAAGCCCAGAGGAGCGGAGAGTGCGTTCCCTCCCACGCAGCCCCAGGCAGTGCCTGCGGTGCCCTGAGCAGACCCAGCACAGGCGTTGGCAGAAGGGCCGTGCCCTGGCTGGCTGGCCGGCTCTTCTGGTCTCAGCGTCGGTAGAGCAAACCCCAGCCTGGGGGTGGCCCCTGTGCAAACCTGGGGGGCTCCTGCCCGGGTCCCCTCAGTCCAGCCTCCCTCTCCTGCTCTCGGTCACGTGAGGGTTTGTTTGTCTCTCTCATTCTTTTTCTTTTGTTCCCTGAGCCCTAGAACTTGTGCAATCACCGCTTTGCACAAACGGTATCCTTCTTGGGAGTTTAAAAAGAACCCGCTGTGGACGGTCCTTGGGAGGTCCCGTCCCTCCAGTGGGGAGACGGAAGCCCAGGATCGCGCGGCTGCGTTGGCCTGTAACCAGGTCAGAGCACGTCTGAGCTCTTCCATCCTCTTCTATGTGAAGGCTTCAGGGCAGCCTGAGGACCTGAGAGGCAACTTTCTGGGTGGCAATTTGGGAGCACAGCTGTCAGACTATTCCTCCTTCTTCTTTTTTTTTTATTTCTTTTTTTAAAAAGAATTTATTTCTACCTGGAGGATAAGTGCTTTACAATACTGTGTTGGTTTCTGCCGTACATTAGCACGAATCGGCCACAGACATACCTATGTCCCTGGGCTTCCCTGGTGGCTCGGCTGGTAAAGACTGTCTGCAATGCAGGAGACCCAGGGCTGATCCCCGGGTCAGGAAGATCCTCTGGAGGAGGACATGGCGACCCAGTCCAGTATTCTTGCCTGGGAAACCCCATGGACAGAAGGGCCTGGCAGGCTATGGCCCATGGGGTCGCAAAGAATCTGACACAACTGAGCGACTAACACACACAGACACGTCCCCTCCCTTTTGAACCTCTCTCCCACCTCCCACCCCATCCCACTCCTCCAGGTTGTCACAGAGCACTGGGTGTGATGGAGCAAAAGCCTTCACGAATCCACCAAACACGGGGCAGCCCTGGATTCAGGGTCGGCCTCCTGGGCCGGCTGTGCGCTCACCCCAAGTGGGGCCTGTGTTCGGCCTCCGTCCTAAGGTGGCCCACCCAGCCCTGGCCAGGGTCAACGACAGCCCCAGCACCTCCTGAACCAGGAGAGGAAACCAGAGCCCAGGCTGATGCTTGAAGGAGTGAAAGGAGAATCAGCCACGGTCCTCGCCACCAAAAACACACACCCACAGCTCATCAGACCAGCCTGGAAACTAAAAATAGGCGACGTGAGGGGACGGCGAAGACAGCTCTGAAGGAAGTTCGTTGTTGACCAGAGGGGTTGGAAAAGCACCGTCTCTTCCCTCTGGTGGCAAAGCGGCTGATTGTGCAACGCGCGAGGAGCCGTGGTTATCTGGGGCGGCAGTTAAACCGGCGGAGGGGCCCCGCCCGCGGAGCCGCGCTGAGCTGGGCGCCCGTCCAGGTGCCCCGCTGGCAGGAGCGCCCGCCGCTCCGGGCCTGTCCCCGGGCGGGCTCAGGGCTCCCGCTTCTCCCGAGAGGCCCTGCCGGCCTCTGGTTCACACGCCCCCCACCCTCACGCGAACTCGAAGCCTCACGCCCACCGGAGCCTCATCAGTCCTTGGCGTCCCGGATAAGTCACAGGTCGAGTTAATAAGTTAACTCTTGACAGGCCACCGTGCACCCTTGAGAGATAAGGGAGGCCTCAGCCGGGGGTAAACGCTGTCCGAGGTCAGGAGGCTGGGAGGCTGGGAGGCAGGGGTCTCTGCAAACGCTCTTTCCTCGGGTCACGGGCGCCTTCGCCGGGTCTCGCGGGAGGGCGCGGGTCTCGCGGGAGGGCGGGCGCGGGTCTCGCGGGAGGGCGCACGCGGGTCTCGCGGGAGGACGCGGGTCTCGCGAGAGGGCGCGGGTCTCGCGGGAGGGCGCGGGTCTCGCGGGAGGGCGCACGAAGGCCGCGTGCCTCGGGCGCTGCAGGGCGCTGGTGGCGGCCCGTCCCTGCTGCAGCCCTGCGCGAAGCCTCGGCCTCCCCTCCTGCCCCAGAGTCCCGTGAACCTGGAGGGACTGCGGCGCCTGCCGTCATGTGCTTGAAGATAAACACAGCCCCACACCCTCGGGGTGAGAATCCCAGAGTTCTGATTTTCTCGGACGATGACTTAGATGAGGATGCCGCGGCTTCTCCTCCTCCCTCTTCCCTCCTTCCAGTGTCAGATTCTTTCAGGACGTTTATTTCCCTTGGTGTCCCCGTTGCGGGAGTGGCTGAGGTCACCGCGGGCCCTACTCACCTGCTCTGTTCTAAGAGCTTCGTCTGCCGTTTGGCGCTGGCCCCATCCTGGCTCTCAGCAAACAGCTTCCAGCTGTGAGAGGAGCTCCTTGGCCACCAGGACCCAAACCAGTCCCCAGGATGAAGTCAGATTCTAGCAATGCCGACAGTCCTCAAACTACAGATACGGGGACAACTGGTCTACCTACCATGACCTTGAGCCAGGAGCCCGGAGACCCTGGGACCAATCCAGGCTCTGCCTCTGATGGGTTCTGTGTGTTGTGCCAAGTCACTTCAGTCATGTCTGACTCTGCGACCCCATGGACTATAGCCCACCAGGTTCCTGTGTCCATGGGATTCTCCAGGCAAGAATACTGGAGTGGGTTTGCTGTGCCCTCCTCCAGGGAATCTTCCTGACCCAGAGATCAAAGCTGCGTCTCTTGCGTCTCCTGCACTGGCAAACAGGTTCTTTCATAGGCTTCTAGTAGGCTCTAATAGGCTCTTGGTCAAAGCACTAACTAACCCTGAACTCCGTTTTCTCAGGGTTTAAAATGAAGGCGTTTCCTCACCTGTAAAGTGACTAGATTGCCCCGGTCCCTTCCTACAACTACAGACTGTGTCATTGGCTGGATTTGGGCCTGAGCTGGACTGCATGCAGCCCTCTCTCAGGAACACCTTTGTCTTTCCTGCCTTGAGCTTAGTTTCTGTCTAGAAGGTTGCAAGAGTTGAGACAATGTGAGCAGGCTGAGGAGCTGTTTGCTCCCCTGAATCAGGGGTTTGGATTGAGTTGAGGGATGCGGGGGTGGGGGAGGGTAAAGTCGATACCTAGACCTGACACGTTAACCACTGGATGAATTATTTTCACTTCTGTGAAAAAGGCTTTGGCTATGGCTTCATGGAGAAGCCTGCCGCATCGTAAAACCGCCGGTGTCACGAGCTGTCTTCTGGAGAGTGGAAACGGGCAGGATGTGGTTTGAACTGACAGAAAGACGAGGCAGTGCATTCCTCCTTGGGGAGCTTGGAGCAACCATCAGGGGCAAGAACCAGAAGCTGCGACTTTCTGACTTGGAGCCAACAGTCAATCCAGGATCGGGGAAACCAGTTGCTTAGTGCCAAGGTGTTCAAAAACAAGGAAACATACACGCCCAACCACTACAGAAAACAATCAGCTAACAGTATTTCTCATTTTCAGGAGTAAAACTTTGCATCTATAACAGCAACTTCTCTGGTGGCTCAGATAGTAAAGAATCCACCTACAATACAGGAGATGCAGGTTCAATCTCTGGGTCGGGAAGATCCCCTGGAGAAGGAAAGGGCAACTCACTCCAGTATTCCTGCCTGGAGCAACCCATGGACAGAGGAGCCTGGCGGGGCTACAGTCCATGTGGTCGCAAAAAGTCAGACATGACTGAGCAACTAACTCTTACTTGCTTACTTACATAGCAGCTTACACACTTTAAGACACTTTCAAATACATGTAATGGTTGAAGTAACCTATGGAGAAACACACAGTTGTGTTGATATTCCTATTTTCTGAATAAAAACATTGAACAGGGCCTAGTTATGAAAACGGAAGTTTCAAAGCAGACCAGGAACCCAGGACTCTTGATCCTTGATACAAACCTGGTGTCTGGTACTTCTGAATTCATGTAAATAGAGTCCCACTTCAGAGAGAAAAGCAGATTCCTAAGGTAGAGGCCCCCCGAGTTGTCATTTGTTGTCTAGTCGCTGAGTTGTGTCCAACTCTTCAACCTCATGGACTTTAGCCCTCCAGGGTCCTCTGTCCATGGGATTCTCCAGGCAAAAACACTGGAGTGGGTTGCCATTTCCTCCTCCAGGGGATCTTCCTGACCCAGGAGTCAAAGCCGTGTCTCCTGCATTGTCAGGCAGATTCCCAAGCGCTGAGCCACCAGGGAAGCCCCCGCGTCATCACAGCTTGTACCATACTCACTGCCGTGAGCCGGGGCCGCATCCCTGGCATGTGCCCACAGTCACCTTACTAGTGTGCTGAGTCACTCAGCAGAGTACACACTCAACGATGGATTATGATGAATGAAAACAGACACTCAAAGGCCACTCCTCTCCTGAGATTTAGGTACAAAATTCTCTGGGCTCCTACACCATCCTGTGGTGGAAAGGTCTCTGCCGTACCTCCCTTAGCCAGTTACAGAGATGAAAAGCCTTTTTCTTGTATTTCCTGGAAAGGAAAAGCGTTGATGTGAAAAGCACACGAGTTCAATGAGTACCTAGAAATCGCTGGAGGTGCACAGTTCCCAGAACTGTACCAGTCACCTGGCTTGATCACTTTCCCACCCAGGACCACTCACTCCCACCAAAGAAGACTGCATTGCAGCTTCAGGGCCCTTTCTGACTGAGGGTTTGCGATTCTTGACGTCTCTGCTGAGAGGAGCCGTTTTGAAGACGGTGATGCTCCTATCACCTTTGTCAACTGGATGGTGTAGCCACGTTTAAGGTCACTGTCTTCTGAATGATTTGAGGGGGAGTGACCTGAGGCCTCCGGGCCTGTGTTTCATCTCTAACATGGTGACAGCACCCACATTGTGGGTGGGCCTGTAGGTACTCAGAGGCACGCCTGGAGTCGGGTGAGCGCCCAGTACATGGCTGCTTGATGCCTCTCTTGGGGTTCTTGAAGCAGGTCGTCACTTTTAAACCATAAAACCCCAGCCTGCTTTTCTCCTTCTGAGACATTATCCAGAGCAACAGACCTTGTTTAATGTTTTTCTGGCTTCCTTCCCTCTGTTTGCAGTCTCTGGGGAGGAAGAAGGTGGGGAGGGCAGAGGGAAAATGTTGGATGCCCACGTGTTGCAAACGCCTCACATTCATCCACCACATTCCACTCAAAGCATGTGTTATTTTTAGCGCATGTAGGCATTTAATATATGATAACTGTGACACCATACATAGGTGAGGAAAGAAAGGACCACTCCACAAATGAAGCTGGGAAACTGGCTAATCACTTAGGAAAACATGAGTCTTTCTTTTATTTTTAACCATGCTCCCAAAGAAATTCTATGGATGGATCAGAAATTAATGCCCTCCCAAATCCAAAATCAAATAGATGTACTTCAGAATGAGAAATGCATTTCTAAGCATAAACATAATAGAAAGACACACAGATCTGATGATGTGCAACACAAGCCTGGGAAAGCCACAGAAATCAGGTTAAAGAGTAAATGTCACATCAGATTAAAATATTTATGACATATGTGAAAGCCCATTATTTCATTGTGTTACTTTTCATTCACTTTTAAGAGCTCTTTGCATATGAAGGAAATAAGCACTCATGTCTCACGTGTCATATGCCATTAACTATTTGCTTGTGGTATTCCCTGTCTTGCAGAAATTTTAACTCCTATGCAGTTAAATTTGTAAATCTGCAGAAATTAATTATAAGCTGACTTCATTGTGCATATATATATATTCTATGTAGTCACCCTTGATGTCACCTGAGCTCTGTGCTTTGCCAAGAATAGCATAAACTATGCCAAAGAGCTGTTTGTTGTTGTTAGAGTTTTAGTAGAGAGGGATTATACAGAATTTTGGACCTGAAGTCTCCTGCTGCCTTAAGAAAAGGGAGGGGGGCAGCTGATAACTATTTTTGTTGGAATTTTGACATAAAGCTGCCATTCATAAAGCCTTCAAGCCCTGTCTCTTTTCAATCCATGCCCTCATTTCTTTGTCTGAAATACCAACCAAGTCGCCAACTCTCACTGAATGTTTTCAGAGACACATGCCAGGAAAGTTATCATATCCGTGAGTGACAACGTGTGGCAGACTCCATGCTGGGCGGCAGACGCTGAATATCCTGTGATGCCGTTCTTCACGTCTTTCCAGGTCTCCTCCATCTGGGCAGGCTGGATATCAATATACCCAACTCCTTGACTAGTTTCTCATTCTGTCTTTCAAAGCTGGGCATGCAGAACTTCCTAGTAAAAGCTGAAACAGGCAGCCATGGAACTCAGCACTCCTGGTTTCACCGTGGTGTGTGTTCGTTGCTCAGTTGTTTCTGACTCTCTGCAACCCCATGGACTCTAATCCACCAGGCTCCTCTGTCCATAGGATTCTCCAGGCAAGAATACTAGAGTGGGTTGCCATTTTCTCCTCCAGGGGATCTTCCTGACCCAGGGATCGAATCTGGGTCTCCCACATTGGAGCCAGATCCTTTACCGTCTGAGCCACCAGGGAAACCCTGGTTTCATTAGGTGTCTCTCAATCTCCAAGAAGTGTTTATTAGTTCTGGTAACCAAGAATGAAAGAAAAAAACCCAGTCGGTTTTTAAAGTCATAACACTGAACTCAATGCATAAGTTCCTCTAATTGACCTCGAGGAAGCTCAGGGACACAGTAGATCAGCTGCTAAATGACTTGAGATGTTTCGATTTAGAGAGGGTGTCTGGCTCCCTAACAGATTTGTCTGCCCATAAATTTCATGATTAGGCTAAAGGCCTCTGCCAGCAGAGCCGAGTCTTCAATTCAGCACGTCCCTCATTTGAGCAGATATTGTGACTGAAAGCATGTTCGATCTGGGTGACACAATATTTAAATTTAAAACTGTGCTCACAGTTCATTTTCAAGAGATCCATTTCTTAATCTAGGTGGGATATGGAAACTCAGGTTGGAGTTACGATGCTCTTGGAGGTTTCTTAATTGCAACTGTGGGGTGGAGAGAGATCCTTCTGACTGCGTACCACCTGCCAAGGATGACTTGTTTCAAGCATCTCAGTGCCGCTTGTGGGAAAATGCAGTTAAACACTTGTTTTTTTAGGCCACCCCTTTTGTGAGTGACTAGTTTCTCTCAGTCTATTATTAGTATCATTTTAGTTGGCGGCACCGTGTCTCAGGTGTGACCTGAGGGGTCTACGTTCCCTGATTTGTGATTGAATCCGGGCCCCCTGCATTGCAACTGTGGAGTCAGCCACTAGACCACCAGAGAAGTCCCGAAACATTTATTTTTGATGGTCCAGTTCAGCTTCCGTAAGACACCACTGAAATGCCCAAAGTAAATTCTTAGTAGTAATCCCTGGCACCAAAGATAATACAAGAACTTCTCACTATATCTCTGCTCAAAACCAGACAATTGGTTAAGAATCTGCATGGAATTGGGGGCTTATTTACCAACCTTTCCACTCTTCAACTATTGGAAGTAGAGGTATATGAACAACATCGTTGCTTTTGAATTGCTCAGCCCCCCCTTTTTTTTAACTCCTAATATTCTTTCTATCAAGAAAACCAAGCTGATAATAGTGGAAATGTGAAAACCTTGCTTAGAAATACTTTAAAAAAAAAAAAAAAGCAAGCAAACAAAAAAGCCTCTAATTTTTTGGTTTTCTAGAACTTTCTTTTCCCAAGAAAAGACTCTATTTTCTTCTGGGTAGTTAGTTTTCCCCAGCCAAGTAGAACTAAAGAGTTCTCTCAACCAGGAAGATTCAGGACAAAAATAAGTAGGTATAACTATGGATCTCACACAAACTGAATTGTTTTGGGATAAAATTATTTCTGCCAGTGATTCTTTAAGAATGGTAGTTAAAACCATTCACACTGGATCAAATATTCCAAGCATCCTAAATTAACTGAACATTAGAGAAATAATACCCAGCTATTTGACTTCTGGGCTTCACAGGTGGCTCAGTGATGAAGAATCAACCTGCAATGCAGCAGTCAAGGGCTCGATCCCTGGGTTGGGAAGATCTGCAGGAGAGGGGAATGGCAGCTCACTGCAGTGTTCTTGCCTGGAGAATCCCGTGGATGGAGGAGCCTGGCGGGCCACAGCGCGTGGGGGCGCAGATAACCAGACACGACTGAAGCGGCTCAGCACACGCGCGCAGGGTCTCGGCAGCTGTGGCCCCCAGGCTCTTGAGCTGGGGCTCGGAAGTTGCGGCTTAGTCACCCTGTGGCACGTGGGATTCTCGGGGACCAGGGATTGGACTTGTGCCCCCTGCACTGCAAGCTGAATTCTTAACCACTGTGTCACCAGGGACGCCTCCAAGGTGGTCACTTGCAGGCAAGTTACCCTGCTGCATCTGGGTCAGGCTTGGACAGGGATCTCTGCCAAGAACGAGAGCCCTAGGGTCCAAAACTGTGCTTCCTCGGCATCTCCCCAGAGGCTCTGTGGCCCCACCAGGCACTGCCAGGGAGACAGAGTGGCTCGGCTGCTCTCCCTCCTGGGAGACCTCCATATTGCCCCACGTGACTCTGCCTCCTCCCCTGCTTCACCCAGAGCCACGCTGTAGACGAGCAAGTCTCCTCGTTGTTCTGGCTGGTAGTTCCTCTTGTGTGGTCGTCTCTGCTCTGACGCTGCAGCTCGCCGTGGTCCTAGCCTCTCGCCACTGGCACCAGGGCCACCGCCTCTCCAAGCTCCGGGTCTAGAACAGCGCGGATGGTGAGCGCCTGTAGGTGAGCGGCAGCTCTGACGTTTCTCACACTCCGTTTCAGGGCTTTAATGCTCTCCCCTAACCGCAGCCACACGTTTGGGAAGTTGTTTACACAGGGGAGGTTTCTGCAGACCCTTGGCCGCCATATTGCGCCCATAAATTTCTCACCGCATGCCTTCTGTCTGTTCCCGCCGTAGTCTCTCCCCAGCCTCTCTTTGGTTGTTGCTGTTTTCTCGGTCCTTCCAATACTTCTATAGCCAAATTTCTGTATTAAATTCTGTTTGAAATACATATTATGATTTATGTTTTCCTGATTGGCCCTCTGATACACAATCCCTGAGCCTGCCAACAGTGTCTGCCTCCCTGCACACGGGTACACACACAGACACACAGACATGCGCTGTTCTGAGCCCGGCCCTGTGCCACGTGGTAGCAAAGTGCGATGTGCTTCTGTCGACTTCAAAACCAATGTTCTTCGCAGCCAGGTTTGACCCGTATCAAAGGTCTGGCCATGCGTGAAGGCATCTGAACTGGACGATTGCCCCAGACAGAGGTAGGACAGCGGGCGAACAGCGTTTTCTTAGTGTGGCCCCTGTCCCACCTGGAAACACGCCTCCCTGTGACTTTAACATCTGTGGCCTTGACTCACAACCACAAAGAGCTGCTCGTTATAAACGCTGAATGGAAAGTGTGCTTGTTTGCCCAGGCATTTGCCCGTGATTCCCAAACGCGGCGGTAACTTCTGCTCTTTTGATGTGCCTTTCGTTTAAAGAGAGAAAAGGTCGCTGGCAATCCCCCATACTCGGACGGAGGGAGACAGCACAGGTCGGGGTGGGTCTGAACCTATGCGGGGGTCACGGGGACAGGGGCGCCCGTGACACCTGATTCCCTGCTCGGTCATCGAGGCTGCCACTTGCCACCCTCACTGCCACTTAGGGACAATCGAAGGTAAGTTTTTAAAGGAAGTAGGTGTGTGAGTGCTAAGTCACTTCAGTCGCGTCCGACTCTTTGCGACCCGGTGGACTGCAGCCCACCAGGCTCCTCTGTCCATGGGATTCTCCAGGCAGGAATACAGGGCTGGGCTGCCGCGCCCGCCTCCAGGGGATGAACCTATGCCTCTTACATCTCCTGCACCGGCAGGCGGGTTCTTTACCACTAGCGCCACCCGGGAAGCCCAAAGGAAGTAGGTAACGTTCCCGACAGCCACGGTGTGCGTGAGAGGGGTTTCGGAGGCGCACACGTGGGCGAGGAGCCCAGCTGCAGGGAGAGCTCGCTGTGCCCAGCCGGGGCGCCCTCGCTTCAGGCCGCCAGCAGCTCAGGGTGGACCCGGGAGCGGCCAAGGCCAAGAATGCTGCCGCAGACATGGGCGGAAGCCTCTCCAGCGCCAACGCCCTCCCCCCACCGAGCGCAGCACAAACCGGGGCTCCAGGCTGGGACGTGGGGAGCCTGACTCAGCACGACCTGCTCCCCCCGGAGTCATCTGTCCTGGAGCCACGGCTGCGGGATTCCCCGTCAACCCCAGGGCCGCCCGAGGAGGAGCTGAAGAGCAACGAGGCAAAACCCTCAACCCCAGAGTTCCCGCTCCGCAGAGGAGTGTCATTTATAACTCTGCCTCGTGCAGAAGCCCACAGCCTCACCTCTCTCTCCGTCTGCAAACTGCTTCCCTCCTCCAAAGGGCCTCCCCAGCAAGGCTCCCTGGACCAGCCACGGAGGCTCCGTCTGCGTGCCCTTCCCACGGGCATCCTGGAGGCGGGGCGGGAGCTCGGGGGCGTCTTCCGTGCGCGCCGGGCGCTGACTATGTGCTGAGCATAAACGGGGAGATGCAAGCCTAACGCTCCAGCAGTTTCCGCGCTGCCCAGCAGGCGCCAGTGGCGAAGGACCCGCCTGGCAACGCAGGAGAAGCAAGAGCCGCGGGTTCGATCCCTGAGTCGGGAAGCTCGCCTGGAGGAGGGCGTGGCAACCCTCTCCTGTAAGCGCGCCTGGAGAGTCCCATGGTCAGAGGGGCCCACACAGCCCACAGGGTTGCAACGAGTCAGATACAACTTAGCTCTGTGCAGGCAGTTTCCCATCTAGTAAGAAAAGGGAAAAAAAATACGCCAAGTTTCTTCAAGCACTTGACTCCATGCCCTGGGGAGCTTATTCTACAGAATCCAGGCAGGCGTGGAGAGACCCCTGGGCGCTGGAGGAGGACATGCTTCCTGGAGAAGACGCAACCTGAGGTTGGCCCGGAAAAACCAGCAGAAGGTGAACGGGAGGGAGGCGGGGAGGAAGAGGGCCAGGGTGCAGGGGACGGAGGAGGCTGCCCGCCCGCCGCCTCTGCCCGGCGCTCCCGGGACCCCAGACCGGCCCGCTTCCCACGTGGGCGGGCCACGCCTCCCTCTGTGCCTCCCTGCAGTGGGCCCAGGGTCCCCACCCCCTCCTATTCCTGGGGGCAGTGCTGTCCCCCTCTCTTTCCCCAGGCCTGAGCTCAGTACCTGGGGCACAAGATGAGGGAGTTGGATGGTGACTGAAAGGCAAGGGAAGGAGGAAGGCATGGAGGCAGAGTGGGCTCGCGGCTGGGGCCTGACCCCCTGGCCCTCAGCAGGCTCTTGGTGATGTCACAGCACCCCAGGGGAGCAGAGAAACGTCAGCAGGGCACGGGGGCACGGGGGCACAGGCGCTCCTTCCGCAGCCCTGCGGCCTCCCCCTTTCTCAAGCCCCTCCTCTTTCAGCTCATCCTGCTCGTCCCCGCAGACTTTGCTGCAGAAGCAGTGACTGCAGTGACTTTCTTCCCGGTAGCCGGGTTTGGGGACCACCCTGCAGGGGGTGGGGGGGCTGGTTCCTCCTCCTGTGACCCCCACCTACCCTGCTCCTGGAGGCCGAGGCCCTGCTGGAGACGCCTCTTCTCCTCTAGGCTCTTTGAACCCTGTTTCTCACTTTCTGGGTCCAAGGATCCCCGCCCTCTGACCTTCAGGGACCTCACTGTCTGGCAGGCTGGGCTCTCCTGTGGAAGAGACAGAGCCTTTCGTCCGGCAGGGTCTGCCTGGGGAGCCGGGGGACGGGGTCAGCTCTCAGAGGACCTTGAGCATCACCTTGAGAATTTACCCCGAGGTTAAGGAGAGCCATTACGAGTTTTCAGCAGGGGAGACACACAGTTAGATCTGTGTTTCAGAAAGATAACCTCCAGCTTTTTTAGCTATAAAGGGTTGATATTTTTAGCTATGAAGGGTTGCCTAGGCTAATGAATCACTTGTCACAGGTCTTGTCTCATCGGGCCTCATCCATCAATACCCATCTCTAATCCATTACCCAGACACCCAGGCCACCTGGATTTATGGGGATGTGAGAGAGCCCAGTGCAGAATGTGAGGGTGGGGGATTCCGAACTGAGAGCCTTTGAGGTCCCTCTTACCTGAGGCGTTCCATCACCCCTGGCCCAGGGTAAAATATGATTTCTCCATAAGCCACTGGGATTTTTAAAAATGTCTCTTTCGCAGCCCACCAGAACTAGGTTGCTATATACTCGTTCCAACAGGAGAGGATATGTGTAAATCACCTGATTAAGTTGTTACTGGGTAAATCAGGAGCATCTGTCTGCTGAGCAAGCCTGAGGCCCGGGGTTGGTGGTCTGTGGCACCAACAGTGGTATCTTCCCGTGGGTGGCGTCGCAGAGCCAAGAAACGCCCACCAGCTGCTCCCCGTGACTACCAAATGTGGGCTCCAGGGTGCGTCTGCTCGGACGGACCCCAGCCTGGCCCGTCGCATGCTGTGCAGCCTTGGGCAAAGCGCTCGGCCTCTCTCTGCCCTCTACCATCTCCTTCCTGAAATGAAGCGATAACAGAGTCGACCTCATGGGGGTGTTGTAAGGATTTGATCAATATGTGCAAAGGTTTAGAACACTGTCTGGTACACAGGAAGCAGATTCTCATAGAATATTATCTCACCTTCTTATTTCACCCCACCCCCCTACCCCCCGCCGCAATCACCCGTCTATGGAGACGGGAGCAGAAGCGGACCTATGTGTGCCTGTTTCTGGCCCATTGACTCAGCATGGATTCTTGGTCTGTCCATGTCCAAAGAGCCCCTAGCTGTGTCCCAGCCTCTGTGACGTTCCCACTGGTGCTTTTTCCCAGCTTGACTCCAGAATGCCTGCTTGTCTCCTTGGATCGTGTCAACCCCATCTAATTAGTAATTAACATATTTGCAGAGATTTAAGACTGGGTGCCTGGGATAACTCTAACTAACTGTCTGCTGTGAATTAAACCAAGGGTTATTTGTATTTCAAGTTTCCAGAATATTCTAAGCACTCCATAATGTTTGGTGAATGAATAAGTGACATGAAGGGCAACAAAAGACGGCACCATCTGGGCTCGTGTAGCTCCGTTACTCCGTTGCGCACACCACACAGAGTCAGGCTGTGCTGTGAGCAGCTACAAAATGATCTCATTTAATTTACTAAGCATAAACCTTAAATCATTCTGCAAAGCTGAACACAGTCATGAAATCACATCAATTAATTCTGGTCAACTGACCAGATACTTTGCTTCTTGATAAACTTAAAATGCAGCGTTTATTGATATAGATTAACCGTGACTTAAGGAAACTAAATTTACAGACTTACACAATTGACAAATCAGAGGCTATTTGACTTACCAAAGCAGTCTTCAGCTTTACAAAAGAAAGGTCCACTGGAAGAATCTATAAATTTCAGACTCTTTGTGAGTGTTAAAACATAACTCAATTTATGAAATTCTTTTTTTTTTTTCAGGGATACATCCACTGTACAAGTAAATGCAACTCTAAAATACTACTGTTGAGCTTAGTAGCAATGTCCCCAGAGCAAATGCAGGTGCCGATAAGCACACAGAACTTGTGAAAGAATAAAATGTAGAAATGTATTAAAGGTGACAGATGGGAAGAAGGACCAAAGGTGACCAAGAAAGAAATTATTGGAAGAGGAAGAATGTCAGCAAGGCTAACGGCCAGACAGAATCCAGGCCTGCAGGGTATTCTAGGGACAGCAGGAGTCTGTGCACCCATCCCTAGCTTAGGAGAACAAAGAGAGACCCGTGCCCATGGAGCAGGCAGCAGAGAGGACCCGTGTCCCCGGTGCCCCAGCCAACGTGCCCCGTGGGGCACTCTCTTAGGCCCAGTGGTTTTTTTCTGTGGGGCCCCAGTTCCCCAGCCAGGGTTTGAACTCTCGGCCCCTGCATTGGAAACATGGAGTCTCACCACGGGGCCGCCAGGAAAGTCTCTTAACTCTCTCTCTGACAGAGCTGGTACCCCAGCAGAGCAGAGGCAAGACGGAGGCAGGCCTCGGCCACGGCTAGCAGGGCGCCTGATTAAGGCGCTCCTTTAAATCCCAGGGGGATCAACCTGAAACGATGTCCTCATGCTGATAGGATTCGGTCAGCGTCTCCCAAGTGTTTTATGGGTTCCACCAGATAACACTCTCCACACATAAAAAGATATTCCACATTCTTAACAATTCACTTGGCACAATAATAAAGACTCTGAGAACTTTTCTTTTTTTACAAGTAAGCCTATTAATACTGAGAGAAACAGTTCTTCCATGAGATGCACTCTGCAAAGCCCGCCGTTGATTGCATAGCTGCACACAGGGGCCACTGCTCAGCATCAGCCGCTGGGAACATCTCTAATTCAGACCAGCAGGCGGTGAGCTTGACCCTGGTCAGCTCAACTTTTGCTTTTTCAATCAGTGACTTGTGTAAGGGGTAAAATCCGTGCTTATCAGTAACTGGTGGAAAGACAGTTAATGAAACAGAAGGCAGGGTCAAAAGTCAAAATCACCTGAGCAGTGGCTCCTCGGTGCTCCTTTCTAGGCGGCATTTACGTTAACTGCGCAAGAGTGTTCCAGGGGAGAGCTGACTCAGCAACCGGTCATGCCCGGACCACAAGCACAACCTGAGTCAACACCATAAGAGGAATACAGCCCAAAGCCCCATGAACAGAAGCTTGCTGTCCAGACCTTGTCTGGAGTGCACATTCCAGCCTAGATGCTACATTCAGAGAGGGCCACCTGAGACTGAATTACGTGCGGAAGAGTTTGGACAGTGTGAAAAATTCCATTACATGAAAACTATTTGAATCTATTAAATATGCTTAGTGAGAACAAGAGGCTGAGGGATTGATTTGTCTTCTACATATAAATAATTATCTTATGTATATTGTACAAAACTTGGTCGAGTGCTCAAAGTCTAGATCGTGAACCAAAGGGTGGACGTAAAATTTCACTCAATATAAGACCGCTTTGTACTTCGTGTGGTCCGATAATGGGATGTGCCTCCCCAGTGGCTCAGCAGTAAAGCTTCTGCCAGCAATGCAGGAGACACAGGGGCCTTGGATTCGATCCCTGGGTCGGGACGATCCCCTGGAGGAGGCACGGCCACCCACTCCAGTATTGTCGCCTGGAGAATCCCATGGTCTAGAGTGCACGGGGTTGCAAAGAGTCAGACGCAACTGAGCATGTGCACGTACGCAACAGTGGAGGAGGCTGTCCTTACAAGTAGTGTCCCACCACGGGAAGTGTTTAAACAGATGCTGAATGCCCAAGTGTCAGGGGTGACTTTCTGCTCAGATTCTAAGTTTTTTTCTGGTTATTTAATTGCATAAGACAAACGCTAAGTCGCTTTGGTTGTGTCTGACTCTGTGCGACCCTATGGATGGACCCTTGCAGCCCGCCAGGCTCCTCTGTCCATGGGATCCTCCAGGCAATAACACTGGAGTGGGCTGCCATGCCCTCCTTCGGGGATCTTCCAGCCCAAAGATCAAATCCATGTCTCTTATGCCCACTCCAGTGTTCTTGCCTGGAGAATCCCCGGGACGGGGGACCCTGGTGGGCTGCCGTCTAAGGGGGTCGTACAGAGTCGGACACGACTGAAGCGACTTAGCAGCAGCAACCTGCATTTGCAGGCAGGTTCTTTACCACTAGCGCCAACTGGGAAGCCTGTTTAAACAACACTGCCTCATTGTGGGGGTGGGGGGTGGTAGTTGAGATTACTTAGCTTGTCCTTGCCCTAATTCACAGGATCGTGTCCCAAGCCGAATCCTCTCTGACGTTTCCTCTTTTAATTCTCAGTTCAATCTGAAAATGGGAAACACTAGCCTCTGAGATGCCCAGCCGTTCCTGCTCTTCCTAATCGCTGTGTCCGGGTCATTCTTGAATACGGTGAGACTCTTACACGTCTTCCCAGCAAATTCCTCTCACTGTTCCATCCGGCAGACTTGGTTTCTATTCCTGAGCAATTAAAGAACTTTGACTACAGCCCCTCAGGTCTCAAGTCTAGCGCCTTTTACAATGTTATCTCTACAGAGGATCGTTCAAGCTTATCGGAACAGGAATTCTGGTTGTGGTTTCATAATATACTTATTTCCTATCCTTACACCTTGGGCTTTGAACTCTACAAGTATTACAGCAACCCGACAGGGGACCGTGTGGGTCATCTTATAGGGATTCACTCCCACGTGTGTTCTGGTCTCCGGAGAACCGAAGAAGGCTGCTGTGGACAGATTTATTTACATTTTCATCATTAAAAAAATAAAACGTGTCCTGCAAGGCACATTTTTATTTGGAAGGCAGCCCTTCATGATGCAAACCCCAGCTTCTCTGTGAAATGTCTCACTAATGGTGTAAGTCGCATACCTATTGTTTCTGGCCTGGAACCAAGAAAATGGCACAGCCCCTGGAAGCTCACTTGTTACACAGCTGGCCTGACAGTTAATGAATGGGCTTTATTGGGCTGGAGGGCAGCAGGCCTCCCCGAGCCGAGTTTAGGACCCAGTTGGGTCTCAAAGGTCGGGGGGCTTCGAACGAAGCTCTAACGTCATGCTGTTAACTCCCGGACTCTTGGCAGACCAGAGTTTTCTGTTTTGAAAGGAATGGCCTTGTTCTTCTCATGAACAAGTCCTGTTAGAGATCAAAGCAATCTTTCATAACCTCATTTTGATGAGTTAAGGGAAAATGAACCAGAAACATGAGGATTAAATGTCCCTTAAAATTCCCCTTGAGATGTAAATACCAAGAAGAATGTGCTGGACCAAAGTACATATGGGTTTTTATCAGACCCCAACCATGTGGGGAAGCAACGCGAGGCTTCTGACAAATCGAGACATGTCTGGGTCGGTCTCTGCCTAATTGGTCTGCATTACGATCCTTGGGGGGGTCTCAGAATGGGAAGGGCACCTGTGCTCCCCTGGGGCCTGCTCCCGCCCGCAGGGCTTATTCTCGCCAGACGGACCAAGTGCAACCAGCCAACATTAAGTTGTTATTTTGCTTTAAATCCCTCATTACTTGAAGCAATTCCACCCAGTTAAAGATGTCTCTTAAGGCTCCAAGCTTATAAGGAAAAGTGATTTTGTTTATGTGTTAATTTCTCACTAAAAACACAGTACTCTCAAAGGAATTTCTATAACATATAACCAAAGAGGAATGCTAACTCTATCTGTCTCGTTTGTTTTCAGATATCTTTGTATCTATCTAAACATTTATCCTAAAATTATTAACAACTTCTTGCCTGCAATTAATCAAAAAATATCCTTAAAAGAGGGGTGGCAGAGAGATGAACATCTATGGGAGGAAATTAGGAATAATCTGTTGCTTAAATGTGCAATGAATGTAAAAACATAGAGGTGTTTTCCTTTTTTTTAAGATCTTTTGATGTGCACCGTTTTTTAAAGTCTTTATTGAATTCAATGGTATTGAAACAACATTGTTTCTGCTTTACATTTTGCTTTTTTGGCCACAAGACATGCGGGATCTTAGCTGCCCCACCAGGGATCAAACTCGCACTGTCCACACTGGAAGAGGGAGCCCTGACCGCCGCACTGCCTGGGGCGTCCCCATAGAGGGCTTTATTTGTTCATTTTGATTGAGGTGAAATTCACATGACATGAAAATAACCATTTTAAACTGAACAACTCAGCATTTAATACAGTCTCCGTGTTGTATAATCATCACCTTTACTTGCAAAATATTTTCACTGCCTTAAAAAATGAGTGAGTGAAAGTCGCTCATTCGTGTTCGACACTTCACGAACCCGTGGACTATACAGTCCGTGGAATTCTCCAGGCCAGAAGACTGGAGTGGGGAGCCTTTCCCTCTCCAGGGGATCTTCCCAACCCAGGGATCAAACCCAGGTCTCCTGCATTTCGGGCAGATTCTTCACCCGCTGAGCCACAGGGAAGCCCAGGGATACTGGAGTGGGGAACCTTTCCCTTCTCCAGGGGATCTTCCCAACCCAGGGGTCCAATCCAGGTCTCCGACGTTGCAGGCAGATTCTTCACCCGCTGAGCCACAGGGAAGCCCAGGGATACTGGAGTGGGGAGCCTTTCCCTTCAGGGGATCTTCCCAAACCAGGGGTCCAATCCAGGTCTCCGACGTTGCAGGTGGATTCTTCACCCGCTGAGCCACAGGGAAGCCCAGGGATACTGGAGCGGGGAGCCCGTCCCTTCTCCAGCGGATCTTCCCAAACCAGGGGTCGAACCCAGGTCTCCGACGTTGCAGGCGGATTCTTCACCTGCTGAGCCACAGGGAAGCCCCTTAGAAAACGAATCTGTCCCGTGAAGCAGTCGCTCCGCCGTCCCCTCAGCCCAGGCCCTGACAACCACCAGTCAGCTTTCTGTGTCTGCAGGCCGACCTGTTCATCAATGGAATCATACAGTAAGTGACCACTGGTGTCTGGCTTCTTTCACTTACAATATTTTGAGGTTCGTTCACCTCGTAACAGGTATCGATACTTCATTCCTTTTCATGGCTGAATAAGTTCCATGATACATACATACCACATTTGATTATTCATTCGCCCATGGAGGACATTTGAGCTGTTTCCACCTTTTGCCTATTGTGACTAGTGTTGCTGGAAACACGTATATACACATGTATTTATTGGAACACTTGCTTTCAGTTCTCTTGAGCATATTCTAGGAGTGGAATTGTTAGAAGATCGTTTGATGCCACAAAGAACTGTAGCTGTACTCTGCAAGTCTAGTTTATTTTCAGCACCGTAGCACACACAGGTTACAATCCCCATGGCTCTCTTCATCAGTCCCCACCACCAGTAGACCCATCACTGGTTCCCCCTGCACTGGAACTAAACTGAGAGCTGGTGTTTCTCTTCCTGACGCCACAAAGAGCATGAGCAAAAGGGGGAGGTTACGGGGGTTGCTGGGGGATTGCCGCTGACCATCGAGGGAAGTAAGAGAGCCCCCACCCTGGGAAGGAACAGTGTTCACCGAGGCTGGGGCTGACCCCTGAGGGCGTCTGTTTGCACTTCCCGCCCTATGGTCAAGGTCACCAATGGACTACAGCAACTCCATGTGGCAAAATCACCAAGGCTTTACCCTTCTCAAGACCGGAAGTTTGGATCATGTTCTCAAGCAAAGAACCAATGAGGGTGATGGTTAAAGGCAAGTGGTAGGACGGGTAGGTATTCAACCAACCTCACTCTTAGGAACAGTTGCAGAAAAGCAGATGGAATTTTTACCTCCCTTTTTTGTGTCTAGATAGAAGTCACACCCCTTGGTGTATGACCTCCAAAATGAAAACACATATCTAAAGAAACCGGTACACTCACGTTCACAGCAGCATTATTCCTAATAGCCCAAAACAAAAGCAACCCGAACAGCCATCAGCTGACAACTGAATAAATAGACTGTGGATACAATAGAATAGTACTCAGCCATCAAAATAAATGGAGTACTTTGGGCATGAAAACCGTGAGGAGTCCCAGACGCACAAGAAATGAGAGAGGCATGTGGAAATCTGCTCCACAATTTCATGTCAGCAGATTTATAAATATAGATAACACTGCTAAGTTTCTAGGAAAATATAACTCTCCAACACTGGAAAACAAATAGAAAGCTGAATAAAGCAATTTTAGCATTAAAAAAAAAGCTGATCTGACGAATATCTGCAACTTCCGAACACCTTCCCCTACAACGCTAGTCTCAGATGATTTTACTACTGGATTTTACCAAATCTTCAAGGAAAGGGTCAGCTTTATGAGTTCTCACAGGTGGCGCTAGTGGTGAAGAGCCACCTGCCAATGCAGGAGACATAAGAGACGTGGGTTCGATCCCTGGGTCGGGAAGATCCCCTGGAGGAGGGCATGGCAACCCACTCCAGTATTCTTGCCTGGAGAATCCCATGGACAGAGGAACCTGGTGGGCCACAGTCGACAGGGTCACACAGAGTGCGGCACGGCTGAAGTGACTTAGCGCGCACCCACATGCGCACAGACAAGAGGGAAGACGAGCAGGTCACTTGGTTGGAAATCTAGTACAGGTTTGACAGCAGAATGAAACAAGGACAGTTCAAGAGGAGAAAAGCCAACAACTAGGGTAATCTCACTAATAAATGTAGATTAGAAGTCGTAAGTAGAAACAACCGACATACAACCCTCTCAAAACAGAAATATTTTTATAACAAAATATAATCAAAATCAGAGTTAAAAAAAGAAAACAGGCTTAGGGGAGATATTTGCAGGATCGATAACAAAGGACTTGGTAAATATATATTTATTTAATCGGATAACTTATATTTAATGGAGAAATAACCTAAGCAAATAAATTAAGAAATGAAAGCACTCCAACAAGAAAGTGGAAGAAAAAATGAGAACAGGTAATTTTCAAAAGTGGAAATCCAAGTACCATTATTACATATATTTTTTCTTATTTAAAAGATTACTTAAATTACTTATTTAGATTATTTAAACTACTTAAAATTATGGTATTCATATTCTATAATTTTTTCACTTAAAGAGAGCATTTCTGAGAATTCAAATGCATCTTGCATGCGAAAGAATAGAATGTTAGCATCATAATTCTATTTATAAAACATTTGAAAAAATAAAGCAACAATATATCACTTGAAAATATTAAAAATGCGGGGGAAACACCATGAGAAGCTGGAAGCTTGCAGAGTAAAACTATGAAAGTGGCGCCCTTCAGGATAGGGTTGCGGGTATCAGAGAACCCGAAAGGTTTAGTTGCACTGTATTTCTGAGGGGAAAAAAAGACAAAGTGTTGGTAGCTGTTAATGGTTCTTCATGGGAAATATATGGGGAAACAGTGGAATCAGGGGCAGACTTTATTTTGGGGGCTCCAAAATCACTGCAGATGGTGACTGCAGCCATGAAATTAAAAGACGCTTACTCCTTGGAAGAAAAGTTGTGACCAACCTAGACAGCATATTCAAAAGCAGAGACATTACTTTGCCGACTAAGGTCCATCTAGTCAAGGCTATGGTTTTTTCAGTGGTCATGTATGGATGTGAGGGTTGGACTGTGAAGAAGGCTGAGCGCCGAAGAATTGACGCTTTTGAACTGTGGTGTTGGAGAAGACTCTTGAGAGTCCCTTGGACTGCAAGGAGATCCAACCAGTCCATTCTGAAGGAGATCCACCCTGGGATTTCTTTGGAGGGAATGATGCTGAAGCTGAAACTCCAGTACTTTGGCCACCTCATGCGAAGAGTTGACTCATTGGAAGAGACTCTGATGCTGGAAGGGATTGGGGGCAGGAGGAGAACAGGACGACCGAGGATGAGATGGCTGGATGGCGTCACAGACTTGATGGACGTGAGTCTGAGTGAACTCCGGGAGTTGGTGATGGACAGGGAGGCCTGGCGTGCTGCGATTCATGGGGTCGCAAAGAGTCAGACACGACTGAGCGACTGAACTGAACTGAACTGAAGGATTCTTCTGCTCCGTTTCCCCACTCACATAGAAATGATCGTTTTTTAATGCTCCCCTCTTTCCTTTCTCTAATGTGAGAAAGACAAACTCACTGTTTGATCTATATGTTGTAAGATGTTGCAATAACATCGTGAGAAAAATAATGGAATGTTCTTGGTATAAAACTTACAGAGGGGAAACCCCATGCTGGATTCCCCCCCAAGATATGCTTTAAAAAAAATAAGTAAACTTCTGTAGTTTTATTTTCAATTCAGTTTTAAATTATACATGCACTTCAGCCTCATGAAGGAGAGACAGAAGAACATAACGGTTCACTTATAATGATTCTAGGTCTTAAAAAACTAAAGGTTGTTTTCCCTCGTGGCATTGTCATGCTTTTTGCAATGATTCTACACTTCTGTATAGCTACAAACGTAAGTCTCCCGAGACCACGCTTGTGATACACACTTGTCATTCACAGGCCAAGCCACAGGATGCCACTGTTGGGTTTACGCTACAATGGACTTTCACTTAAGCTGAGCTGAATGAGGAAAGAAAAAAAAAATCTCTTTCTCATAAACAGAAAAATGACAATTGTTTAAGATTTAAGATTCAAAATCTGATGAGCTCTAACTTTAAAAGTCCTTTAAGTTGGGTTTTGAATATCATGGATTGAAATTGCATGTCTTTTATTAATTGCATTTTAGAATCAAGTCAAAAGAAAATATTTTGGACCAGTTTAAAAATGTGAGCATTCACAAGTGTTCAGAACAAAACTCTCCAAGAGGCACATTTTCAAACTTCATTTCTATGCCCGCTACGCGAAGTGAATCGCATCGTTTATAGGCTCCCAGACCTCTGTGATATATCACTCGCTAAAGCTGACAATGTGCGCATTCATATTTGAACCTATCTAAAGTTGCTTTTTTTTTTTTGATGGGGCTGATGTAGTTCTGAAATCAAAGTTTTGGGTAAATCACATTACCTTTTCTTCTGATTTACTCAAAGATACTTTATTTGTATTTCTGAATTGGACCACAACAGACAGTTACACTTGGCACTTTAAACTTTCTTTCTGACCTAGTTCCAGACTCTAAGAAGTAATTAAAGGTTTATAAATTAACCATCATAGGTCCCTGAGAAACAGATATTTAAAGCAAAGCATTCCTTTTGTTTTATGGGTAAATAAAATGTACAGTAAAGCACTCCCAAAGTAGAATACATCCTATTAAAAAGTGACTGTATTTATGAACATCCGGTCTATACATGTGGGAAATAAGTAGTAGTTACTCAGAGACTACAGTCTAATTAGGGACACATGGGTGGCGCTAGTGGTAAAGAACCCACCTGCCGATGCGGGAGACGTAAGAGATGCGGGTTCGATCCCAGGCTCGGGAAGATCCCCTGGGGGAGGGCATGGCAGCCCACTCCAGGATTCTTGCCTGGAGAATCCCATGGACAGAGGAGCCTGGGTCAGTCCCTGGGGTCGCAAAGAGTCAGACACGACTGAGCGTCTGAGCAGCAGGCAGGACATATCCATACGAGAACAGTGCCGTGAGGCACACGAAGCGCTGAAGTATTTCTAAGCGCCCAGTTCAGAAGAGTCCCTGGGGGCTGGGGTGTCCAGGAAGGGCTCTACCACACACAGCGCTCGTGGTGAGAATGCAGGTTCGGGGCCTCTGGTCGTCCCGTGGCTGAGGCTCTGTGCCCCCAGTGGAGGGGGCCCAGGTCTGATCCCTGGTCAGGGAACTAGAGACCAGATGCCAAAACCAAGAGTTCACAGGCTGCAATTAGAAACCCCACGTGTCACAGCGAACACCGAAGGTCCCTCGTGCTGCAGCTAAGACCCGGTGCAGCCAGATCAACAGTAAGTGTAAAGGAAAGGCCGCAGGCTCAGCGCCACCTCCTTGCAGACTGTCTGGCACTTGGTCCAGCTGTGCCCCTCCCTTTCTTTTGCTGAGTCAGTCGGCCCCTGACTTCTGAGGATCTTCATAGCTCTTTGAAGGTGTGTTCAGTTATGACTCTCAAAAATTGTTCGTTAATTTTTTTCAATAAATACCAGGCCCAGCGGATACAACGAGCAAGTTCCCTGGTCCTGAAGCTTCTGGCCTAATCTATGCTTTGTGATTCCTTTACTTGTCTCTCTCCCATGGGACTAAGAGCTGCTTGGTGTCCCCAGTGTGGAGGACCGGGCAGATTGTGGAGGAGGAAATGGCAGCCCACTCCAGTGTTCTCGCCTGGAGAATCCCAGGGACGGGGGAGCCTGGTGGGCTGCAGTCCATGGGGTCGCAGAGAGTCGGACACAAGTTAGCAGTTACATCAGTGTTCTCGCCTGGAGAATCCCCACGGACAGAGGAGCCTGGCAGGCTTCAGTCCATGGGGTCGCAGAGAGTCGGACACAAGTTAGCAATTGTATCAGTGTTCTCGCCTGGAGAATCCCATGAACGGAGGAGCTCGGCGGACTACAGGCCATGGGGTTGCAGAGAGGTGGAACCACCACATGGGGTGGTTCAGGGGAGACAGAAGACGTGGTGATGGAGAGATGGGGCTTCCCTGGCTGCTCAGGGGTAAAGAATCCGCCTGCCAATGCAGGAGACACGGGTTCGATCCCTGACCCGGGAAGACCCCCATGTGCTGGGGAGCAGCTGAGCCCGGGAAACACAACTCCTGAAGCCTGTGTGCCTACAGCCCATGCTCCACAACAGGAGACGTCACCCCTCAGGAAGATGTGCCCCCGGCTGGAGAGTAGCCCCCGCTCACCACAACCAGAGGAAAGCCTGCCCAGCACCAATGCCCAGCACAGCCGAAAACAGCCAAAGAAGAAGATGAAGGAGAGAAGGGACTCGCTTCCCGCGAGCAGGAGGGAGAGGGCGAAGCCGACGTCAGCACCAAGGGTGGCTTTTCCACGCCGGCTCCTTCGGGTGCTTGCTTTCTCCAGTAACCCTCAGCGCCGGCGAGCCTTTCACGTTACAGCATTACCCGTGTGCCCGCCTAGTTATTCTGCCCAAGCGTGCCTGGGGGGCACTAAACTGTCATCGCGCAATAAAGGCAAGGCCCTCGGAAGGTCAAGGCGGAGGCCCCTGGGGGCTCTGGGGAGAGCCGGCTGGCGCTCGTGACTCCCGGGCGTCCAACCAGCCCTTCCCGGCGTCTGAGCCGCAGCTCTCAGATGATTTAGAGCTAGAGGCGACTTCTGGGGGGTCAGCGTGACTCACAGGAGTGGGAGGTGAGCAAAGCAATGGCCCGAGTGGCTGCTAGACGATACATTTTTGAACTTAACTAAAATACCCTGAGTCTCATATTCAGGATACTGGTTCCCTGAGCAACAGGGAGTGAGAGGAGCAGTGAGCTGTGACCGGGCATGTCAGAGCCGCTAAGCTTACAACAGGGCACCAGCGGCCTCGGCGCTGCCTGCCAGACACGGCTCAGCCGGGGAAGTGCCCACAGGTGTGCCCAAAGGAAAGCAGAAGCCCACGGCCAAGGTCCACGCTCCGAGCAGCCCCTAAACTCAGACAGCTGAGAGAACAGGAAACGTGGGCCTACCCTCTGCCCTTCCCAATCTTACGACCTGTGGGGAAGGGGGGCTACCGCACTTGCCCCTGGGGACCTTAGACTGCCCACTTTCAGGAAGAGACGCTGAGGCGATCCAAGGAACGCTCAACATTTATTTTTTATTGATTTATTTTTTGGGCTTGCTGGATCTTAGTTCCCTGACCAGGGATCGAACCTGTGCCCCCTACAGTAAAGCCATGAGTCTTACCCACGGGACCGCAGGGGAAATCCTCGCGGACACTTGAAAGGGAAACACTCTACACGAAGGGCACTGCTCTCTCTCAAAGCTGAAAACCGTGTATCAGCTCAGGAGGAAGGGCAACAGAGCTGTGACAGTTTACTAAGAAACGCCTGTCAGCCCACAGTTTAGATGAATGAGATTATTTGAACAAAAGCTCAATCTTTAGGCACTGTAAAGAAACCCTCATTACGTCAATACTCGGCCTCGATGTTTGCAGAACCAGGGTCCTGGTTGTTGGAGTTTGGAGATTTTTCAACAGGTCCCGAATGGAGACTCATGACGGTGGAGACCCTCTCCTCGGTCTCGCTCCAACATCCAGTTCGGGCAGAGTCCCCCTCGGTCTCACTCTGGCATCTGACTACAGTGGAGTCCTCCTCCACGGTCCGGCTCTGGCGGAGTCCTCCTCGGTCTTGCTCTGACATCCGACTCCAGAGGAGTCCTCCTCCGGGGTCCGGCTCTGGCGGAGTCCTCCTTGGTCTTGCTCTGGCATCTGACTCCAGAGGAGTCCTCCTCCGTGGTCTTGCTCTGAGGTCCGACTCCAGTGGAGTCCTCCTTGGTCTTGCTCTGACATCTGACTACAGTGGAGTCCTCCTCCTCGGTCTTGTTCTAACATCTGACTCCTCCTCCTCGGTCTTGCTCTGACGTCTGACTCGTTTTGCTCACACACTAACAACCACGCATCCGGGCCGTGCTGACCCCTCACTGCTGTGTACACGCTGACTCCCTGCCTCCAGGCCCCCGTGTAAGTTCTCCTCTCCGGCTCCTCTGTCTCACGTGCATTTCTCATTGCCCTTCTCTCCTCGAAGGTCAGGCCAGGGCATCAGTGACGTCCACCCTACATAAGCCACATGGTCTCATGAAACCATCTCTGAGTGGGTTTGAAAACCTAAGAAGAAAATTCACTCCCCTTGCAGTGCTAACATAATTTCTGCTTCCTTCTGAGTCTAATCTGCTTCCCCAGATTTCTGCCTTTTATCTTGTGGTCTCCTTTGCTGTGTTTAGGACATGAACTCACATTTCTGGGCAAAAGACACCCAGATCTGTCAGTTCAGCTGGACCCTTATTCTGCACTTATGTCCAGAGTCCTTCGTGGCCAGGATGCTCCACCTGCGTGCTCTGACCACAGCTCCTCTGTCCGAGGGAGAAGAGAAGAAATTCAGATGAGCCCACTGAAGGGCAATGCTACAGCGCTGGTGGCTGCGGTGGGGCTGCTGGCTTATTTGAGGTGCGTTTTCCTTGTCCCCCGAGCCCCTGCATGATGCAGTGAGCGCGCTGCAATGGATGCATGAAACCAGGGAGCAGCGGGCACGCGGCTCTCCATACCTGTTCAGAGGCTGCAGCCAGCTGGCTCACGGCTAAGTGCTGAGCGAAGATGGAACCCGCCTTCTGCTTCCCAAGACTGGGCAGAAAGTGGAAACAGTCACAACGTGATTAGGGCGCAGCGTGAACCCGTTTTTGCAAAAACAAACATGTCTCTTTCATGTAGTCTAAAAATACTTATTGATCGCTGTGACTGTGCTAACAAGTCCCTATTAACTGGGAACAACAGAAAGGTGTCTTCTCTGAAGACCGGAGTCCAAAATCTGTATCTCGGGGCGGAAACCCAGGTGTCAGCAGTGCCCGCTGCAGAGGACATGGGGATGAGCCTGCTCCTTGTCACGTCCAGCTTCCGGTGATGCCCACCTCCCTTGGCCTGAGGTCATCACTCCAGCCCGCAAGGCCAGTGTCTTGCAGTCTCTGCTCTGAGTTCACATCGCTTTCCCCTCCGTGAGTGCACTGAACTTCCCTCTACCCCCCTCTTACAAGGATACATGTCATCACGCTCAAGGCTCCCTGGCTAATCCTGGATAACTGCTGTCTTCAGATCCTTAATCACACCTGCAAAGGCTTCCCTGGTGCTCAGATATTAAAGAATCTGCCTACCAGTGCAGGAGACTGGGTTTGATCCCTGGGTCGGGAAAATCCCCTGGAGAAAGAAATGGCAACCCGCTCCAGTGTTCTTGCCTGGAGAACCCCAGGGACGGTGGAGCCTGGCAGGCTATGGTCCATAGGGTCACAGTCGGATGACCAAGTGACTAAGCACGCAAAGGTAACAGTTACAGTTTTCAGAATTGGGGTGGGACTATCTTGGGGTGGTGGGCATTACCCGCAGACCACTCCCAAATACCTGTGGTGTGTCCGGGGCGGCGTGGGGCGAGTGGACGCGTCTGCGGGGCTGTCTCACGGGATGAGGATTGAGGGCTCAGCTGCGTGAGCGTCACTGCGGAGCTTCACAGAAGCCAGGCGGGGTGGGGTGGGGGAGGGGAAACTTAGGTCAGTGAGCAGAACATCACCTGGTTGGGAAGGCACCAAATAATCACGGTTGTCACCAGGTGGCTAGAAATACTGCTGCCACCGTTACCTTCTTTTCGCTTGACTATATATATAAAAATACCTCTTTTAATGTAGTTAACGTCAGCTGATTTTAGAAAAATACAATGATCTTACATCATAGATGATACAGCAGAAAAAAATTACCTGGAATTGTGTTAGTTTAACTTTTTTCTGATTTACTTTTAACTTGCTTTGCTCATCTGTCAATGTGTTCATGAAAGTTTAGAAACAGGCAGAAATGAATGTTATCAATTTTAAAGTTTGAGGATATAATGTAAGATACCTTTATAATTTATTTAAGCAACACACTATTGTTAACCGTTTGGCTTGTTTCCAACTAGATCCCTATTATTGGACAATGTGGCTGCTTCCAACTTGGCACTAACAAACCAACACAAAGTCAGAAAAACTGGGTGAAAATCAGTCACAGGCAGGTGAGGGGGTGGGGCTGGGAGGAGAACAACTGAAAAAACTCTGAAAAGATGGACCACAGCGCTTGAAGAAAGAAAAGGTTTTAAAAATGTCCCTTGGTGCATACAGGTTGCCAGCATTTGTTGACAGGAAGGAAGAAAAAGAAAAAAGAGAGAGGGAGGGAAGGAAGGAAATCAACGGCGCTACAAAGTTACTCACTGTCAACCAAATTATTAGTAACAATGTAGGAATTATTGACTCAACTAAGCTGTTCCTGACAACTCCTGCGCTTCTCTCCTTCCGGTCGGGGCTCGCGTGTGCCCCTGAAGAGCTGCTGAGCACCCCTGGTGAAAACTGGAGTGCTTCTGTTGGTGTTTGCAGGTGACCTTCTAAAACCCAGTGCCTTCTCTGCAGTCTCAGGTCTGGTGGTGAGCCTGGCAGAGCCCTGACTCAGGCCCCGGGCAAAGCAGGCGGAGGGCACTGCCTCACACCGGGCGCTCAGATCCAGTGCCCGGGTGGGGCTGGTTCCTGGCCCCCAGGGGTGGACGCGGCCCTTTCCCCGCCCGGCGATCACAGCTCCCACGGGCCCGGGCAGAGTGGGAGGCGGGCGAGTCTGGGCTCAGGGTCCAAAGCTCGGCTGGGACAGGAGGGAAAGGCACAGCCATCCTGAAAATGGTCTGCTTCCCCACTCCAACCTGGCCCCCAAACAGTAAGAACGTGCTTCATATGCTTCAGGCGGAAACAGTCTCCCAGCAGTGAGACCACGGTCACAGCACCCACGACCTCTGCAGCAGGACCGTCCCCAGTTCAGACTCAGAAACAAGAACGAGTCCTGGCGGCGTGTTTGCCCATAAAGCCGCAGCACGAATTCTCATTTCCAAGGACGGTGCGTTCACTTTCGGCACCTAAAGTTGCTTAGCTGGTTCTTCAGAGTTACAACACTGAATTCATTCCCAAGTATGAATCAAACCACCAAGCCTTTTATTATCTCAATCTGTCACCAGGAACAAAGGTGAGAACCCTGCCCTGGTGAGCCCCTTAGAATACACCCCATCTCCCACAAGAAAGCGGCACCCATTCTGCCTCTTCTCTGGGCAATGTATTCTTCTTGTATATACGTGCGCTTCAGCTGAGCCATTTGAAAGGACGTTCCAGGCAACACGACATTTACCCATAAATACTTCAGCAAGTGTCCTGCAACTCCACCACAACCCTATTATCACACTGAAGAAAATTTGCCTTATTATCTGTTTTAAATTAAGATAAATAATGATAAATAATAATAATGTACATAATATTATAAGGACAGGGAAGCCTCGCGTGCTGCAGTGCATGGCGTCACAAAGCGTTGGACCTGACTAACAACATACGTGATGAATAGTGTGCAGTCTATATTCAAATTCCACAAGCATCTTCGCAACGTCCTTCGTACCTTAAAAAGTTGTACATATAGTTGCAGTTCATAACGTGTTTTTGGTTTTTTCTTTTAGTCGCAAAACATTGTAACAGAATAGCCCCCTGCCTTTCTGTGTGGTCTTGCCTGTTTTATACTACTTGGATTTTAAGTTCATACCAACTGTCTTATAGAATCTTCTGCTTCCTAGGATTGCCTAATTTTTCCTTGATGATTAGGTTCAGGTAAAACATTTGGGGCCAGAGTGTGGTACCAATGATGGGCGACCTTATTTTGTTACGCCAGAAAGTAAGTTTTTAGAAATAAAATGAACGAACCACACAGTGAATGGATCTATATTTTTGAATCTCCCCATGTGCAATGAAAACGCAGTGTATTTTTTCATAACAATCTTAGTATCAGCTCTTGTGATTTTTTAAATTCCACTGTAAATAACAAGCCTTCTGCATTCCTGTGAAGGGGACGTTTAACAAGCCTGTGAACTAATGCTAGGTACCTTTTGCAGAATCTGGAACTTCTCCTATCAAGACCAAAACCAAACCAGATGGAACGGCACCTTGCGAAAACAGGAAAACCCACCCTTCACAAGCTGTGAGTTTTCAAGCCCAAATCCAAACCGTGGCGGGTCGCTAAGGCCGGGAGGCCACGCAGTGGTAAATGCCGCCTTCACCCTCCCTGGGGACGGTCTCACCTCTCTCACCTGATGGGAGCCCCGCACCCCTGACAGTCAAGCCCAACCAGCAGACCCAGGGCTGAGGGCGTGCTCACATACTGGAAGCCGCCTCAACATCACTGCTGCTGACTGAGGAACGAGGTCTGTGTCTGTCTCTGTATGCCCCAGAGACAGAGCAGGCTGGGGGCTTGCACTGGGCACTAGCCATCTTGGGATCCGCAGCCCACGGCAAATCTCACGGCTCTGCACGGGGGCTCAAGATGGATTTGCAGCAAGCCCTCCATCATCCTAGCGTGACTCTGGTGCAAGGTGTGATTTCTGGGGCTGGAAAAGGCTTTTCTGTGCCCCTCAAGTCTTTCCTAACTGCTAGAGCTAAAAGAAAAAAAAAACACACCACCAATTTTGTGTTTCACAGCATTTTTTTTCTTAATTTAAAAAAAATTTATTTTTAATTGGAGGATAATTGCTTTACAGTATCGAATTGGTTTCTGCCGTCCATCAGCATGAATCAGCCATAGGTATTCGGGCATCCCCTCCCCCTTGAGTCTCCCTCACACCTCCCTTCCCGTCCCACCC
The DNA here is from genome assembly GCF_023091745.1 of Budorcas taxicolor. Classification (NCBI taxonomy): domain Eukaryota; kingdom Metazoa; phylum Chordata; class Mammalia; order Artiodactyla; family Bovidae; genus Budorcas; species Budorcas taxicolor. Next base: position 61,821,950 of record NC_068931.1, on the reverse strand, counting down.
CTCTTAGGTTGTCACAGAGCAGCGGGTTTGAGTTCCCTGCGTCAGACAGCAAATTCCCGCTGGCTATCTAAAACATTTAAACATATCTTTATTTCCCTTTATTTTTCTGGCCCAACCGCAAGGCATGCAGGTCAGGAATCACAGGATCTTGGTTGCCAGGCCAAGGATGGGACGCGCAGAATCTTAACCGCTGGGCCGCCAGGGACGTCCTCACGCCATTCCTGAGAGGCCGGTGGCAGTCCTCTGTCCCTGCAAAGCCATCCACCCGATGACCCAGGTCACAGCGAAACGTGCAAGGCCCCGAGGGGAGCCTGGGGGCGACAGACGCCACGCTGCACACCCCTCTCGATCCCAGCGTGGGGCTGGCGTGGGCCGCCGCCCTGACCGCTGGTTTCGCGACTGCTCTCGCGCTCTTCTGCAGTTTTTGCCCCTTCCTTCCTCTCCTGTTATCTTCCTCTGTGAACTGATGACTTTCCACAGCGGTGAACTTCGATTCCTTTCTCTTCATCTTGTGTGTGCTTACCCAAGGGTTCGTTTCGTGGTTACCCTGAGGCTCCCTTGAAGTGTCTTAGAGACAGAAGTCTATTTTAAGATGGTAATAACTGAACTTCCATTGCACATGCAAACTCTGCCCACTGACTGCCCCCTACACACACATCTTGTGTTTGATGTTACCATGTCATCTTTTTACAAATCCATTACCAAATTATTTTACTTATAGCTACTTTAGGGTTTCCTAGGTGGCGCTAGTGGTAAAGAAACTGCCTGTCAACGCAGGGGACGTGAGATCCGGGTGTGATCCCTGGGTCGGGAAGATCCCCTGGAGGAGGGCATGGCAACCCGCTGCAGTGTCCTTGCCTGGAGAATCCCATGGACAGAGGAGTCTGGCAGGCTGCAGTCCCTGGGGTCGCAAAGAGTCGGGCACGACTGCAGGGACTGAGGATGCATGAGGGGGGTGCAAGCAGAGCAGATTGGGGTGCAGGCCCCAAAGCTGGGAGGCTGCTCACTGCCCTCTCGCTCTTTCCCGTGAAGGGGCGCTCTCGGGGGGCGGATTCCTTCGCGCACAGAGCAGGCGTGGGCTCAAGGATGGGCAGCGCGGGCGAAAGGGAAGCTGTGCTCCTCATTACTCCGCGCACTTATCCTCGGGTTTCTCCCGCCAAGGGGCCTTCTGAGCCCTCCCAGAGCTGTTTTTGTTCCGGGATTGTTGGCTGTCGTCCAGTCGCTCAGTCGTGTCCAACTCTCTGCGACCCCATGGACTGCAGCACGCCAGGCTTCCCTGTCCTTCACCGTCTCATGGAGTTTGCTCAGACTCATGTCCATTGAGTTGGTGATGCCATCCAATCATTTCATCCGCTGTCACCCCCTTCTCCTCCTGCCTCAATCTTTCCCAGCATCAGGGTCTTTTCCAGTGAGGCAGGTGGCCAAAGTATTGGATCTTCAGCTTGAGCATTAGTTCTTCAATGAATATTTAGGACTGATTTCCTTTAGGATTGACTGGTTGGATCTCTTTGCTGTCCAAGGGACTCTTGAGAGTCTTCTCCAGCACCACAGTTGGAAAGCATAAATTCTTTGGCACTCAGCCTTCTTTATGGTTCAACTCTCACATCCGGACATGTTCATGGGTCTCTGTCTAATTATTGATCTCTCTTTAGGAGACCCAGGCTGGGGTCTCCTACTTTGAGATCTTCATTAGGAAGAATTTGGGAGTGGGAAAGGGGAAAGAGATTTTTTTTTTAACTAGTAGGAAATGGTTAGAATCCTTTCTCTGCTGAAATTGCAAACTTACAAAATGGTTTTCAGGAAGAGAAGTAATTTGTCTGAATAAGTTCGAGTGTGTGTCTTAGGATTTTGAATTTGATCAGAGCTTTATTATGATCAAGTAGACAGAGGAGGCGTTTTCTGTTGGGGCAGCTTTTTCCAGACTCGTAGCCGCTTCCCCCTAAATGCAGACTCGTTCTGTCATACTAGATGGGTGTTTCAGCCCCTGCAGTCCTTATCACGCTCTCTCATTCGGGGGAGGTGCACTGCTGATAAGAAAATGGGCTGAACATTCAGTCAGTGGTCGTGACATAAATATTCTCAAGTTGTGTAAATAAGACTGCTTTTAAGTGAACTATATTTCCAGCTCCTGGCAGCAGCAACCTGAGCAGATGCTCTCTGGGGAAATGCCCTCAATAAATATTAAGGTTTAAAAGAGTTTTGTGAACTCGGACTCCTCCATGAAGTCACAAAAGACAGGCCTTCTTTAAAATCTAGTTGCAGCGGCTGCGTCTGACTTCCAGGTGAGGAACCGTCCGAGTCTTTGAACCTGCGCTTCACTCTTCAGTTACGAATCCGATTGCGGAACCAAAGGACAGGCAGGTAAATATGAAAGGGTGAGCTGAGCTGGTGAAAGAGAGACATGCTTCGTCCTGCCGACTGTGGGCCCGAGAGCTCCGCGTCCTTCGTGAAAAGCCCCCGGCAGTGTCGAGAGCGCCCCAGTCTCAGATCATCCCAGGGCTGATCTCCAAGAGGGGGCGAGAGGGGAGGGAAGGGGGCCATTCCCTGCTGCCGTCCCGTCTTCCCTCCACGGGAGGAAAGCAGTCTTCACGTGACCGAGTGAGCGAGACAGGCCGTGTTCCTTGTCTCCCGCATCCAGTCGGAGGGAAGCTGAACCCAGTGGTGGCAAATAATTACAGGACTGAAATCGCCTTGTTTGTGTTACCTTAGGAGTGCCTTATTTTGTAGACACTTCAGATTTATTGAGACAGATTACACCCCTGTGCGTAAATCACTTTGTAAGTCAGGCAGTTTTCCACAATTCCTTTAGGCCTCTAGGGTACAAGCTAATACGCTGAAGCAATAGTTTACTGTTAAGTGGAGTCCTGGGGAATTGTCTTCTCATCGGGAGGTGCGTTCGCGAGGTCATAGGAAGGAAGCGCTCCTGTCGTCTCTCTGCTCCTGTCTTTCTCTGTTTATGTGTCCAAAAGGGGAAAGTTCAGGCTCTGGGTTTGAAAGGTGGAAAGTTGGGCTTTGTGCTTCTGCTGTGAGGAGGGGTTATCTGTTCTCAGTAAAGAGGAGGGTACGCCACAGGAGGGACCACGACCTTGGTCTTGACCTTGGGTCCAACAGGGTCTGCTACCTTCAATCACCCGGGCTCTGCTTGTCAGTCTGAGGAAAGGCCAGCCTCGGTGCTTACACTCGGGCTCCTCTGACGCTGTGAGCGGCCCTTGGTCAGGCGCTCAGGCGTGCCCGACTCTCTGTGACCCAGTGGCCTATAGCCCACCAGGCTCCTCTGGCCGTGGGATTCTCCAGGTAAGAATATGGAGTGGGTCGCCGTTTCCTCCTCCAGGGGAATCTTCCTGATTCAGGGATCGAACCCACATCTCCCGCATATTCCTGCGCTGGCAGGTGGGTCCTTTACACTGTGCCCCCTGGGAAGCCCATATATGACACTGTGAATGTCAAACACTGTTTTCTCTAAGATATTTCAGTTGCATTTTGGTTTAACTCAGGACGTGGCCCTCTTTTAAGTGTTTCAAATATTTCCGATTTGCCGAAACATTAACAACCAAATGGTCGCTTAATCCTCAACGGCTGAAACCAAGAAGTAAAATGTGGAGGGATGACAGTTAAGTATAAAGTTGTGCCTCGAAATTAAAAAGAGCCCTTTAAGAATTGGTGGCTTAAGTTTATTTAAAATGTAATTACTTTGGGCCTTTGTGATGGGGTTCCTCTTTCATGGACGAAGACAAGAATTCCACACACAATGCCAGTCAGGGGAACCTAATATTCAAGAGAGGATTTGGGTGGTTCAAGATGAAATTAAATCACATGCTTGGATGAGCTTCGTTATAAGCAACCTCCCAGCTTCCTTCTCGATTCCTGGTTCCTCGTCTCCAGCGGCAGCAGGGGCGTCCCTCCTCCCCAACACTAGTCACTGCTTGAATTGCCCTCCTGATGGCCAGCCTCCTAATTGCTCTGTAACCCTCCTTTCACACCCACATTTTCCTCTTTATTAAGCCAACAGGGTTTGGACCACCTTTCCCCTCTGTAAGGGCCTCTTCTCATGGCCCTACTGCTTTACTTTTGAATTGAATTTCTTCCTCCCACCAGGTTTTCATTATGTGATTCACAGACAAAGAGGCAAGAAGAGATTGCTCGGGACTGCACACTCACAGTCCCCGTGAGGCCAGGGTTCACATCCTCGTTTTCAAGGGTTGGGGAACACTTCCTTAAACCACGATAGAGGGGAAGGTTCATTAGAGCTGCAAATTGTCCGGAGTTGTTTTAGAAAACAGGGCTTGGTTGCAATGGAAATGTTTACTGCTGCTGCTGCTGAGTTGCTTCAGTCGTGTCCGACTCTGTGCGACCCCATAGGCAGCAGCCCACCAGGCTCTGCTGTCCCTGGGATTCTCCAGGCAAGAATACTGGAGTGGGGTGCCATTTCCTTCTCCAATGCACGAAAGTGAAAAGTGAAAGGGAAGTCGCCCAGTCGTGTCCGACTCTTAGCGACCCCGTGAACTGCAGCCTACCAGGCTCCTCCGTCCATGGGATTTTCCAGGCAAGAGTGCTGGAGTGAGGTGCCATTGCCGGCTCCCATGGAGATGTTTAAGAAGTGGCAAAAAGTCCAGAAAGTCACATGTGCCTAAGTGTGCTGAGCCTCAAAGCTGTCGGTGCCTCCATGGACTGTAGCCTGCCAGGCTCCTCCGTGCATGGAATTTCCCAGGCAAGAATGCTGAAGTGGGCTGCCATTTCCTTCTCCAGGGGATCTTCCCGACCCAGAGACTGAACCCACATCTCCTCCACTGGTAGGCAGGTTCCTTACATTGAGCCACCAGCGACGCCCAGCAAAAGGTCCAGAAACTCATGACACTTCCATGTGTAAGTCAAGCTCTGATTTTCAAAGTTACTGAAAGTCATCCCTCTGCCCAGTAGGACCGGAAAGCCCTGTCCTTTCGGCCCCCTTTCAGGAGCTGTGCACACCTGGCCGGCGGGACCGGCTCTCGTCCTCACCCCCGCCCCTGCAGCTCCGCAGCTGGCTGCCTCCATTAGCCCCACAGAGCAGGTGAGAGGCCTGAGTAGCCACCATACACGCAGGAGGACTGTCCAAGTGCTCCCGGTAAGGACTGGAGCTCGCATTTCCCGCCGGCTCCCCCACGCCTGGAGAACCGGCGCAAACGGGACCCCAGCGGGGCGGACACGCCTGGTGACGTCACCCGGGGCGTCGGTGCGCGTGGGAGCGGGAGTCCGGGGGAGACGGGTCCATGCCTTCCAACCCGGAGGAGGCAGATCGGCCAGCGTCTGAACTGCTCCGAGATCTTTGCGAACAGTTCCTACACGCCTGGTATTGCTCAGATACCTAATGATACAGTAGTGCTTTACATAACTGCCTTTCGTGGAAAACTATAAATAGTCCTCTTAATATGCAGAGAAGTACTTATACCCCAGATGCTCCCGTGGTGAAGGGACTGGGGCTGTGATTTCCACCTGCTTCAGAAGCGCTGAGACGCAGCCGCTCGGCAAGCACACTTTCCTTTTGCCTCCTACAGAGCCCCACAGCCTCGCCCTCCAAACCAGCTCAGGACGCCCTGATCCCCCTCCGCTCTCGGGCTCAAGGGCTCCTGTAGCGATCCTTTGCGTCTTTACACTCCCCGAAACACACCTCAAGCGACGTCCTGGGAGAAGTGCTCTGACCTCTGCTCCAGGAGAGCGTATTTCCTGGGTCCCGGGCCTCCTTGTTCCGCTTTGCAGGCTGCTGGAGGCGGTGGAGCCGTCTTCCGGGGTTACCTCATGGGTTCCTTGTCTTGACTGTTGGCTTTTCTTGTCGCCTCACATAACCACTGATGGGTGAATCCAGCAAAGAGCCTTTCTCCACAACTTGGATTAGAACCTTGACCAATAATTACTTGGAGCTTTTTCTTCAGGCTGAACTAAAATCTGCAGTACAGACACACTTTGTTCTCTTCGCTTTGCAGATACTCCGGTTTTGACAGATTGAGGGTTTGTACAGCCCGGCATGGATCAGGTCTATCCGTGCCGTTTTCCCAGCAGCCTTTGTTCACTTCGTGACTGCCACGTTTTGGTAATTCTTGCAATATTTCAAACTTTTCCATTATCATTGTCTTTGCTACGGTGATCTGATGTTAGCGATTTTTGATGTTATTACTATGACTTAGGCTTAGGGGGGAGAAGGAAACTGCAGCCCACTCCAGTGTTCTTGCCTGGAGAATCCCAGGGACGGGGGAGCCTGCTGGGCTGCCGTCTGTGGGGTCGCACAGAGTCGCACACGACTGAGCGACTTAGTAGTAGTAGTAGTAGTAGTAGGCTTAGGGGACGGTGAGCATTTTTGAGCAATAAAACATTTTTTAAAGGTATGTGCTTTTTATAAAGTATACTTTTAAAGTATGCACTTGTTTCTGGACACAATGCTATTGCACCCTTAATACACTACAGTACAGTGCGAACGGGCTTCCCTGCTGGCTCAGTGATAGAGAGCCCACCTGCCACGGCAGAAGTGGGTTTGACCCCTGGATTGGGAGGATCAAGTGGCAATCCTCGTCAGTATTCTTGCCACGGACAGAGGAGCCTGGTGGGCCACAGTGCGTAGGGTTGCAGAGAGTTGGGCCCGACTGAGCACAGCGCCCGCGTGCACGTCTCACACACGTGACTGCTGACCGGACACCTGCCTCCGGAGGGAGCGGCAACAAGCAGGGAGCGGGCTGCTCCCTGGGACGTGGGATGCCACCCAGGAGACACAGTGTAACACAGTCTCCTGAACTGAGAAAGGAAAGCACACCTTTTCTAACAGGAAACCACAGTCTAACTTGGCTGGCTGATGGGGCGACAGAGGACTGACTGTTAATCCGTCTACATGGCAGCCGGTTTCCATAAATTAAATGAACTAAGTGATTGCTCCAGCATCGTGAATGAAATAGATTTAAAGCCCTTGATAAGGTAATTGCATTTATCAAAAATATCCTATTAGTAAAAGCGTACTGAGATTAACTAACAATATTTAGATTTTGCTATATCTTTTGGGTGAGATAAAATACCTATGTGATAGATATTAATAATAAGTATAGTCAGTTGTAATTTACTACGTTTTAATATATCCGTCCTTTTTGGTTATATTTTCCCAACATTGAAAAACTAAATAACTCCAATGACTGGATAACAAATCTTTTTTTAAATCAAATGGGTTTCTTGTGGGGTTCTTTTTTTTTTTTTTTGCTTTTAATAAAATTGAAAGAGGACCTAACTGAGTTATCAGCTGATAGATTAATAGAATAATTTTTGAAGATGGAGCAGAATGTGATTTTTGAAATATTTCTTGGAAGAAGTTCAAAGGACTGAGTGCCATTGGCGTAACAACGTGCCCGCTCTCTGTTTATGGGAACAGAGAGCTGCACAGCTTACATACGTGTAAGCAGAAACTATAAAGAGGAGTGAAGCTGCACCCGCCTCACTGCAGCAGTCAGAAATGCTCGTCTGTGGATGAACCCACCTTCAAGAGAAGCGTTTCTAATGACTTTTGATATGTAACGATTATATATCAAATCAACATTTGTAATATATTTATATTGCTGTGATCAATTGTGAACTAATAATAATTATAGCAATAACTCCATTTTATCCATATGAAAATGAACGCTTAATGCTTCACAGTCACTGGAAATTTAAACAGTTAAAAATTCCAATTTATATACATACATCTGTGGCAGAGAAGTATAATTGAGCAATCAGTTCCCACCTTGAAGCACAGACTTTACATCAGAATAAATTTGTGGGAGAAGTAGAATGGAAATGTAGGTTTGAGAAGAAAAAAGAATGACACAGATGTCCCAAGCCTTTTTTAAATGAATGATGGAGGTTTTCATTCTGGGTCAGTTTGTTTCTCAAACGCCAATATTAACAAGCACCCTGGAAAGTACATCTTTTGTGACTATTGTAGCTTATGATGAAAAATTTACGTATCAACCAAAACTGTGTGAGCAGTATCTAGCTTTAATTACTCTATGAGCTCCAGGAGACCATTCTGAAATCCACTGCTCCAGGAGATGCAGGCTTCTCGACACAAAATAGGACAGGTCTGCTTCGTTTCTCTGAGCTTCTGTTAACAAGCAACCTGCCTCCCCGGGGCGGTGTGGGACTAACTGCCCCCTTTCCTGCTGCCTGCGTGCTTGTAAGCTTGAGCAGCACTTGGGCCTTTTTAAGGTGGCGCTAGTGGTGAGGGACAGGGAGGCCTGGTGTGCTGCGATTCATGGGGTCGCAAAGAGTTGGACACGACTGAGCGACTGAACTGAACTGAACTGAGTGGTGAAGAGCCTGCCTGCCAACGCAGCAGACGTAGGAGGCGTGGGTTTGATCCCTGGCTCGGGAAGATCCTCTGGAGGAGGAAATGGCAACCCACTCCAGTGTTCTTGCCTGGAGAATTCCATGGACGGAGGAGCCTGGGGGGCTACAGTCCATGGGGTTTCGAAGATTTGGACACGACTGAGCGACTTAGCACACACACAGAAAGGGAAGATATCATGTGGATCTCTGTATTCGCTTAAATAATTTTCATAGTGATGTTACTTGAAAAGTGAAAGTGAAGTCACTCAGGCGTGTCTGACTCTTTGCAACCCCAAGGACTACAGCCTTCCAGGCTCCTCTGTCCATGGAATTCTCCAGGCAAGAATATTGGAGTGGGTTGGATATTACTTACTCCACTTTTAATCCTTTGTACTCATAGCCCTTATACACTGATTCATAAGGACAAATTTAGAAGTCAAAAATAAGTGAGTGGAACCTCCCAGGAGACCCAGTGGGGAAGACGCCCCTCCCCGTGCAGGGCCCTGGGTTCCATCCCTAGTCAGGGAGCTGGATCCAGCATGCTGCCACTGAAGAGCCACATGCTTCAGCGAGGATGGAGGGTTCTGAGTGTGGTAACTAAGACCCGGAGGAGCAAAAAAAAAAATCTCCCTTTAAAATAAATGAGAAAACTGACAGAATTAGGATTTCATTTCGCATAACTGAAGCTAACTGCCGTGGGCGTATAGCCCCGATTGCCAGGGGAGCCAGCTTTGCCACTGTTGCTTTCCCTGACGTAAGTACACTCCTGGGGGCTGGAGGCGCTTCCCAGGTGACGCCAGGGGCAAAGAACCCGCGTGCCGTTGCAGGAGACCTAGGGAGGAGCCTTTGACCCCTGGGCGGGAAGATCCCCTGGAGGAGGGCATGGCAGCCCACTGTAGGACTCGTGCCTGGGAAGTCCTTGAACAGAGAGCCTGGTGGGCTACAGTCCGTGGGACTGCAGAGTCCGACACAGCTGAGCAACTGAGCATGCGCGCATTCACACGCGGGTGACAGATTTTAAACATGAATGCAGACACCTTACTCTGGGAGCAGGATTTATTTTTAAAGTGGTCATCGAATGACCCTGGGATTACTTCCATTAATTTTTTTAAAAAAATTTTAACTGGAGTGTAATTGCCATGTAACGTTGTGTCGGTTTCTGCTGTTTAACAGTGTGAATCAGCTGTAAGTGTACATATATCCCCCCACCCCTCCATGCCCCCTCGAGGCCATCATACAAGTGCACACACGCCCCCACCCCTCCATGCCCCCTCGAGGCCATCACAGAGCACCGAGCTGAGCTCCGTTTGCTGCAGCAGCTTCCCACGAGTATCTGCTTTGCACGTGGGAGTGTGTGCACGTCAATGCTACTCTCTCAGTTTGTCCTGTCCTCTCCTTCCCCCACTGGGACCACAAGTCTTTTCTCTACGTTTGTGTCTCTATGCCTGCCCTACAGATAGGTTCATCAGTACCATTTTTCTAGATTTCATATAAATGCATTAATATACAATATTTGTTTTTCTCTGACTTACTTCACTTTGTATGACAGAAATTTTTTAAAGTTAGCAACAAAATGAACGTATGAAATTAATAAAATATCTATCACTTACGGGCCCCCATCATATCCTCAGACACTCAGAGGTCCACAGCCCAGTTTGAGATGCGAACAATGATCCCAGCTGTTACCCTCAACCTGAACACACGCAAATCTTACTAGTTTAGGCAGGTGCAACAAGTGAAGGACAGGGAGGCCTGGTGTGCGGCAGGCCGTGGGGTCGCAGAGGCAGACGCAACCGAGCGGCTGGACAACAGGAAGACCTGTAGGGAAGAGGGGTCATGGAAAGGCCTTTCCAGCTAATCCTCTGAGCAACCAGAGCGAAAGCATCTCCCAACTGCTCACCGTGCCTGGCAGAGTGCCCAAGGCTTGTGGGAAGACTCCATCGTTTGTTAAAGTGATTTGAATAAAAGACCCAAGTCATTAAGTCACCCAGGGTGAGCCTCTGATTATTGCTTTGTTTCTAAATACCCCAAGCATCCCAACGCATGGGCTAAGGTCTCTATCAAGCCCAGCGGAACCCTCTGCACCTAGATTGTTGTGGCCCCTATAAGTAGGAATCCTGAGTGTGCGTTATCCATGCCAAAGGCTTCCCTGGTGGCTCAGTGGGAGAGAACCCACCTGCCAATGCAGGAGAGGCGCATTTGATTCCTGGGTCAGGAAGATCCCCTGGAGCAAGGAATGGCAACCCACTCCAATATTCTTGCCTGGGAAATCCCATGGACAGAGGAGCCTGGAGGGCTACAGTCCATACGGTCACACAGAGTCGGACACGACTGGAGCAACTCAGCATGCACATAAATATTTAAATATAGAATACAAAGATAAAGAGACACTGAGTTGAGTGGAGCTCTGGGAAACTCATCTTGAAGTCTTGGCAGACCATCAGGCACGCGCAGGTTGTGTGTTTCTGTTGAGTGGTTTTGGAGGGAGCCGGCGGAGACTGGAGTCGCCATTTCTGACCTTGGGATCCTGAATCTTTAGGTGTTTTGCACGTGGCTCTCTGCCTTGTCCTCCTCACAGCAGCTGCCAGGACCAGGCTTTCCGTAGAGAAAGGCATTTTCTCAGCCTCTTCCCCAAGCTTTTGATTACTCCACATTTTCCTTAATAGAGGGTTTTCTCCTTAAGATGCCATCTAATTCCAACTGAGAGTTTGTTTTTTTTTTAAGTGAAGTCATGTCTGCCCTATAATTTTTCAGCCTTATAAACATTTAATTTACTTTACCCTTGGGATTATAAGTGGACTTTGCCTATGACTTTTAGAATAGTGGGAGGTTAGGACCTTGGAGTTGGTGGGATCCACGCTCCCGTGTGGTGGAGGAGGAGGAGAGTCGGGCGGGGGTCCCCGAGATCCCCAGCCGGGCTGTGCAGCGTTGAGGCTCCAGTGTCTCCTGAGTCCGGTGCTCCTTCCGGTGCAACTCAGCTAGCATACTTTGAGCTTTCAGTACCCTAACAATCGCAGGTCTTCCCGCCGCATCACCATGTCCGTCATGTGCGCATGTGCAGACCTGTGTATCTGCGACAAGGGCTTCTCTCTGCCACGTGGTCTGAGGACGGAACACACGGGCTTTAGAGCTACATTAGCTGGACCTCTCTGGTGGTCCAGCGGCTGAGACTGCGCCCCTGATGGCGGGGACCCAGGTTCAATCCCTGGTCAGAGAAGTAGACCCCACGTGCCCCATACAACTAAGACCTGGCATACCAAATAAATATTTTTAAAAGATAAATAGAAAGTTTAAAAACAGAGCTACATTGGCTTGGTTCACGTCTCAAAACCTTACAACTTCCTTGCTCTCTGGCTTGAGAAAGTCACTTAACTCCTCTGAGCCTCAGCTTCCTCGTTTTCCGAACGGCCGTGAAGGGATTAAGCGAGCCAGCACACGCAGTTTTTAGCACAGTGTCTGGCACAAAAGAAGCCCTCAATAAATAGTAGCTGTTTTTCTGTCATTACCTTCTAAAATATAAATTCACTCATGCTCTGGGAATAAAATCGTTTGAATGAGAATTCCAAAGGCTTTTAGAGATGTAAGCCCCTTCCTGTAACTTGACTTCCTCCCGAGTCCTTCCGGAACAGCGTGGGGTCATATACCCAGAGAGGCTCCTGAGAGCAGAGCCGCGGCTTCCCGGCCTGCAGGAGCCCAGCAGCAGCACGTTTTGGGGGTCAGCTCTGCTCTTAAGAAATAAGGGGTGGGCACCTCATTTGAAAAAAGACAGAAGATTCTGTTGGATCCAAGAAACTAACCTTCCTCATTTGGGCTTTAGGGCTTTTCTGTTATGCTCTTGAGTTTTTTCATGCTTGACTAAGTTTTGTTTTGTTTTTTTTTTCTTTTTCTTTACTTCTAAGTGACAGAATACCACTTCCAAGTTACAGAACTTTCAAATAGTTCTGAACTGAAACCTCTGAACCCAAAGGGGCAGAACTGGGCCGAAGAGGAAGGAGCACCAGGCTCCGCAGCGCCCGGAGGCTGGAGATGAGTCCCTGTGGCCACCCCCTCCTGGCGGCCTCCCCGGCCCGCTGCCCCACTCTAGTGCTCACACCTGGAAGAACCACTTTGAACTCTCCTAGCTGTTGCTTCTGGCAACCACCTTCCCATTATTATATAACATGCTTATACGGTTTGCTGTTGATTTCTCCATCGTTGATGGTATCAATTCTCTGTTATGATGGATCACTATTTTAAATTAAAGCATATTATTATGACTATGTGAATCTGACTTATTTTGCTCCAGACACTCCATCAGCTCTGCCATCTGTCTGGCTTTTATCTGACCCTAGTGACCTGTTGTTGTTGCTTAGTTGCTCAGTAGCCTCTTTGGGGCTCCAGGGACTGTAGCCTGCCGGGCTCCTCTCGCCGTGGGATTTTCCAGGCAAGAATACAGGAGTGGGCTGTCAGGCCCTTCTCTGGGGGATCTTCCCAACCCAGGGGTCGAACCCGGGTCTCCTGCACTGGCAGAGGGTTCTTTACCACTGAGCCACCTGGAAAGCCCCAGACCAGTGGCCCAGCGCCTCCGGTACTCTAAGGAGCCCCTTTCCTTCAGGGTCTCCCCCCTGAGCCGTCTGCCTCCTGCTCCGGGTGAGTCTGCTGCTCTTCTTTTTTCCGGAGACTTCTCTTCACCCTCTTCCTGGGTTACATCCACTTTCCAGTATCTTAGTTCATTTTCTTGGTTTACCCCTTCATCTGTATAGAGCATAGATGTCACTCACTTGCTATGCCAAAGTGAATGAAAGGTAGAGATTCTGAGTCCTAGGATGTCTGAAAATCTCTTTTGCCTCACATTTGAGCCAGTTTATCAGAAGGCCAACTTCTAGATTGAATGCATTTTTCTGAGGGTTTAAAACACATTACTCCCCTTTTTTCTGCATATAATGTTGAATAGGGCCTCCCTGGTAGCTCAAATGGCAAAAATTCTGCCTGCGATGCAGGAGACAGGGGTTTGATCCCTGGGTGGGGAAGATTCCCTGGAGAACGGAATGGCACCCTACTCCAGTATTCTTGCCTGGAGAATCCCATGGACAGAGGGCCCTGGCAGGCTACCGTCCATGGGGTTGCACAGTGGGACAGGACGGAGCGACTGACATTCAGGTGAAATGCTGGACTCCATGCTTGTGTTTTCCTGGAAAACTTTTAGAAACATCCCTTTACTTCTGCTCTTCACAGCAGCTACCTGGGTGTGGATCATTTCTGTGACGTTTATTCGGAGTTTCCTGGCAGCTGTGAGAGGCAGATCCGAATCTGAGCTGCATGCTGCCTTACTGTAAGGTGGGCAGCGGCAAGGAAGAGAAACGCAGTGGTGTTTGGAAGCCCTGGGCTTAAATGGTGCAGTTGACCCAGCCCCTGGGCCGTGGGCCATCCCCTAAACTTGTCTAGGCCTCAAGGTGCCCACCTGTGGAAAGGTGGGCCCATGAGTAGTGGAGAATCTCACAAGGGAATGCTTTTGCAAGGCTATTTTCCGGGGCCTCAATTCTTAAGCCAGATACGGAAACGGTCCCTGATTTTATTAGATTAGATTTCCTTGGGAAACACTATCGAGTGGGCTGAAGCCCGTGCTAGGCTTTTGAAAACACAGTTTTTGCAGTTGTTTTTTAAAATATTCGTTTATTTATGACTGCATTGGGTCTCCGTGGCAACACTCCAGCGTCTCCAGGCTTCGAGGCCCCCAGGCGTGTGAGATCTTGGTTCCCCTACTAGGGGTTGAACCCGCGTCTCCTACATTGAAAAGCAGATTTTAACCACTACACCACTGGGGAGGCCCTTGGAAACACAGCTTTGAGAAATGAGTTGTCTTGTTTCCCAGTTTTCCACTTGCCCTTGTCTGCCCAGGCCTTCCTCATAAACGCCTCTGCTGGGCTTCCGTGGTCAAGGAGGAGGCTGCCATGGAAGGCTTTCAGTGGCCTCGGGCTCTGGGGTCAAGGCCCTGGGTCTTTCACTCATATTATCTAGGACCTGCTGTTCTAGAATTATACTCAAAACACAGGGTAGGTGGGTTACCCTGGGTGCTTGTGTTTTGAAATTTGTAAATGGCCTACTTGGTTCCAAGTCAATTTTCGTGTTGAGGTGAAGCTAATTAGAACTGAGCTGAAGATGGCATGAACACCTGGACACTCATTCCTGCAGGCCTGTCGCTTGTGCCAGTCCAGTGATAGGTCTGACCTCTAATGGGTATTTCCTCCTGCTCATTCAGCGCTGGACAAAGGCTGGACTCGGGACACCGAGGAGAGCGCCCCAGCAGCAGGACGAGGCACCCCGAGGGGAGCCGTCACACCAACGGCCACGCCACGCTTTATCTAAAAGCTCGCACGTGTTCTGGGTGCCCAGGGCACTGTAGTATATTCTTCTGTCTGGTTCCAGGCATTTGGGGCCAGATGGCTAATATTTGCTAAGGTTGTACTGGTGCGGGTAGTTGCTCAGTCATGTCCGACTCTTTGTGGCCCCATGGACAGTAGCCCAAGAGGCTCCTCTGTCCATGGAATTCTCCAGGGAAGAATATTCGAGTGGGTAACCACTCCCTTCTCCAGGGGATCTTCCCGAGCCAGGGATGGAATCCGGGTCTCCTGCCTTAAAGGAAGATTCTTTACCATCTGAGCCACCAGGAAAGCCCAGATTGTACATGTATGTGCATAAATATCTTTTTCCCTCCAGCCTTGAACTTGAATATTAAAGATGACAACCTTATTATTGTTAGAAAGTGTAAGTAAAAGAAAATTCTCGTTTTGTGCACCCAAGCAAAATGACTTCATCAATTTCTCCTTGACTTGCACAAAGGGAATTTGAAGTCAGAGTTCATGCTTTAGAAGGCATTATGTAAGACACTTTTTTTTTTAATCCCACACTGCACATCAAACTGACTTTTTATTCAACCGTGAATGATATGGGGATAATTAAGATAAGCTTCTAAAATACTGTATGAAGACAAACAGAAATTTCACTTACATAGTTAAAAGAGACATTTTCATAGTGTTTATTGCCAATGATTGCATTACATAATTGTCATTATAATTATCGGCAGGCATTATGACTGTACAGCACTTTTCAATTCACTCATTTTCCATCATATAGAGAAAGCTGGTTCATCTAAACAGAGCAAAACAAAGGCAGGAAAGAAAGATAGGGCTTGCCTGTGGGTGTCCTCTGAAAGAATGATGTCCTTTTAGCGGCAACTTGCAGTTAAATCAGCCAACTCTCAGCTTGTTTTATGCTTTTTTTCAGTTTCTATCAAGGTTATTTCAGGTTTCATTTCTGATGAAGCTTAGTTTTACTATATCCGGGTGGAATGGAAAGGATTTGGGAGTGTGTGAGCAACTGGAAAAAAAGGCAACACACAGGACAGAATCTGCTTAAAAGACAGTAATGCTGGTGGATAGGGTGATGATGCCTGGGGCCTTGCTACTCAAATATGGGCCCAAACACCTACATCCCTCAGGGGGTCTTGTTAGGAAAGCAGATTCTCTGGCCAACAGGCACGTGAAAAGACGCTCAATACTGCTAATCATCAGAGAAACGCAAATGGAAACCACAGTGAGATGTCACCTCACACCTGTCAGAATGGCCATCATCAAAAAGACCGCAGACAACAAGTGCTGGTGGGAGGGTGTGGAGACGAGAGAGCCCTGGGCACTGCTGGTGGGGGTGCAGGCTGGTGCAGCCACCGTGGAGATCAGTGTGGACGCTCCTCAGAAAGCTGAAAGAAGCACTGCCACATGACCCAGCTCCCACTCCTGGGTGTAAAGTGAAAGCGTGAGTTGCTCAGTTACGTCCCACTCCATGTCCCCTGTGGATTGTAGCCGCCGGTATATATTTCTGGAAAAAACAGCAACAATAATTCAACACCCCAATATCCATAGCAGCATTAGTCACAGCAGCCAAGACATCGAAGCAATCTAAGTGTTCATCAACAGACGAGTGGGTAAAGAAGACGTGGTGCGTATACGCAACAGTCCAAAAAAAAAAAAGAAATTCTGCCATCTGCAGCAACATGGATGGACTTGCAGGGCCTCAGTGAGATAAGCCAGAGAAAGACAAATACCGCATGACGTCACATATGTGGAGTCTAAAAATACAACAGGCTAGTGAATATAACAAAGAAGATTCGCAGAGAACAGACTAGTGGTTGCCAGTGAGGAGAGAGAAAGGAGGAGGGGCCGGACAGGAGAAGGGGACTGAGTGGAAACCACCGGTTCAGTTCAGTCCAGTCAGTCAGTCGGTCGCACCCAACTCTTTGCGACCTCGTGGACTGCGGCACACCAGGCTTCCCTGTCCATCACCAGCTCCCGGAGCTTGGACATGAGCTCAAACTCATGTCCATTGAGTCGGTGATGCCATCCAACCATCTCATCCTCTGTCGCCCCCTTCTCCTCCTGCCCTCAATCTTTGCTAGCATCAGGGTCTTTTCCAGTGAGTCAGTTTTTTGTATCAGGTGGCCAAAGTATTGGCGCTTCAGCATCAGTCCTTCCAATGAACATTCAGGACTGATTTCCTTTAGGATGGACTGGTTGGATCTCCTTGCAGTCCAAAAGGATTCTCAAGAGTTTTCTCCAACACCACAGTTCAAAAGCATCAGTTCTTCTGCGCTCAGCTTTCTTTATCCAACTCTCACATCCATACATGACCACTGGAAAAACTATAGCTTTGACTATACAGACCTTTGTAGGCAAAATAATGTCTCTGCTTTTTAATATGCTGTCTAGGTTGGTCATAGTATAAAGCAAATAAGCTGCAAGGATATACTGTACAGCACACGGAAAATAGCCGATATTTTATAACTATAAATGGAATATAACCTTTAAAAATTGTGAATCACTATGTTGTACACTTGAAAGTTACAATTCTGTGCATCAACTACACATCCAAAAAATAAAGTTTGAGGGCTTTCCTGGTGTCAGGACCTCCCAGGTGGCGCTAGTGGTAAAGAACCTGCCTGCCAGTGCAGGAGACGTAGGACACAGGTTCAATCCCCAGGTGGGGAAGATCCCCTGGAGAAGGAAGTGGCATCCCACTCCAGTACTCTTGCCTGGAGACTCCCATGGACAGAGGAGCCTGGTGGGCTACAGTCCACGGGGTCACAAAGAGTTGGACAGGACTGAAGCGACTTAGGACACACACACACACTGGTGTCTCAGTGGTAACGAATCCGCTGCCAGGAGACACAGGTTCAACCCCTGGTCTGGGAAGATCCCACATGCTGTGGAGCAACTAAGGCCGTATGCCACGACTATTGGGCCTGCGCTCTAGAGCCTGGGAGCCTCAAGTGCAGAGCTCACGTCTGCAGCTACTGACGCCCGTGTAACAAGAGACGTCACCACAATGAGAAGCCTGCGAACCACAATTCAACGCAACTCAAGAAAAGCTCGCACAGCGATGAAGATCCTAGAACAGGCAAGGATAAATAAATAAGATCATTTTTAAAAGTGTGAGCAGCACTGATTTAGATCAGAAGTCAACAAACAATAGCCATGGGCCAAACCCAGCCCATTCCCTATTTTTGTATGGCCCATCATTAATGAGGCTTTTTACCATTTTGAGTAGCTGAATATTTATTCAAAAAAGATTATTATTTTGTGACATGTGAAAATTACATGAAATTCACATTTCAACATCCATTAATAAAGTTTACTTGAAATTTTTTTTAAAAAAAGAATCTGCCATAAAGCCAAGGCAATAGTTAAATACACCATAAAATGAAAAGAAACACAATTCTTATGTAAAAGTGATAGACTACATATTCAAATATAATTTTGTTATTAAAAAATCTTAGGAATAGACTCACAGACATAGGAAACAAACATGGTTAACAAAAGGGAAAGGGTGGGAATAAATGAGGAGTTTGGGACTAATGGACACACACTACTACACAGAAAATAGATAAACACACAAGGACTTACTGTTGAGCACAGCGCAGGGGACTGTGTTCAATACTTTGTAATAACCTATGATGAGAAAGAGTCTGAAAGGAATGTATGTGTGCAACTGAATCACCTCGATGGACACGAGAAACTAGCACCTCATTGCAGATCAACTGTACGTCAATAAAAATAAATAAGTAAACAAAGCAAAACGCAGGAATAGGAAAAAGAGAAATGCAGATTCTTGGGTGCCACCCAGACCTAATGAGTCAGAATCTGTGTTTTCACAAAACAGTCATTAGCTAATAAGCCGCACTGCATTTTGGCTTCTGTTTGAGACCAGCTACCTCAAACGTTTTATCAGAGAAGGAACGGCTCTATCTAAGCCACTGGCAGGCAACAAGATCCCTCGCTGTTGCTTATAAAGCCCCCCGTGAGCCGGCTAACCTCTGCCTCACTTGTGTTTACAGCACTCCTGTCTATTCGTACGTGTTTCCTTTTCTTCTGGACAAACACCGCTAGATTCTTACTTTGTTTCCCCAAAACAGCTTTGTCGGTCCTCTCATATGTCTGTTCTACTTCATTAATTTCTTTTTAAATTTTTAATTAATTTTTTATTGGAGTTACCGTTGCTTTACAATGCTGTGTTAGCTTCTGTTGGGCAGCAAAGTGAATCGGCTATACGTCTGCATATACATGTATCCCTCTGCCTTGGATTCCCTTCCCATTTATGTCGTCATAAAGCATGGAGTAGAATTCCCTGTGCTAAACCAGGAGCCCCTGGTGGCTCAGACGGTAAGGAGTCTGCCTGCAGTGCGGGGGACCCAGGTTTGATCCCCGTGTCTGGAAGACCCAGGAAGATCCTGTGTTGGGAATTTCCCCTGGAGAAGGCAACGGCAACCCACTCCAGTATTCTTGCCTGGAGAATCCCTGGGACGGAGGAGCCTGGCGGGCTGCAGCCCACGGGTTGGGAAAGAGTCGGACACGACTGAATGGTCACTCTCACTTTCCTTCAGGGTTCCCTGTGCCGGACTGTCTCTGGCTCCCTACTTCACGCACGGTCAATCCCAGTTCCCCAGTCCACCCCACATTCGTTCCTACATCTGTGTCTCTATTTCTGCTTTGCCAACAAGTTCATCTATACCATTTTGCTAGATTCCACGTCTACACAGTAATAGATGATATTTGTTTTCCTATTTCATTCATTACTGTCTTACCTCTATTATCTTTCCACTGTCTTTGGGTTTTTGCTGCTATTTTTTCCCCTCTAAATCTTTTTTTTTTTAATTTATTTTTAATTGGAGGATAAATGCTTTATGATATTGTGTTGGTTTCTGTTGTACAAGAACGTGAATCAGCCATAAGTAGACATATATCCCCTTCCTCTAAGTCTTAAGCTGGCTCTTTTTCTCACTAAGTTTTAGATTTTATTTCCTAACAAACATATCTAAAGTTAAAAGTTGTTCTCTAAGTGCCACTTCAGCTGCATCTGGTACATTTTGGTACCTAATTTTTAGCTACTGTTTAGTTCTAAATGTTTTCATTCTATTGTGACTTTTACATTTGTATTTATTTTTCTTTTTGGCTGTGCGGGATCTTCCCTGCTGTGCAGGCTTTGCTCTAGCTGCAGCGAGCAGGGGCCACGTCTGGTGGAGACGGCGGGCTCCGCGCTGCAGTGGCCTCTCTTACGGGGAGCATGCATTCTGCAAGTGCAGGTGCTTTCTTTATGGAAACTCACATCCAGGATGGAGATGATATTTGCAACAGAACTAGTTCTATCAGAAACAGTTGCCCTTAGAAGCTTTGAAACGCCTTGGAAAACCACGCACGAGGATTTCTGAAGAAGCGCCGCTAGTGTGATGAGACGTCTGAAATAATTCTCAGTGTCAAACAATAAGGGGATGTGTTAAAGTGGAAGGGTGGTGTGGGTTGCTTTCAACTCTTAGCAAGCTCGAGACCACTTTTCTAAAGCAATAAATATTTTGCAATCCCCTTTTGTTATCCTGAAATGAAGTTCACAGGCAATATACCTAGGCAAGTGCATTTTTTTTTTAAAAGGGATAGAATGGCCTGACTATAACATTAAACAAGTCAAATAGGATAAAAATCCTAAGCATTTTTAATCCATTCATGTCCAATGGGGAAAACAAAACACTCTAGGTCTTTCAAACAGAAGTTAATCCAGGCAACTTGTTATAAAGGTTTGCGAAGGGTTGAAGAGCAGAGAGGAAGCCAGGCTGGTCCAGGGTTAGGAGCCACACGGAGTCACCACCCCCCAGAACTGGAGAAGCAGGAGGGAAGAGAGCGACGTAGGGCCTCCCGCGGCCAGGCGCCGCGGCCGCCACCACGCACAGCACGAAGCCCGGAGCCCGGGGAAACACCAGCTCCCCGCGCTCCTCTTCCAGCCTCCCCAGTGTTTCCCGCTGGCAGACGCTCAATGCAGCCAGATGGGGAGGAATCTGGAAGATATAACTTGGAGGTTTCCGACCCCGGAGATGGAGAGCAGGGCTTGGAAAGGGCTGCAGAGCTGACAGATAACAGTTGCAACTTGCAAATTTTTAGGCACAGCTACATTTGAAGATATAATGAAGAAACCAGATGCTTGAATCTGCTTTTAAATAAGTTGGGCTTAATAGAAGCGAGATAAGGTACCACTATGTTTATAGATACTTTCTGCATCTGACGTTGCAAGTGAAAGGCTGATAAGTGTATTTCCCTGTAATGTGTATACATGCTAAGCTGCTTCAGTCGTGTCCAACTCTTTTTGACCCCATGGACTCTGGCCCGCCAGGCTCCTCTGTCCATGGGATTCTCCAGGCAGGAATACTGGAGTGGGATGTCATGCCCTCATGCCCTCCTCCAGAGGGTCTCCCTGACCCGGGGATGGACCCACGTCTCCTACGTCTCCTGCACTGGGAGGCGGGTTCTTTACCACCAGCACCACCTGAGCTTCCCTGTGTGTACACTCACCACAGAGGCAGTGGCCACAGGGCAGATAGACCCAGGCGGCTGGAATACGGGCTCAGGTGCTGGGAGTGGCTTTCCTACCGCTGATGAGGCTTTCCAAACGGTTGAGTTGAAAACTCATAGTAAAAAGTATAAACAAAACAAAACTCATTAGTCGCATTGCTATAAAATTCAGTGTATACTAAAACCAGGCCAAAAAGCTCTGTGGTTATACATAAAAAGGAGCTGGGTCTTGGGCTGACATCATTTTAAGAGTTTTTTCCCACTGTTGTAAATATCCACCAGGACATTCAAAATTTGAGCCGGACTAAGCTTTGCAGAACACCTAGTTTCTGGTCTCCTGCCTTCTCAGTGCCAGCTACACATCCCTCCCCAGCTCTCTGCAGCCCCGCCCTGACTGTGGCAGCTGAGAATCCATGCCTCCGCTGGTTCCCAGTCGCCTCCTACGTGGCAGCACTGCTCCTCGTAAGACCACTGAGGCAGCTGTGAGCTTTTGACATGGAAACATCATGAGCTATTGAATGAAAAGGAGTTTCTAGAACAGTATTACAGGATGACAGAGGCTGAGATGGTTGGATGGCATCATCAACTCAATGGACATGAGTCTGAGCAAACTCCAGGAGATGGTGAAGGACATGGAAGGCTGACATGCTGCAGTCCATGAGGTCGCAAAGAGTCAGACATGACTGAGCAACTGAACCACAAATTACAGAATGACGGTCTGATTATTTTAGAAAGTATTTATACACACAGATGAGGAAAGATTCAGCATATAGAAACCAAAGTGTTTAACAACAGTTATCTCTGAGGTTGGAATTTGAGGAATAATTTTTCTTGTATCTTGTTCAGTCACTCAGTCGTGTCTGACTCTTTGCGACCCCATGGACTGCAGGCCCCCCTGTCCATCACCAACTCCCGGAGCTTGCTCAAACTCATGTCCATTGAGTCGGTGATGCCATCCAACCATCTCAGCCTCTGTCATCCCCTTCTCTTCCTGCCTTCAATCTTTCCCAACATCAAAGTCTTTTCCAATGAGTTGGCTTTTTGCATCAGGCAGCCAGAGTATTGGAGTTTCAGCTTCAGCATCAGTCCTTCCAATGAATATTCACGATTTTTACAATTTTCTTCTTGGGAAATTGTAAAATGCATTCAACACCAATAAAACCGAAAACCAACAGGTCAGGCCAGGCACACATATGAGTGAGGATCCTTCTTGGCTCAGAGGACCAGTCAGCCGTCAAATCTGTCAATAATGGCTGGCAGCTTGACACAGACACCTGTTACAGGCGTTTGCTCAAACTCTGGCCCTCCTGGAAACGCTACGCCCTTCCTGCACATGGACTATTCTCTGCCGCTCACTGAGCCTCCAGGATAGTGGGCAGGGCCTTTCCTTGGACAGGCGCCTCTGGTCAGGATTAGGCCATGCTATGTCATGCTGTTGGCTTTATAGCACAGGGTTTTCCTTAAGAATCAGAACCCCCACTGAACTAAGCACTCTGTGTTGTGCAAACAGTTCATCTCACGCCTGCGCCATGACTCTCAGGTATAAAGCCCCTAATGGAGTGACCCAGTCCCAGTCTCAGACAACCACTTGCCTCCAGGGGCCAAGCCACAGTGGCAGCACCAGCACAGTGCCGCGGGGCAGGCGGGTTGCAGGCTGGATGTTAGTGGCCAGCCTGTCACTGGGGGCCCCACCAGGAAACCAGGAGGATGGCAGGATGGGGACGCCCACAGGGTGCTGTTGGCAGGCAGCCTGTTGGGACTCAACCGCACACACGGTCTCCAAACCGAGCCCTCAGCCCCCAAGACGTCTGCCTTGCATGGGGCCTGGCGTGTGGATCACCGGGCGGGGCTCTACCTGACGCGCACACATCCCCTAAGCCTGAACGCCTGGGCCAAGACCAGGGATGGTTTCCAGATGTGGGCCTTGCATCGGGGCCAGCCATCAGGAGGCTGCTTATTTGAACAAAGACTGTAAGTACTCAAAGAGCCCCAAGGTCCAAAGAAGGCTGCCAAGACCTGGCGAGCAGATGAGTGCAGAGCGGACCTTAATTTACAGCTCCAGGAGAGGAAAAACCCGAGTTTTGTGGGCCACATAGACCCGTGCGAAGCCGGAGCGTCTGCTCTTACAGGGCAGGTGACGGCTCCATTCACGGCATTAAAATCAAGGGCTGAGACTCCAGCAAGAGCGGAATTCTGGGCTGAGGACAGGCTTCTGTTTACAACATCCCATCTCTTGACCCCACGCCCCTTTCCACACCATCCTGTAACCCGTATTCTCTGGCAGTATTTTTGAAACACAGCATTTTACAGCTTTTCAGCAAGGTGGCCCCTTTAGTGGACACACTTTCTTCTGCTCATAACCACGTGGCTGGAGAATCTACCCCCTTGAGAGGAGAAACCAAAACAAAGAGATACCGTTAGCCATTGTCTCTGGAAGAGGTCAGGGATTTGGCTGCGACTCGGAGCTAAATCTTTCACTCCCAGGAGAAATTTGCTCCTCTGGCCGAGCTGTCACAGGCTGAACTGTGTTGCCTCCCAAATTCGTCTGTTGAAGTCTTAGCCCCCAGCACCTCAGGAGATTGTATTCGGAAAGGGGTAATTAAATTAAAATGAGGTGATAAGGGTGGGCCCTGATTCAATCCAACAAGTGTCCTCCTAAGGAGAGATAAGGATATAGACACGCAGAAGGAAGGCCCCCTGAAGACACGTGGAGGGGTTTCCCTGGCGGAGAAGACCCATGCAGGAGACATGGGTTCGATCCCTGGTCCGGGAAGCGCCCACGTGTCCCAGGGCAACGAAGCTCGTGCAGCATGGCTGCTCGGCTGCTCAGCCTGAGAGCCAGAGCGCGGGAGATGGAGCTAGCGAAGCCCGCGCCCGCACTCTGCAACGGGAGGAGCTCCCGCTCGGCTCGACTGAAGAAAACCTCAAGCAGCAGCAAAGACTCAGCACAGCCAGAAATGATAAATGATTAAAAAGAAGACACAGGGAGAAGACGGCCGTCCTCAGGCCGAGGAGCAGGGCCCTGGAGGGAACCAGCGCCGCCACGCCTCCAGCCGGGCCTCCAGCCGCCAGGAAAGTGAGACAGTGCACTCTGGTTGTTGAAGTCACCCGGCTGCGGCACTCTGTTCTGGAAGACAGCAATCGACTAAGACGGCGAGGGGAGGGGGCACGCCTGGCGAGCGCTGGGGACTGTGAACTTGCTGAGTCGAGCCAGCATGCAGCGCGGCCGGGGGCGCGGTGGGGAGCCCGGGGTGCAGGCCTGAGCCCGAGGACTCTGCCCTCTTCCCCTGCCCTGGCGCTGCCGTGGCGTTCCGGTCAGGGTTGCTCGCTAGCCCCGGCTCTGTGTGGGCCTTAAGGACAAGGTCCCCACTGAGGACAGAGGAGTGGGGGGTGCTTCCTTGGGCCCTGAGGACAGTGGTGCCCTGGGGCAAGTCCAGACCCAGGAAGGGGCAGGGGCGCGTGCCCACTGACCAGGGCAGCCTCCCTGGGGTCTCAAGAACAGCTCATGGGTGGCTGAGGAGTACCGGGGTCCTTCGGCACGCTGGTGCCTGCCTGTTCTATTCCCACGCGGATCACACGCAGAATCTATATTTCACCATCTGTGACACCTTGGGGAAGTTACTGAAACTTTCTGGTCCTGTTTTGGGGGTACGAAGCAAGGATAAGTGTCCTTTCACAGAGTTAAGGATTCGGTGAGACGATGCATACAAAGTCGTGGCGCTTTCTCTTACTTCTGGAGTACCTTCTGTGTGCCGGGTACCATTCTATGATTTGAGGATATAATAGAAAACTAGAGTGAAAAACACCTCCATCCTCACAGAGCTTCTATTGTGGAGAAGGAGAAACTATGACGGAAACAAATGTGGAAAGTGACTCAGAAGGAAGGGCTGGTGCCCAGGGCGCCCAGTCCAGGTGAGGCAAGGGAGGACCCGAGCGCAGCGCCTGTGGCCTCCGGCCGTGTGAGCACCACACAGACGAGACTCTAGCAAGGCTGACGCTTCAGGGAGAACAGGCTGGAAAATCTGTGCTCGTTGGCCCAGGAAATGACTAGGAAGTGCATGCCCAGGGTATGCATTTCCCGAGTGAGGGGGAAATGTCTCCTGGTTGAAAACAAAGTGAGTTTGGAAGTTCCTCAAAGTATTATACACAGACTTGGTAGGGGACCCAGCAGTTGCATTCTGAGGTGCCAACTCCAAAGAATTGAAAGCAGGGGCGCAGGCCCAGCGCTCATGGCAGCGCTGGTGAGAGGGGGAAGCAATTCAGCGGTCCATCAGGGTGAGTGGGTACCGAAAGTTGGAACATGAGCACACTGGATTATTAGTGAGCAAGTGTGCAATGGAGTATTCTTAAGTACAACAGAATCTTACTGAACATGTGCACAACAGAATCTTACTGAGCCTTCACAAGGAAGGAAATTCTGATACACACTAGATGTGGATGAACCTTGAGCGCATTACTATGCTATATGAAATAAGCCAGACATAAAAGGACAACTCGTGTACAATTCCACGCACACGAGATACGCAGAACAGTAAACTCACGGGCAGCAAGTACACAGTGGTTACCAGGGACTAGGGGAGGAAGAATGGGGAGGTGCCGCTGAATGAGAATGGAGTTGCTGCTTGGGCTGATGGGAAAGTTCTGTAAGTAGGTCATGGTGATGGTGTCGAGTGCTGTGAACACCGAAAGCCACTGTACTGCACACTGGGAAATGGAACAATATGGCAAGTTTTATGTTATGCAGTTTTCACTGTAACAAGAGCAAGAGAAATAAGTAAAAATGAAGCGATTCACCCCAGATCTTAGAGCTAGGGGGGTTTCAGATGCTGAACCTGGAGTCCTGGGATCCAGTTCCCCGGCCCAGCTTTCTTCAGAAAGAGAAAGTGAAAGTGTCAGTCGCTCAGTTGTGTCCAACTCTTTTCGGCTCCATGGACTGTAGCCTGCCAGGCTCCTCTGTTCATGGAAATAGAAACCACCCTCTTAACTGTGGCCAGCACTTACAGCCGCAGCAGGGGTACCAGAAGTCGTTCAGTTTCCTTCCTCTGTTCCTTCTTAACTGTCTTTCCTGTCCTCCCTCCCAATCTCTTCTGAGGTGTGGAGCAGTCATTAGGTGATTAGGGCCCTGGGCAGAGGAGCCTGATAGGCTACAGCCAATGGGATCGCAAAAGAGTCGTACACGACTGAGCAACTTCACTTTCACTTAAATGAGGGCTTCCCAGGAAGGTTCAGTGGTAAAGAATGTGCCTGCCAACGCAGGATCTCCTGGAGGAGGGCATGGCAACCCACTGCAGTGTTCTTGCCTGGAGAATCCCATGGACAGAGGAGCCTGGTGGGGTAAAATCCACAGGATTGCAGGAGTTGGACACAACTGAGCTCTGTTTAGGCAGCAGCAGCCACTGACTGAGACCACCCTGTACTGACTAGGAGCCTGCACCCTGAAGTCGGGCTGCCTGAGTTCAGATTCCAGCTTGGCCACATCCAGGGCGGGCAGTTTGGGGCAAGTCTCTTAAACTCTCTGTTCTTCGGTGTCCCCACCCATAAGGACTCCAAGCCTGACGTTGTTAGGGCTGAGCGCGTGTTTCCACTGCTAACGCCACAGCCCAGAGGGAGGCACTCTGGCCAGCGCAGAAGCTTGTTGGATTCTTAACCCCCTTCTGCACGATTCTTACAGCCCCAGGACTCTTCTAGAATGCTGCATCTGAGGCAAGAGGAACAGCCAAGATGCACACCCTTACTTACTCAGGGATGTCCAATGACCTCCCAGTTCCTGTCCCAGTTTCAGGACACAGTCCATAAACTACAGGCCGCGATGAGGACACAGTCCATAAACTTCAGGCTGCGATGAGAGCGAAAGTGTCAGTCGCCCAGTCATGTCCAAGCCTTCGCAACCCCACGGACTGTAGCCCACCAGGCTCCTCTGTCCATGGGATTTTCCAGGTAAGAACACTGGAATGGGTGGCCATTCCCTTCTCCAGGGGATCTTCCCAACCCAGGGGTCGAACCCGGGTCTCCTGCACTGCAGGCAGATTCTTTACCATCCGAGCCACCAGGGAAGCCCTAAGCTGTGATAGTTCAGTCACTCAGTCGTGTCGGACTCTGTGCGACCCCATGAATCGCAGCACGCCAGGCCTCCCTGTCCATCACCAACTCCCGGAGTTCACACAGACTCGTGTCCATCGAGTCCGTGATGCCATCCAGCCATCTCATCCTCGGTCGTCCCCTTCTCCTCCTGCCCCCAATCCCTCCCAGCATCAGAGTCTTTTCCAATGAGTCACCTCTTCGCATGAGGTGCCCAAAGTACTGGAGCTTCAGCTTCAGCATCATAAGTGCCATTTAAACATCAACACAACATTGAAAAGCAATTTTCCTCCATTTAAAATAATAAAAATTTTTAAGAAGTATAAATTAAAAATCGATCTGCTGCAGATCTGCAGCCTCATAAATGGTGGACTTCAGCAATAAAAGTGAAACCACTCTGTCGCTAACAAGACAAAACTGTGACGTGTTCACACACACTGGGAAGCACCTCGCCTTCCGTTATCAGTGCTGCCCCCTCTGGGCAGTTGGAGAAGTGCAGCCAAGTCACACACTGGGCGCCCGGGGTGCTACAGGCACAGGCCTGACCATATTATGTTTCCCTGACATAAGCCCGCTCCCGATTCTGTTCCCTCTGTTCTCGCTAAATGGATTTGTGAGATACTTACAGTGCTCCTGTTCCCATGAAATGAGGCTTAAAGAAAAGAAAAGAAAAAAGGCAGCCAGCCCCTGGGAACCCAAGGAGCTGCCAGGTCGTCTGGGCCCTGGGGCCTTCCCGGGGCTCCTGGAGGCCTGGGAGTGCTCCCCCCTGGAGGCCTGGGAGTGCTCCCCCCTGGAGGCCTGGGAGTGCTCCCTCCTGGAGGACACTGCTGTCCCATTGCTGTCCCTGCTTCGCCAGCCTGCGACTTGATGTCTAGAGGCCCGGTGATGAGACCAGCATGTTCCACTCCACTTTTTAAGGGCTTCCTCGGAGGCTCAGTGGTAAAGAACCCGCCGGCAACATTGGAGACACAGGGGACAGGTTCTGTCCCTGGGTCGGGAAGATCCCCTGGAGGAGGGCATGGCACCCCACTCCAGTGTTGTCACCTGGAGAATTCCATGGACAGAGGAGCCTGGCAGGCTACAGCTCATGGGATCACACAGAGCTGTACACCACTGAGCTCACACACTGTTTAAACTTTTTCATGGAAAGGAAAAAAAACACTGTAGGCTAATTTTTTTCTAAATGACAAATGTAAAAATAAAAAATCTTGCAGTTCATATGATAAAACAGGGATGCTGCTGCTAAGTCACTTCAGTCATGTCCAACTCTGTGCGACCCCATCCCTGGGATTGTCTAGGCAAGAACACTGGAGTGGGTTGCCATTTCCTTCTCCAATGCATGAGAGTGAAAAGTGAAAGTGAAGTCGCTCAGTCGTGTCCGACTCCTAGTGACCCCGTGGACTGCAGCCCACCAGGCTCCTCCGCCCATGGGATTTTCCAGGCAAGAGTGCTGGAGTGGGATGCCATGATAAAAGTTCCTAATACAAAAATAGAAGAGCACCTAGAAATTAGATGAAAGAAAGAGAAAGAATCCAGTAGAAAATGTGGGCATCATGGACAGAAAGCACCCCTGAAACAGGGTTTCATCCACTCCACTGGCAAAAATCCTAGTTTTTAATACCACGCTCTGTCAGCTGGTCTGTGGAGAGACAGGCACTGTGGAATGTTGCTGGTGGGATGTGAACTGGTATTTCCCTTATGGAGGGCATTGTGTCTCATCCATCAAAAATTAGGGTTAGGGTTAGGGCTAGGACTCTGTGCTTTCACTGCTGAGGGCCTGGGTTCAATCCCTGGTCGGGCAGCTGAGATCTCGCAAGCTGTGTGGTGCGGCCAAAAAAAAATTTACAAACGCATGATCCCTTTTCTGAGAATGCACCCCGTGGCCTAGGGCAGGCACAGAAGAGGACGTGTGCAGGAGGCTGCTCACTGCAACCTTGCCTGGGATAGGAAGCTGCAACCAGGAGGGGGCTCTTCCCAGACCAAGCCTCCCTGGGATGGACCGCTTCACTGCTGAAACAAGAGGGGGCTTGTCCTCGGCACAGATGCGAAAGCGCTCTGCTGTGTCTCTCGAGAAAAACAAGTGAGCTTCAGGACTGTGCGTACGACTTGCCACTTTGGGTAGCAAAAGGGGTGGAAGATGAGAGTTTATATTTGCATTCTCTTGGCTTTGCAAGGCAAATCTGAAGGGGTTTAGGGAAAAGCTACCGAAAGAGCTTATCTGTTAGGTGGGGAGTCTGGATGGATGGAGTAAGGCTTGGAGACAGACTCCCCATCCTCCCCTTTCTGTATTGACCACGGAAAGGAAGAAAGGGCTTCCAATTCAGACTTCACTAAGTACATTCTTATAAGGGGGTAGGGCAGATTCGCCTATATCACAGAGGGAGAATGAGCAGTCCAGCATTTCTGAAATGGACGATTCTGAGATAGGTCGACATTTCTGAAGTGTGAAGATTCGCCTATATCACAGCGGGAGAATGAGCACTCCAACGATTCTGAAATTGTGAACACAAAACTTTCCCTGGAAGCATCTTGGCTGTATGTTGTTCACAGGGAAAAACTACAAGTTTTTGGAAGATGGACATGTTAACTAGCCAACAGCAGAGGATGGGCTGAATTAACTGTGGTTGACTCACAAGATAGAACAGTAAAAGCTAATTAAAACAACATGAAGTACAGCTGACCCTTGAACAACTTGGGGTGGTGGGTGCCATCCCACTTCCTGCAGTGGCAAATCTCCGGATAACTTCATGGTGACCCTCCTATTCATGGTTCTACATCCGAGGATTCAGCAGACCACGGATCCTGCAGTAATGTAGTACATATTTTTTGAAAAAAATCCATGAAGTTCAAATCTGTGCAGTTCAAGGGTCAACTGTATATGTATTGATGTGTCTTTGAATGGAAAAGTTGGTCATTGACTGGAAAAGCAGATTATATATTTGTATGATCTGATGTAATATTTCTAAAAATGTAGACACAGATATAGATAAATTCTTTGAGAATAACGTGCCGAAGTGTCATCAGTGGTTACAGCTACATAGTAGGGCATGATCAATTTAAATGTTTATTTTTTACTTATCTAACTTTTTAAATATTATGAATCAATACTGGAATTAAAGTTAATTTAAAATAATCTTCCCAATATATGTGTATATTTAAAAAGATAATTTTAAATGCTGGGATCATTACTATATATCCTGTTATGGAATCTGCTTTTTCCGCTTAAGCATTCATTAAATGCTAACGCTGGGAAACTGGAGGCAGGGGGAGAAGGGGACGACAGAGGATGAGATGGATGGCATCACTGACTCAGGGGACATGAGCTTGCACAAACTCTGGGAGACGGTGAAGGACAGGGAAGCCTGGTTTGTGGCTGGAGTCAAAAACAGTCGGACACGACTCAGCCACTGAACAACAGAACGCGTCTCAAGGGGACTGAGTGGTGGGGCTAAAGCTTCTATGTCCGTTTGCTTTATTTTTTTCTCATTTGGATCTTCTGAGTTTTCTACTGTCAACATTTAGCAATTTATGCAATTAAGAAATAAATGATTTTTAAAAGAAATAGTTGGTGGCTTTTGAAGCTCTTTTGGGGCAGTCTGCGCACAATTTATGGAAAAGCACCCAGGGCCACGATAACTCCATGTGGAGAAATAGCCACTGAGGCTAGGAGGTTTGCTGGGAGATTCCGGGCCATCAGAGTGAAGCTGGGCCTGGACCCTGGTTTCTAACACATGGCTCATTCTGCCTGTTGTGCACCTTCCCAGAGTTTTCCCAGACATCTAGAAGGCTCGGTCTCAGCTCCTGCTCCACTAGGAAAGCGTACAAAGCCATCTGCCATGCCCAGTGAAAATACACAAGAGGAGGGGCTCCCCGACACGAGGGAGCATCCCTCCGGAGACGCTCAGTTCAGGGCCCTGTGTTGAACTACAGTGACATTCTCAAGAATCCTCTTCCCACTTTTCCCTGAATAGGTTTACCACTGCATGTGGGCAGATTCACAAATATTTCTACAGGAAGTGATTTCCATTAAAATAAAAGAAAGGTAATCCCCAGTTACAGATTTTTTTTTTTAAATGTTATTAAAGGGTAAACTAATATTTTTACCTCTGGATTTCAGTGCTTAGGTAGTTAGCTTAAGGCACTTGATCAGTCTTGGATGGTTGCCATTAATCAGTGCATAGATGGAAGGATGATTATTTGAGATGCATTACTTGAAAGAGGGAAGGAAGAAAAAGGAAGGTAGGCAGGCAGGAAGGGTTGGGGGAGGCTGCTCGGCTTGGTTGGAGAGATGAACCGAAAATGGCTGGGATGGAAGAAAGGTGGGAGGGATGTGATGGAGCAATGGGTTGGTGGATGTAAGGATAGACTGATGGATGGATAAACAGATAAAGGATAGACTGATGGATGGATGGATAAACAGATAAAGCTGAAATTGATACTGAAGTGTAGCGAGACTCTTATTCAAGCACTGGGGCCTGGCGTAG
Source organism: Budorcas taxicolor (assembly GCF_023091745.1). Classification (NCBI taxonomy): domain Eukaryota; kingdom Metazoa; phylum Chordata; class Mammalia; order Artiodactyla; family Bovidae; genus Budorcas; species Budorcas taxicolor. The sequence goes on along the minus strand of NC_068931.1, from coordinate 61,790,206 downwards.
TTCATAATTCTCTTCTGTGGCGCCGGTTTAGTCGTTCAGTCGTGTCCAGCTCTTACAGCCCCCTGGGCTGGAGCCCACCAGTTTCCTCTGTCCATGGGATTTCCCAGGCAAGAATACTGGGGTGGGTTGCCATTTCCTCCTCCAGGGGATCTTTCTGATCCAAGGATCGAACTTCCGTCTCCTGCACTGCAGATGGATTCTTTACCGCTGAACCACCAGGGAAGTACCACCTCTCTTCCAGGAAGGATGGAGATTTCACAGCTTCATATACGAGTCTCTCTAACAGCTGCCGAGGTGGACGCAGGGCTCTCCACTGGGACCCGTCCTCCTCACAGCCGTAAGTCGGCAGCGAGAGTAAGGAGAGGCTGAAAGGAGGACCTGCAAGGGGGAGCATCTTTGTTTCAGGGGAGGTAGTGAACTGAAACCCCCTTGCGCATAATGAACGTCCAAGCTATTAGAGACTCTGTAAAACACTGGGCGTTTAAGATGAACTTGTGGAGCACAGAGGGAGCAGAAGGAGAGAGCGGGGTCATGAAAGCCATTCAGTGGGATGGGACAGGCCACCCCACCGCGGGCGCGGCCAAGGCTAAATGGCAGTGAGTAATGCTGCCTGCCCTGGTGTTCTTCCTGTCACTCCCCAAAGCTTTTTTTTTCCATTTTATTTTAGCAGTGCCAAAAGGTGTGTTTCTAATTTTATTCCTCTCCAGTTCTTTTTATAGTACTCAAACCCGGGCGAATGTCAGGAATATAAAGGCGCGTCATAGTTTTGGAGTTCAAGTCAGCCAGGAGTTGAGGCATCCTGAATTTCCTGCTCCTTCGCATCACCTGCTGTTTGCGGTGCCAGCTACACCTGCGCGGTCTTTCAAGCACACATCTGCCTGCTGACGGCCTGCCAGGCCACTAGCAAAGCTGGCGGACAAGGCACACACCCGGGTGTTTTTTGTTTTTTCTTAGATTCTGTCCTTGTAATGAGAGGCAAAGCCCCAGGCTTCCTGAAACCCCTCCCAAGGTTTGCAAGAGGATCAAGAGGTGGCAGGGTTCATTCAGACAAGGCCAGTGAGCAGCAGGAAGCTCCGGAGCACCTTTCTGGCCCCGAGAAAGGTGTCCTGGCTGGGTCTTTGTGCTGCCTGTAAAAGAAGCGCGCTCTCCTACAGGCTTGGAATCAAGGTGTGATAGCAGATGCTGCCCGAGCCTATCCACACCCTTGTCCTTCCCCTTCAGCGATGACAGGCTAGAATTCCAATGGCCAGCACCTCGTCCTGTGGCCTGAAGACTTTCTCTTGACCTGGAGCACTCGCCTTGCAACTGGTGCAGCAGGCCACGGCACCCAGGAACGGAGGCCTCTGGAGCAGCCGCCCAACAGGGCGGGACAGGGGGTGGTGTATGAGCACCCTGGCTCCCTTACCCCCAGACAGGGCGCTCTCAGAGGTACATTCTACACTGGCTTCCAGAGCTTTCCGAGGAGACCTGAGCCTCAGTCGCACACTGAACGTGGTTTGGCATCACCTGCTTAGCTCTCTTCCCTTTCCTGTCCTGTGTCCCCACGCCCCTGCTAACGTCTCCTGGGATCATCTTCCAAATAAACTGCTCCATCTGGAGTCTGTCTTAGGGTCAGACTCAGAGAGATCCCAAAGGCGGGCGCCCACCTCGGCCAGTGTGAGGCTGCTGTGGACGATGGAGGGATCGGTGACGGATTCCCTCCCAAAACCAGAAGTGCGGCTCCTTCTGGAGCCTGAGCTGTAGCACAGGGCTGGGAGGCCCCCTGATGCACTTTGGGGTCTCTCCGGCCTCTGTCCCAGAAGAGGTGAGTTGACAGAGAACCCCAGCCAGAGCTGTAAGTAGACAGAGGCTGCCTGACGCTGGCACAGTGGAGCCACAGGAGGGCCCCCACGTGCTCCCACCCCCATCTGTGAGCTCCCACCCCCATCTGTGAGCGCCCTCCTCACCTGTCCCTCCTCCCCGTGAGGCCGCGGGTGGAGCGGTCGTGAGAAAAGGACAAGAGCGGCAGGGGAAGCAGAAGGCTTCTCTGTATCCTGCTCGTTTCCTTTAGGTTCAGCTTACGCTTTCTGTCTGAAGTATATTTAATAGTGTATTTTTTACAGAGGATCTGCTGGGGTAAACTGTCCACTTTCGGGTTCCCTGGTGGCTTAGTGGGAAAGAGTCTGCCTGCCAGTGCAGGAGACACGGGTTCGATCCCTGATCAGGGAGGATCCCACACGCCGAGAAGCAGCTAAGCCCATTCACCACAGCTACTGAGCCTGCGCCCGGGAGCCGGGGGCCATGGCTACTGAAATCCGCACGCCCCAGAGCCGGGAGCCACAGCTACTGAGCCTGCGCCCTGGAGTCGGGGGCCATGGCTACTGAAATCCGCACACCCCGGAGCCGGGAGCCACGGCTTCTGAAGTCCGCAGGCCCTGGAACCTGTGCTTCCAAACATGAGAAGCCACCGCAGTGAGAAGCCTGCACACCGATGAAGACCCAGCACAGACAAAAATAAATAAATAAAACTATTTTTATAAACTTTCCACTCTCATTTAACTGAAGCTGTCTTTATGGCACCCTTGCTCTCGAATAACCCTTTGGCTAGGCTTTGGAGTCTACCTTGGCATCACAGAGGCAGGCCGCTGTGCCCCACCGTGCCTGCCGATGGGGCCACCATGTGCTACTGTCTGCTTCCCTAGCGCTCTGTGAGGCAGGAACGGTTTCAGTGCAAAAACCCCATCATGTAGTAGGACAGGCTCTGAGAAGTAACAAACTCTTGAGAGTTGCTTGGACAGCAAGGAGATCAAACCAGTCAATCCTAAAGGAAATCAACCCTGAATATTCACTGGAAGGACCGATGCTGAAGCTGAAGCTCCTATATTTTGGCCACCTGATGCGAAGAACCGACTCACTGCAAAAAACCCTGATGCTGGGAAAGATTGAGGGCAGGAGAAGGGGATGACAGAGGATGAGATGGTTGGATGGCATCACCGACTCGATGGACATGAGTCTGGGCAAACTCCAGGAGACAGTGGAGAACGGCGAATCCATGGGGTTCAGAGTCGTGCGCGACTGAGCGGCTGAACAAGTAACAATTTCAAACTTCTCTGAGATCAAGACTGGACCTGAGGTTGATTCCCTTCTAAGTCAAATGGCAGGAGCCGAAACAGCAGCTCAGTGGAGCATTCTCTGAAGAGAGTGACGCTACACACTGACACGTGTGTAAGCCAGAAGCACGTGCTAAACAGCAGGTCTGAGTGATTTTGACTCACTGAGCTCCAGTTACAGGTAGGGTTCCATCTAATACTCAACACTATCTGTGAAATGCAAACTACCTCCGAATACCAGGAGCTCTTGATAGTGGTGAAGCCATTCTTGTGCAATGCTTGCTCGTTTTTTTAACTCAAGCGTCCTGCTGTGGGAAAGGGCGGGGACCGCAGTGGTTTCACTGGCTCCAAAGAGCTGTCTTCCTCTGCCCCCTAGTGGCCTCATGGCAGATTCTAAGCCCCTCCACGTTGCCCTCCGTCTATCCTTAGTGCTTTTATCATTGCTCATGAAACAAAATTTTCTTAATCTTGCTGCAACCTCGAAGTTTCCTACAATAGAAGTGAAATGAATGAAGGGGGCTTTTACTGGGAACTGTGTGCAATCAGAGGCATCGTGCTAGAATTCAGGAAGTGACCCCCTCCCCTCCCCTTGCAGGCTGCGTCCTCCGCCTCCCATCCTTGGTGTAAACATTTTCCGGGGCAGCTGTTTGCCATCTGGGAAGCCCCTGCTCAACAGCTGCATCCGGTCCAACCTAGCATGACCACCTCTTTCCCAGCGGCGCTGTACGACCCGGCCCTTCCTACATCAGAGCCAAGCCCACCCTCGCAGGATGCGGGCACCCCTCGGCCACCCGTCTCCTGTCCAAACCAGGACCGGCCCCCCTCGTTTGCCTGGACTCCCGGGACCCACATCCCTCCTGTGCTCGGACAGCTCATCAGTGCAGGGGAGACCCGGGGGAACCCGATCCTGGCCCTGAAGGCAGAGTTCAGGGCGTGGTCCAGCCCACACCAGCCAGGTGCTTCTGGGGAGGCACAGGCCTCGCACGCACGCCCTTGTGCACGGCATCACAGCCGCACTAGCTTCTCAGCAAACAGAGCGTCTGACCGGCTCCTGCTGAGCTTGAGTCACCCCCACATCTCCAGGGGCCGGCTCAGCGCGCCCTCGTCCGGTCCTCCTCACTGTGGCTTCTTCTTCCCAGATAATCATGGGAACTTTCTGCTCATCCCTGCTTTCTGCCGGGGGCCGGGATCACAGTGTGGCCCTGAAGGGAGCTTCCATCCTGAAGGGTGCTGACCACAGGGGAGGGCACGTCCGGACAGCAGAGACGGGCCGGCCCAGGGTCCGAGAGCCCAAAGCGCGCTCTTGGCCCTAGCGACGTGGAAGCCGCCTGACCCCACGCTTGGGAGGGCTGAAGGAGGGGAAAGCGCTTTCCAGAGAGGAGATGACGGTGCAACCTTGAATGGACAGCTGAAGGATACTAGACAGTCTTAGAAACTTTTTCCAGAAAACCACACGATGCTCAGGAAATTAGCTCTCCAGTTGCCAGCTGGTGGAAACCTTGGTTCATAAATCCACGTGCGTAAGAAATACTGCCTTTCTCTAGTCTCCTTAATCCAATTCTGAATCTCTGTATTGGTTTCCTAGCATTGCTACGATACTGTAAACCACTGTGTGGTTTAGACAATAGAAACGTGTTAACACAACACGGAATCAACTGTGCACCACTGAGGAATGGACATGCCATCTCACAGCTCTGGTGCCCTCGGTGTCTCTTTGTCCAAAGCTGCCCTCCTGTAAGGACACCAGGCATAACGGACTAGGGCCCACCCTAGTGACCTCGGAGAAGGCGATGGCACCCCACTCCAGCACTCTTGCCTGGGAAATCCCATGGATGGAGGAGCCTGGTGGGCTTCAGACACAACCGAGCGACTTCACTTTCACTTTTCACTTTCATGCACTGGAGAAGGAAATGGCAACCTGTTCTAGTGTTCTCGCCTGGAGAATCCCAGGGACGGGGGAGCCTGGTGGGCTGCTGCCTGTGGGGTCACACAGAATTGGACACGACTGAAGTGACTTAGCAGCAGCAGCTAGTGACCTCTTTGTAACTTGCTTACCTTTATAAAGACCTTATTTCCAAATAAGGTCACATTCTGAATTACTACAGGTTAGACTTCAAAATATCTTTTGAGAGGACACAATTCAACCCTTAAAAATCTCCATCCTGCCAAGTTAACAGGAAACTCAACCTTGACCACCGTTAATTAGCTGCGCACGCGCGCGCACACACACACACACACACACACACACACACACGCCCATATCCTCTAGCCCAAGACTGAGCTTCTGATGTTTGGGACCAACCCAGAGCACCTGGGAGACACCTCTGTTCCTTTGTCTTTCCTGGTTGCTGCTGAGTGCCCACGCTTACTCTGTGTCTCCAAGCAACGGCCACCCATGCTTTGCTCGAGGGCTCCAATCTCCGTGTCATTGTTGGCAACTCCGGTGTCCAGGACCCAGGCAGCATGGCATCCCACATGGGAATGCTTTCAGAGTGTTGCCACTTCACCAGAGACCTGGGTCTTGCTAGTCTTGAGCCTACCAACTTCTTCCCCTTCCCGCTTGAAGCCCTAAAGGCAACTCCTCAAGCAATTCCAGACAGACAGAGGTGCTGGCGCTAGCAGACTCACCTTCCAACCCCCCCGAGGAGCCGGCACTCAGAGCCTCTCTGGTGCGTGACGTGGGGGCAGGGGAAGACAGAAGATGAAGAACAAGCTCGTCTGTCAACGCGTTGCCCCGCCAGGCTTCTGACTGCGCGCCCAAGGAATGAGCCACAAGCCAGTTCACTGACCAAAGCCAAGCTGGCTGGGACCGCAGACTGAACTCAGTCTCGCTCTTTCCTCCGCATTTAGCTCCAGGACACCCGTGGGCCCGAGCGTATGATGCTGGGACCTGCAGGTGACCAGGGAGGAGTGAGTTCTTCTGGGGTCCCGAAACTCAGGGTCGTCTGCGAGGAGCTGGACACAGAGCCTGGAGCAAGAACCAGAAGGAGACAGTTTGAGAAGAGATGGGTGTTGAGGGGTCCACCATCTCTCCTGAAGAAGAAGAGGGGACCATACATTTAGACAGGGCCACTACAGTATGATAAGAAATACGTGGTACCTCTTGGGGATTGGATTCAGGGGGCCCCCACTCCCACTGACTACCCAAATCTGTGGATGTTCAAGTCCCTTATAGAAAATAGCACAGTATTTGTATATAACCTACACACATCCTCCTGTATATTTTAAATCATCTCTAGATTACTTCTCACACTTAATGCTATGTAAATACTTGGAGGTACATGGAAAATTCCAGTTTTGTTTTTTGGAACTTTCCGGAATTGTTTTGATCTATTCAAGTAGATATTTGTTTGTTCGTGTTCATAGCAGCATTATTCACAATAGCCAAAAGATGGAAGCAAATTGTTGTCCATCAGTGGATAAATGGATACACAAAAATGTGGTCTACACATATGATATCATTCAGCCTTGCAAAGGAAGCAAATTCTGATACCCGTTACAACACAAAGGAACCTTGAGGGCATTATATTAAATGAAATAAGCCAGAAATGAAAGGACAAACATTGCATGATTCCACTTCTATGAGGTGTCTCAGTTCAGTTCAATTCAGTTGCTCAGTCGTGTCCGACTCTTTGTGACCCCATGAATCGCAGCACACCAGGCCTCCCTGTCCATCACCATCTCCCGGAGTTCACTCAGACTCACATCCATCAAGTCCGTGATGCCATCCAGCCATCTCATTCTCGGTCGTCCCCTTCTCCTCCTGCCCCCAATCTCTCCCAGCATCAGAGTCTTTTCCAATGAGTCAACTCTTCACATGAGGTGGCCAAAGTACTGGAGCTTCAGCTTTAGCATCATTCCTTCCAAAGAAATCCCAGGGCTGATCTCCTTTAGGATGGACTGGTTGGATCTCCTTGCAGTCCAAGGGACTCTCAAGAGTCTTCTCCAACACCACAGTTCAAAAGCATCAATTCTTTGGCACTCAGCTTTCTTCACAGTCCAACTCTCACATCCATACATGACCACGGGAAAAACCATACCCTTGACTAGACGGACCTTAATCGGCAAAGTAATGTCTCTGCTTTTGAATATGCTATCTAGGTTGGTCATAACTTTTCTTCCAAGATGGCTGCAGTCACCATCTGCAGTGATTTTGAAGCCCCCCAAAATAAAGTCTGCCACTGTTTCCACTGTTTCCCCTCTATTTCCCATGAAGTGATGGGACTGGATGCCATGATCTTTGTTTTCTGAATGTTGAGCTTTAAGCCAACTTTTTCACTCTCCTCTTTCACTTTCATCAAGAGGCTTTTTAGCTCCTCTTCACTTTCTGCCATAAGGGTGGTGTCATCTGCATATCTGAGGTGATTGATGTTTCTCCCGGCAATCTTGATTCCAGCTTGTGCTTCTTCCAGTCCAGCGTTTCTCATGCTGTACTCTGCATATAAGTTAAATAAGCAGGGTGACATTATACAGCCTTGACATACTCCTTTTCCTATTTGGAACCAGTCTGTTGTTCCATGTCCAGTTCTAACTGTTGCTTCCTGACCTGCATACAGATTTCTCAAGAGGCAGGTTAGGTGCTCTGGTATTCCCATCTCTTTCAGAATTTTCCACAGTTGATTGTGATCCACACAGTCAAAGGCTTTGGCATAGTCAATAAAGCAGAAATAGATGTTTTTCTGGAACTCTCTTGCTTTTTCCATGATCCAGCGGATGTTGGCAATTTGATCTCTGGTTCCTCTGCCTTTTCTAAAACCAGCTTGAACATTAGTTCAAGGTTCACGTATTGCTGAAGCCTGGCTTGGAGAATTTTGAGCATGAATTTACTAGCATGTGAGATGAGTGCAATTGTGTGGTAGTTTGAGCATTCTTTGGCATTGCCTTTCTTTGGGATTTCAATGAAAACTGACCTTTTCCAGTCCTGTGGCCATTGCTGAGTTTTCCAAATTTGCTGGCATATTGAGTGCAGCACTTTCACAGCATCATCTTTCAGGATTTGAAACAGCTCAACTGGAATTCCATCACCTCCACTAGCTTTGTTTGTAGTGATGCTTTCTAAGGCCCACTTGACTTCACATTCCAAGATGTCTGGCTCTAGATTAGTGATCACGTCATCATGATTATCTGCGTCGTGAAGATCTTTTTTGTACAGTTCTTCCATGTATTCTTGCCACCTCTTCTTAATATCTTCTGCTTCTGTTAGGTCCATACCATTTCTGTCCTTTATTGAGCCCATCTTTGCATGAAATGTTCCCTTGGTATCTCTAATTTTCTTGAAGAGATCTCTAGTCTTTCCCATTCTATTGTTTTCCTCTATTTCTTTGCATTGATCACTGAAGAAGGCTTTCTTATCTCTTCTTGCTATTCTTTGGAACTCTGCATTCAGATGCTTATATCTTTCCTTTTCTCCTTTGCTTTTCACCTCTCTTCTTTTCACAGCTATTTGTAAAGCCTCCCCAGACAGCCATTTCGTTTTTTTTGCATTTCTTTTCCATGGGGATGGTCTTGATCCCTGTCTCCTGTACAATGTCACGAACCTCATTCCATAGTTCATCAGGCACTCTATCTATCAGATCTAGGCCCTTAAAACTATTTCTCACTTCCACTGTATAATCATAAGGGATTTTATTTAGGTCATACCTGAATGGTCTAGCGGTTTTCCCTACTTTCTTCAATTTGAGTCTGAATTTGGCAATAAGGAGTTCATGATCTGAGCCACTGTCAGCTCCTGGTCTTGTTTTTGTTGACTGTATAGAGCTGCTCCATCTTTGGCTGCAAAGAATATAATCAATCTGATTTCGGTGCTGACCATCTGGTGATGTCCATGTGTAGAGTCTTCTCTTGTGTTGTTGGAAGAGGGTGTTTGCTATGAGCAGTGCATTTTCTTGGCAAAACTCTATTAGTCTCTGCCCTGCTTCATTCTGCTTTCCAAGGCCAAATTTTCCTGTTACTCCAGGTGTTTCTTGACTTCCTACTTTTGCATTCCAGTCCCCTATAATGAAAAGAACATCTTTTTTGGGTGTTAGTTCTAAAAGGTCTTGTAGGTCTTCATAAAACCATTTAACTTCAGTTTCTTCAGTGTTACTGGTTGGGGCATAGACTTGGATAACTGTGATATGGAATGGTTTGCCTTGGAGACTAGAGTGGTCAAATTCATAGAAGGCAGAAGTTCCTAGGAGACAAGGGAAAATTCGAGTTGCTATTTAATGGGTATAGAGTGTGCTTCAGAAGATGAAACGTTCTGGAGATCTGTTGCACAACAATGTAAATATGCTTAGCACTACTGCACTGTCCACTTAAAAATGGTTAAGATGGCACACTTTATGCTATATGCTTTGTAAAATTTAAAAACTTTTAGTGTTTAAAATTTTAAAAATTCTGGATGTGTATGCTGGTGATAGTTGTCCAACACTGTGAAGCTACTCAATGCCACTTAATTGTATACTTAAAAATGGTTAAAATGATGACGCTTTATGCTGTGGGTATTTTTCCACAATTGAAAAAAAGACTTGTTATAAAGCTGCAGCAAGTAAGGCAGTGTGATAAAGGCACAAAAACAGACAAGTGAACTAATGAAACGGCACAGAACGTCTAGACTCAGAGCTAAACACACACACCCACCCGACTGGTGACGGTGCTGACAGTGCATTAAGGAAAGCCCAACCGTAACAGACGGCGCCGAGCCACTGAGAGACACGCGGGAGGGACTGCGCCCGGACGCCTAGCTCACACTGCACACAGAAGCCAATTCCAGACCGGACACAGAGCTAAACGTAGAAGATGAAACACCAAGTCATCCAGGGAAAAACAGAGGGAAAATTCAAAATGCACTCACTCTAGAAAAAGAGACTGGTCAACTAGACTTAATTGGAATTAGAGACTTTTACTCATCAAAGCAACATTAAGAAAGTGAAAAGGCAAGCCTCAAGAGTATAAGGCGCCATAGTACATATACCCAACAAATAATTTATCTTCAGAATATGTAAGAAGTCCTAGAAGTCAACAAGATATGCAACCCAACAGACAAGTGAACAAGAGACTTGAATAGTTACTTCATGAAAGAACAGAACCAAATGATCAATAAGCACGTTAAACACGTTAGAAGGTGCTCAACATTAAAATGAAACTTTGTAAGGCTTCCCTGGTGGCTAATCCCTGGTAAACTTTGTAAGGCTTCCCTGGTAAAGAATCCGCCTTCAATGTGGGAGACCTGGGTCAGGAAGATCCCCTAGAGGAGGGAATGGCTACCCTCTCCAGTATTCTGGCACGGAGAATTCCATGGAGAGAGGAGCCTGGCAGGCTATAGCCCATGGGGTCACAAACATCAGCACAAAATTAAATTAAAAGACAGAGAATACCAAGGGTTAATGAAATTTTGGAACAACTAAATCTCATGTGCTGATAATGAGAGCGTATCTCAGTATAAATACTCCAGAAAATCAACCGTCCATATCTACGGGAGAATATGCACCCCTCATGATCTGGAAATTCCACTCCTAGGTGTAAAATTCCACGGAAATTCAGCAAGAACGCTAACAGCAACGCTATTCATAACCACTTCAAAGAAGAAACGCCTAAAATGCCCACTAACAGTAGAATGAATACATAAACTGCAGCATAATTCAAAAATTGAAATACTATACAGCAATAAAAAGAACAAGCCATGGTTACACATGATGTAATGGGTGACTCTCACAATGCTGAACAAAAGAAGGCAGATACAAAAGTGACCCCGTTTACACATAGTCCAAAGTCAGGGAGAAGTCGTCCACAGTGTTTGCAGTCAGGAGGGGGAGCCATGCTCCCAGTTCTTGGTGCAGGTTCAGTCCCTGGTCAGGGAACTGAGAGCCCACCTGTCTGTGGCACAGCAGTTCTTGGTGCAGGTTCAGTCCCTGGTCAGGGAACTGAGAGCCCGCCTGTCTGTGACGCAGGCAAATTTTTTTTTAATGCAAAGCAGTATGAAGGACCGTCAGGAAGGGGAACTTGCAGCGCCTCCTGTTATCCCACACGCATTTACCCTCTGACTCCGGAATCCCACATCTAGAGATCTATCCCAAAGAGACACTGGAGAGAAAAGCAAAGCAGTGTTTGGGCAAAGCATGGTGGCGTTATATGCGAGAGCAAAACGTAGAAAACAAACCGAACACCCAAGCACAGACTAAAGCTGTCCACTCTTCGTGAAGCAGGAGGCATGCCGCTGTAGGAAGCCGTAAGGGAGATCTCTAAGTGCAGACATGGAGAGACCTCCGATACACTATTAGGTGAAAAAAAAATCAAGGTGCAGAACAGTGCTTGTAATATGCCATCTTTGGGGCTTATCTTAACCGAGAACATTCAGGTGTACAAGCTGGATTTAGAAAAGGCAGAGGAATCAGAGATCAAATTGCCAACATCTGTTGGATCATAGAGAAAGCAAGAGGATTCTAAAAAAAATTCTACCTCTGTTTCAGTGACTACGCTAAAGTCTTGGACTGTGTGCATCACAACAAACTGTGGAAAATTCTTAAAGAGATGGGAATACAGACATCTTACCTGCCTCCTGAGAAATCTGTATGCAAGTCAAGAAGCAACAGTTAGAACCAGGCATGGAATGACAGACTGGTTCCAAATTGAGGCAGGAACAGGTCAAGGCTGTATATTGTCACTCTGCTTATTTAACCTACATGCAGAGTTGTTGTTGTACAGTTGCCCAGTCATGTCCGGCTTTTTGTGATCCCATAGACTGCAGCACACCAGGCCAGATGTATGCAGAGTACATCATGCGAAATGATCAGAAAGCTCCACCTAGAAGCCTCCCACGTTCCCAGCACACCTCACCCCCAGGGCCCTGGCTGCACAGACATGTGCTCAGAGCCACGTGAGGCTCTGCAATAGGACATCAGTACAAACAGTTACTGCTCGACGCGTAATTTGATTTAGTCGCTAACTCGTCTCCCACTCCTTGCGATCAACCCCATGGATTGTAGCCCAGGCTCCTCTGTTCATGGGATTTCCCAGGCAAGAATACTGGAGTGGGTTGCCACTCCCTTCTCCAGGGGATCTTCCTGACCCAGAGATGGAACTCGCATCTCCTCCTTGGCAGATGGATTTTTACCATCTGAGCCACCTGTGCTTCCCTCTCAGAGCTGATTACTTGTGCAGGATTTTATTACAAAGTCTGGTTCACCAGGAGCTAGCACCACACTCAGGCCCTGAGGAGAGGAAAATCCCTGACAGATGGACCCCAGAGGGGGCCAGACCAGGGGAGGTGGGGAAGGCAGGCAACCTGGTCAACTGTTAACACAAAGCCTCTTCAGGACCTTCAGGGAATCATCCGAGTGTGCGGTAAGCCATGATGGAAGGGGGTGTGCTTACCACATGTCCCCAGGGACAGCAAGGACATCCAACCAGTCCATCCTAAAGGAAATCAACCCTGAATACTCACTGGAAGGACTGATGCTGAAGCTGAAACTCCAATACTTTGGCCACCTGATGTGAAGAGCCGACTAGTTAGAAAAGACCCTGATGCTGGGAAAGATTGAGGGCAGGAGGAGAAGGGGATGACAGAGGATGAGATGGTTGGATGGCATCACCAACTCAGTGGACATGAGCTTGAATAAGCTCCAGAAGTTGGTGATGGACAGGGAGGTCTGGTGTGCTGCAGTCCATGGGGTCACAAAGAGTCGGACATGACTGAGAGACTGAACAAGGGGCTTAAGTGCACAGGCTGGAGAAGGGAGGGTCTAAAGGGAGAGGGGCTGCTCCTGGACAAGAAAACGGCCACCCAGGATGGTCTGCTCGGGTGAGTCTGGCTCCAACACTGTCCCTTAGAGTTCAGGTTCACGATATGGTGGCTCTGACGAATTCCAAGAGGAATCAGTTCTTAGAGCATCAAAAATCTCTCACTGACAGGTGGTCTGGAGGTGGGAAGCTTCTGCACCTGATAACGCAGAGACTGGACAAGGTCCAGGTGTAGTTACGTCTGTCTTCAGACTTCAACCGTTTGGTGAGATGATCAATATGTAAGTGCTCCTTACACTGCTGGGCGCTGTACGAATGATGCCACCTCTGTTGTTAAGACGCCTTGGACTTTTAACTTAGTGGAAGAGACTGGTATGAATAAAATAAAATAAAATCCTGTGAATTAAAATAAAATAAAATCCTCAGTCAGACTCCAAGTTCCAGCCAGCTCTGCCACTTCAGATGCTAACGTTTAATTCAAGCCAGTATGAGACGGGGCCTGAAGGAAGGTACAGAGAGAGAGGAAGCAGGGTGGGGAGGAGACCCTATGAGGGCCCACAGGGCTTCCCGGAGGCGCTGGAATGGGCACAGTTAACCTCTGGAAAGTCTGTGAGGGGACACGTGTTTTCTCACCCCGCTGAGGCTCAAAGGTTAATTGGTTTGCCCTGAGGAAGGGCCAGGCCTGAGATCCAGAAGTACCAGCTGGATACCTCATGCACCCTCATTCTGACTGGAAGTCAGAGAGGAGGGGTGTTCTCTCCCCAGGGGTCACCTAGGCACAGGGCTGAGCTCACCTCACCCCACCTGGGTCCCCAAGTCAGCCCCGGGGTCCATGCAATGGAGACCCTGAGGTCTTCCCCCAGCGGTGCCCTCTGGGCCCTACCTGGGGCCCATGTGTGCTCCTCTGGGGACTCGAGTTGCTGCCACTCCGGAGCCGCCGCCAATTCCTGGCCATGGTCCTGTCACTGTCCCCACCCTCCCCTCAGACGCGGGTCCTGTCACTCTCCCCAGGCTCCTCCCCTCAGACGCGGGTCCTGTCACTCTCCCCAGGCTCCTCCCCTCAGACGCGGGTCCTGTCACTGTCCCCACGCTCCTCCCCTCAGACGCGGGTCCTGTCACTCTCCCCATGCTCCCCTCAGACAGGGGTCCTGTCACTCTCGCCACCCTCCCCTCAGACGCGGGTCCTGTCACTGCCCCCAGGCTCCCCTCAGACGCGGGTCCTGTCACTCTCCCCATGCTCCCCTCAGACAGGGGTCCTGTCACTCTCGCCACCCTCCCCTCAGACGCGGGTCCTGTCACTGCCCCCAGGCTCCTCCCCTCAGACGGGGGTCCTGTCACTGTCCCCACGCTCCCCTCAGACGCGGGTCCTGTCACTGCCCCCAGGCTCCTCCCCTCAGACGCGGGTCCTGTCACTGCCCCCAGGCTCCTCCCCTCAGACGGGGGTCCTGTCACTGTCCCCACGCTCCCCTCAGACGCGGGTCCTGTCACTGCCCCCACGCTCCCCTCAGACGGGGGTCCTGTCACTCTCGCCACCCTCCCCTCAGACGCGGGTCCTATCACTCTCCCCACGCTCCTCCCCTCAGACGCGGGTCCTGTCGCTGTCCCCACCCTCCCCTCAGACACGGGTCCTGTCACTGTCCCCACCCTCCTCCCCTCAGACGCGGGTCCTGTCACTGTCCCCAGGCTCCTCCCCTCAGACGAGGGTCCTGTCACTGTCCCCACCCTCCCCTCAGACGCGGGTCCTGTCACTGTCCCCACCCTCCCCTCAGACGCGGGTCCTGTCGCTGTCCCCACCCTCCCCTCAGACGCGGGTCCTGTCACTGCCCCCAGGCTCCTCCCCTCAGACGCGGGTCCTGTCACTCTCCCCACCCCCCTCCCCTCAGACGCGGGTCCTGTCACTGTCCCCACGCTCCCCTCAGACGCGGGTCCTGTCACTGTCCCCACCCTCCTCCCCTCAGACGCGGGTCCTGTCACTGTCCCCAGGCTCCTCCCCTCAGACGCGGGTCCTGTCACTGTCCCCACCCTCCTCCCCTCAGACGCGGGTCCTGTCGCTGTCCCCACCCTCCCCTCAGACGCGGGTCCTGTCACTGCCCCCAGGCTCCTCCCCTCAGACGCGGGTCCTGTCACTCTCCCCACCCCCCTCCCCTCAGACGCGGGTCCTGTCACTGTCCCCACGCTCCCCTCAGACGCGGGTCCTGTCACTGTCCCCACCCTCCTCCCCTCAGACGCGGGTCCTGTCACTGTCCCCAGGCTCCTCCCCTCAGACGCGGGTCCTGTCACTGTCCCCACCCTCCTCCCCTCAGACGCGGGTCCTGTCACTGTCCCCACCCTCCTCCCCTCAGACGCGGGTCCTGTCACTGTCCCCAGGTTCCTCCCCTCAGACGCGGGTCCTGTCACTGTCCCCACCCTCCCCTCAGACGCGGGTCCTGTCACTGTCCCCAGGTTCCTCCCCTCAGACGCGGGTCCTGTCACTGTCCCCAGGCTCCTCCCCTCAGACGCGGGTCCTGTCACTGTCCCCACCCTCCCCTCAGACGCGGGTCCTGTCACTCTCCCCACGCTCCTCCCCTCAGACGCGGGTCCTGTCACTGTTCCTACCCTCCCCTCAGATGCAGGGATTCTGACAGGAAGCACCTGTTTACCAGGGAAGACACGTTGCCTGCTGGCCAGCTGGCTCTGGGAACGGGTGGCCCTGCCAGGCCCTGTCCCCTACCTTGAAGGAGTCTCTCCAGGTGAAGCAATATGCCCGGCCTTGTTCTTTTGTGAACAGTGTTCTGGTTTCCAGTTGTGTTAAATGGAGTATTTGAGTCCTGTCCTCACCCAGAGCTGAAGAAAGAACTCTCTATTTTCTCCCCATCTCCTCCCACCACTATGATTTCCCCCTGGAAGCACAATGGCATCACTTCGGGTGCTTTTAAAAGTACTCATGGAGGTCTCACCCCCAGGCCACTTAAATCAGAACTTCTTTGGGTGCGACCCTGGCATCAGTATTCTTTTTTTAATACTTCCCAAGTACTCTCGTGTGGAGCCAGGGTTGAGACTCACTGCCAAGAAGGGCTTCCTAGGTGGCTCAGTGGTAAAGAATCTGCCTGCCAGGGCAGGAGAACCACAGCGGGGAAAACACACCAACAGCTCGGCTCCCAAACCTTTCAGGACTCGTGGAGAGGGCCCTTCACTTCCTGGAGTGGTTAGCCTCATGCCCCCAGTCCTGCCTGACCTCAGATCCTCCTGGCACAAGGTCCAGCCCCCAGTGCACTGTGTCTACTGAAGGTGTCAGGCCAACTCTGCCCGTCACCCGTCCCAGCCTACAGTCTGGTTTCCAGAGCATCAGACCCCGGACAAAGCCGACCTCACAAAGGGATCTATTCTAAAACCAGTTGCTTAAACAGAGATCTGCAAGGGGGTACCCACCATCAGATGAGAATGATGAGAGTGTTTTTCACTCTCCTCTTTCACCTTCATCAAGAGGAGCTTTAGTTCCTCTTCACTTTCTGCCATTAGAGTGCATCCAGTATATTCTACCAAGATTTCAAAGCTCAGTTAGAGTCGCACTGCACTCAGGGCAGCATCCATTGTGTGTGTGTGTGTGTGTGTGTGTGTGTGTGCCCGTGATCCTGAGCTCGGGTGTGGGTTTAGCTTCATAACCTGAGATAGGACACTCGTCTCTGAACATGCGCACTCAGCTCACTTCATGGTTTTCTCCACATTTGTGTATTGGAAGTGGATTTTGAATTGGAATCATCATCAAAAACAACACGCAAGAAGCTAAAGCCTCTTGAGACAAAAGTCTCCCAACAGGTGTTAGAATCCAGTTGTCATTATCCAATTATTAAGTCGTGGCTGACTCTTTGCAACCCCATGGACTGCAGCACGCCAGTCTTCCCTGTCCTTCACTATCTCTCACAGTTGGGTCAAATTCATGTCCGTTGAGTCACTTATGCTATCTAACCAATCTCACCCTTGGCCGCTCTCTTCTCCTCCCACTTTCAGTCTTTCCCAGCATCAGGGTCTTTCCAGGTGGCCAAGGTATTGGAGTTTCAGCTTCAGCATCAGTCCTTCCAATGAATATTCAGGACTGATTTCCTTTAGGATTGACTGATTTGACCTCCTTGCAGCCCAAGGGACTCTCAAGAGTCTTCTTCAACACCACAGTTCAAAAGCTTCAATTCTTTGGTGCTCAGTTTTCTTTATGGTCCACCTCTCACATCCACACATGACCACTGGATAAACCATAGCTTTGACTGTACGGACCTTTGTCAGCAAAGTGATGTCTCTGCTTTTTAATACACCGTCTAGGTTGGTCATAGCTTTTCTTACAAGGAGCAAGCGTCTCTCACCTTCATGACTGCAGCCACCGTCTGCAGTGATTTTGGAGCCCCCAAAGAAGTCTCTCACTGTTTCCATTGCTTCCCCATCTATTTGCCATGAAGTGATCAGACTGGATGCCATGATCTTCGTGTTTTGAATGTTGAGTTTTAAGCCAGTTTTTTTCACTCTCCTCTTTCACCTTCATCAAGAGGCCCTTCAGTTCCTCTTCACTTTCTGCCATTAGAGTGCATCCAGTACGTTCTATCAAGATTCCAGAGCTCAGTTAGAGTCGCACTCAGGGCAGCATCCACGTGTGTGTGTGTGTGTGTGTGTGAGTGACTGGGTGTGTGTGTGTGAATGTGTGTGTGTGTGTGTGTGTGTGAGTGTGTGAGTGTGTGTGAGTGTGTGAGTGTGTGTGTGAGTGTGTGTGAGTGTGTGAGTGAGTGTGTGTGTGTGAGAGTGTGTGTGTGTGTGTGTGAGTGTGTGTGTGAATAAGATTTGGTAGAGCAGTCTGGAATTTACCCACAAACAGCAATTCTCCAATTTCTTTCTGGAGCATTGTCACTGGTGACCTATTCGGGGGAGAGGAGCTCGAAGCAGAGCACTCCCCCGCGTGAGCTCACCACAGAGCCTCAAACGCAACAGTCTCCTGAGTCCAGACACTGATGTCTCAGCCCTGCTATCAGAGAGGGAACCACAACCCTGGCTTGAGTGCCTGCTTCAAGGGAACAAAAGCCACAAAGAGCGCTGGATGTTGTGCTCAAAGCTGTGGGCACATGGTAGACACTAATCAATGCTTTTGCCACCAGGGAGTGCGCAGTGCTAAGCAATTGCCTGTCCACAGGAAATAATAAGGTGATTCATTTTTATCTTGAAAACTTCAATATTTAACACACATTCTATCGATATTGCCTTTTGTCCCCAGCTCCTGCCTCCAATATTTAATTGCAATCTATTATAGCTGCAGCAAGTTGAATCCATGGAGATTGAAAAATGAGATGTAAAAAAAAAAAGTGCAAAAACATATCTTTTGTGGTCAATATTAATCTGGCAAAAGGGTTTTTTTTTTTTTTTTCCTGTAAGGAAGCCTGCCAAGAGCGATAGAAAGTGATTCACGGAGTCAGCAGCTTCAGAGAGGTCAGGAGGAGAGATAGCTGGCCCGAGCATTCGGTGAAGAGAAGAAAGTCAAGAGGTTGGGGAGAGGCCCCGGGAACGCATCCTGTGAGATGAAAGGGGGAGTGTGTGTGACCGTGTGACCGTGTGACCGACCACGGGGCTCAGGAGGGCGGGGTCCACGCTGCCGGGGGGCGTGGGGCGCCGCAGCCTTCTGGGACACGGCCCCCACCCCCACCCTCAGGGCCCCCCCACCCCGTTTCCTGGAAGCCTGTGTTCCCTTTACGCCAGCCACCTGTCCACGACCTCACCATCCTTCACCTGCCAGGCTTCCTTCTGCCCGGGCTGTCCCAGGGGTGACCTTTGGGTGGGAGCCTCCTCAGTAAGAGACTGAATCCCCAGCGTCATTCACCTGGGACCCCTGGCACTTAGTTCACCAGACTAAGAAAGCTGAGGCTAAAAGATGCTGTCAACACAAAATCCCCCTCGACTTTCTGCAGCCATCATGGCCTGGGATTATCCCAAGCATTCTGAAAGCCCTTCTCAACCTTGAAAAGAGGTCACAGTGAAGGGGGAGGAAGCCACTTACATGCCACTTGGCATCTGGTTCTGCCGCCTGCCGCCCAGGGGCCTGCTACTATTGGTTGCACTGGGGCGCTTCACCAACACAGGTGAGTTTCACTCCCATGAAGCTTCACTATAATGAAGGACTGCTGCCCGAAGGATAAGCAAGCTCATGTCAGTATCGACAAAGAATATGAAGGAATCAAAATGCAGCCACGTAATTAATACAGGGTGATCCTGAAAGGGCCACCGTAGGGTGGGCGGTCAAGGAGACCCTTCAGAGGAGGTGACATCTGAGCCAGGATCAGGTCTGGCTGATGGAGGTGGACAGAAGGGGGCAGAGGTGGGACCGACTAAGGAAGCTGCAGTCGTCAAGACAGTGTGGTCCTGGCGCAGGAACCGAAACACAGATCAACGGAGCAGGAGAGCAAGCCGAGAGACAAAGCCCAGCACCCACGGTCACCTAATCTGTAACAAAGCCGCAGGAGCACACAGGGAGAAAAGAGGCCTCTGCAGGCAGCGGTGCTGGGAAAACGGGACAGCCACACGGACAAGAAGGAAGCTGGAACACTCCCTGCTGCTGCTGCTGCTGCTGAGCCGCCTCAGTCGTGCCCGACTCTGTGCGACCCCATAGACGGCAGCCCACCAGGCTCCTCCGTCCCTGGGATTCTCCAGGCAACAGTACTGGAGTGGGTTGCCATTGCCTTCTCCGAGAACACTCCCTAACACACAGAAAGAAACTCAAAATGGATTAAAGGCACAAACACAAGGCTGGACACTATAAAATTCTTAGAGGAAAACATAGCTAGAACACCCCATGACATAAATTGCAGCAAGATCTTTTTTGATTGACTTCCTAGAGTAATAAAAATAAATAAAAAAGAAACAAACGGGATTGAGTTAAACTTAAAAGCTTTTACCTCGCAAAGGAAATCATAAACAAGGTGAAAAGACAACCCTCAGAATGGGAGGAAAATATCTGCAAATGAAAAAACTGACAAAAGATTAATCTCCAAAATATACAAACAGCTCATGCAGCTCAACATTAAAAAAAAAAACAAAACCTCATCAAACAACAGGCAGCAGAACTAAAAAGACATTTCTCTAAAGGAGGCATACAGCTCTCCCCGCACACACATGAAAAGATGCTCAACATCACTATTTATTAGAGAAATGCAAATCAAAACTTCAATGACGTGTGTATCACCTCACACCGGTCAGAATGGCATCATCAAAAAATCTACAAACACTAAATGGTGGAGGGGACGTGGAGAAAAGGGAACCCTCTTGCACTGTTAGTCGGAATGCAAACCAATAGTTACTACGGAGCACAGTATGGCATTTCCTTTAAAAACTAAAGTGAAAGTGTTAGTTACTCAGTTGTGTCCAACTCTTTGGGACCCCCGACCCCATGGACTGTAACCCACCAGGCTCCTCTGTCCATGGGATTCTCCAGGGAGGAATACTGCAGTGGGTTGTCATTTCCTTCTCTAGGATATCTTCGCAACCCAGGGATCGAACCCGAACCTGGGTCTCCTTCGTTGCAGGTGGACTCTTTACCGTCTGAGCCCCCAGGGAAGCTATTAGTACATCCATGTGACCACATGGTGAAGACGGGCTCACCCACGAAATGGTTAAACAGCGATAAGAGACCGTCTGGGGGCCGGCCAGGCGGCTCTGACACCTCCAGCGACCTGGCCTGCAGCTGACCACCGGAACCATCTGGGCCTGTGCTTCCTGCAGAAACACAAGGATCGTAACAGTCTTCACCTCCTAGAGCTGCGGTCAAGATCAAGCCAACCACTAAGGCGAGCAGCCTCCGACACTTCTTTAAAGCAGGGTATGATTTTTTTCTTTTCAAGATTTTTTTGATGTGGACCATTTTTAAAGTCTTTATTGAATTTGTTACGATATTGATTCTGTTTTATGTTTTGGTTTTTTGGCCGCGATTTCAGCCACGAGGCTTGTGGCATTTTAGCTCGCCTACCAGGGATTGAACCCTCACCCCCTGCACTGGACGGAAGGTGAAGTCCCCCTGGCGTCCCAGGGGAGTCCCACGGTATATGAATTTAAGTCTCACAACTTGCAGAAATGCCAACCCCAGAAAAGAAAAGTGCTGGTATTTTTCTTCCATATCCAGCTGTTCCTCTGTGCATCGAGGGCTGAACTCACGCTCCGGGAGACCACTCTGTCCTTCAGGCCCCTCCCCGCTGGCGGAGGCTTTGTGCTGGTGGTGCTGAGCCCCCCGGGCCAGCTGCGTGCACACACCCTCTGCCCAGGCCCTACAGCAGGTCCTCCAGGAGTCTGATTGAATCAGGCCACGTCCATTTCATGCGCTATGATGAGTCGTGCTTCCTGAGAAAACTCTGATGGGTTCCTGTTCCAAAGTGCATCCGCTTGGGAAAAACGTCGTGAAAGCAGTGAGCTGCCCACCAAGGCAACCGCGGCAGAGGTGCATTAAAGGCATAGGTCAGTGCGTTATCCAGACTGTGGTTTCCACTTGGTTTTGGAAGAATTTACTTGATATTTATTGATTATGGAGGATGTGAAATGGCTTGTCCTGGGCTAAATAAGCAATTTAAAATAGAGACACAGGGAAGAACCTAACCACAGCCAAAGCGGTCTGTTCCCAGGCTGTTAATAAACACACCCTGGACAGAAGGGATCCTGGAGGGGGTGGGCCGCCAGCTCGCCAGGCACCTCTCCTAGCGCGGGGGCTCGTCTGTTAAGATGAAACAGGAAACGCCGCAGGAAACGCCTAGTCCACACAACAGCTCAGAACGGTTGCAGTTCCGACCGGAGCCAGCCTGGCACGGATTGCCCGCAGCAGGACTCAAACAGGGAGGACTCCTCCCAGGGACAGCAAGGGACCCTCCGCAGACCGGTGACACCGCCGCGCCCCACACCGCCTGCAGCTCCTGCCAAGAACTGAATTAACACAAGTCACGCTCCTCAGTCCAGGGAGGAAACGAACATGTTGTTGAACGCACACATTTAGAAACTCAAAGCTCCTTCCGGCTCTGACCGGTCACAGGGGCTGCCAGGGCGGCAGCACGCGGCCCCTG
Organism: Budorcas taxicolor; assembly: GCF_023091745.1. Classification (NCBI taxonomy): domain Eukaryota; kingdom Metazoa; phylum Chordata; class Mammalia; order Artiodactyla; family Bovidae; genus Budorcas; species Budorcas taxicolor. The sequence goes on along the minus strand of NC_068931.1, from coordinate 61,768,350 downwards.
CGTTTCTCTCTGCCAGCCTGTGGTAGAACCGCGGGCGGGCAGGACGAATCCACGGAGGCCCACGTCCGAAGCCGAGGCAGGTTCCACCGCGGCGGGCTCGCGGAGGGGCCCATCTGAGGCCCGCGGGGATCGTGGGGCCCGGGGCCTGGGACGGGGGTCCCGGGGGCGTGTGGACTGGGGAGGGGCCGGGGACGAGCCCCCACGGAGGAGCCTGGATGAGAGGGAGAGGAGGAGCACGGAGCCTGGCCCTTAAGATCCGGCGGAAGAGCCTGCGAAACGGGCAGAGAGGCGGCCAAAGGCAGAGCCGGGGGGCCGGGGCCGGCGCGGGGTCTGATCAGGGAAGAGCGCAGGCGCGCAGACGCCGGCCTCGTCCTGGAAGTGGCCCCGGCCCGTCACGACTGAGCTGCATTTCCCAGGGCAGCTGGAGGCGGGAGGCGCAGCCGCGGAGCAGACGGAGGCGCTGCAGGCCGCGGCGGCACAGGGCGCCGCCTGGATGGACCGCTGATGCTCGTTCTGGCCCCGCTGGACGGTGGAGGAAGCGCTCAGCTCAAGGACGGAGCCTGGGGACCCTGAGGGTGCTCCTAGCGGAAGGCTGGCTGAAGTGACAAGTCAGCGATTTCCCGCGGAGGCCAAGGCGCACGTCCAGCCTGGGGTGGGGGTGCCGACCACCGGAGGGCTTGCTCCAAGCCCTCCAGGATGTGCAGCGCCCCCGCCTCCTACTGAGCGAAGTTCGTCCTGAGTGTGCAAACTGTTTTTGTCAACAGATGGGCATGTGTGTCTCCGTCCCGAGGATGGGCCGCAGGAGGACTGCCCTGAGGCCGGTGCGCTCCTAACCCCCGCCGCCTGCGTCATCCCCAAGTGGGGACACAGAGCTGCTCAAGTGAAACTCCGCCAGCTGGAGAAAACCGACCAGACACGGGCTTGCTGGTGTTCGATGAGCAAGCGAACGCTAGTCCTGCTTTCCGCCCTAGAGCCGAGTCTTCAGAGCTCTGCGGGCGCACGCCTAGCGTCCATCGCCCCACTCCGCATCCTCGGCGCCTGGCCCGCGAGGAGGAGGAGGCGCTGTGCGAGGCAGCGACGAGGGTGGAGCCATCAGGGGCCTCGGCTCTGCGGGAAGGAAGGCAGGCAGGCAAGCAGGAAGGAATGTGGGCAGGCAGGCAGGAGCAGGGCGTTGATGAGAAGCCGCTCATGGCGCGTGGGCCTCCTTTGTGGCCTACAGGTGGAAGTCAGCGGTGTTAGGGCCCGGGATCCAGGGCAGAAACGCCTGAAGGTGGGCGGAGAAGCTCCGCACAGCGCGGGGCTGAGAGAGCTCCCAGCCGGGGGTGGACTCAGACCAGGAGCCAGTCTTCGCCCTGACTGCCCACCGGCCCCTGCATTCTACGCATCTAATACCAACATCTTTCGAACGTGGCTTCTCCCTCACCCCTGCGGCCCTCCCCCTGCACTCTGGCCACCCTGGCGCTTCTGCTCAGAGTGAGGCTCAGCCTCTGCCTGTAGGTGCTCTTGGAAGCAGGTCAGCTTGGAGCTCCAGCAAGAAAGCACAGAAGCCCGTCTGCAGTCGGTTTGGACTCTGCTCAGGGGTGCACACTGGGCGGGATCCCGGGTTATTTTCTCGGGTCATCCCTGCTCCACCGTGCTCAGCCCGGCTTCCGGTATTGAGGAGGCTGCCACGCAGGCACGCTGGCAGGCTCAGGCCGCCTGCCCACTGCCTTTTGCTCCCCCAGTACACAGTATCTCATACTTCAGAGCGTGTATTGATAATGCAAAAGGAGAAAGAAACAAAACCCAACAGCTTCTAATCCAAGAAACACCATGGTTTTTTCTAACTGTGACACGCTGTGTGCAAGACCTTAGTTCACTGCCCAGGCATCGAACTCACGCCCCCTACAGTGGGCGGGTAGACTCTTAACCACGGGACTGCCAGGCTAGTGCTGTGATGAGACTTTTAAATTTGAAAAGCGGAGGACTCCTAAAAATGTTTACAGAAAGAGTATACTCAAACGATATGCAGACAGCATTGTCATACAAGCTGAATGAGGTTTCTAGGGAAAAGTCCTGTGGGTTTACCTGGGACACAGGGTGGTTTCATCTCCTGAGGAAAGGGTGTGAGAGACTATGCTTAGGGTACCCAGGGTGGGACACTTCTCAGTGAGCCATCATAAACCTGAGCTGCTCTAGGGAAATGCGTATTCGAAGAGTTCTTAAGACGTGTCGACCATCCCGCTAACAAGAGACTTCCTTTTGTGTGCGCACTTCATTCCTGGCTGACATGGCAGTTTCTTTTACACGTAAAACTGACTCAAGAAGCTCCAAATGTTCACTGCAAAGCAGTTTTCCTAAAGACGCAGGAAAGCAAATGACCTGTAAACGAGTTCAGGAAAAGACAACAGCTGGAGGTGCCCCATTTGGGAAATGATCTAAGCTGCCATTTCAACTTTCCTCCCAAGAGATAAGAGCACGAATTAGGGGGAAGTTCAGTTTATTAGAATAAGACCACAGTAATGACTAGAAAGTACTTGGAATTCAGTCTGAAGCCAGTCTTACTTCCGTGGCTTTAGGAAAAGAGAGGGATCACAACGGGAGCAGCTCTAGTCACAGGCAGACGGAGAGGACTCTCCAGGTTCTGCGTTCCTGTTTGGACAGAACAGACCATCGTGCTTCTGATCGAGCAGAAAACGAAAGAATGAGGATCTGGAACCCAACAAAAGTAGCGCTTGTGTCTTGTGTCCTTAACGCAGGGAGTGTGGCTTCCTACGCGGCCGCACGGCGGGGGACGGAGCGCCGCCCGTGGCCCCCTAGGCCCCCGTTCTGCTTCTGCCGTCGAAGGTTCAGCTTCAGTCCTCTGGAAGGCAGTGCGCAACACGCAGGGCCCGACATCACCCTCAACTGGCTGAGACAACTGCAGGGCGTCAGACGGCCGCCTGGGCACCCCAGTGCCCCATTTGTGGGCCGTAGGTGGGGGCCCCGGGGCTGAGCACCGGGTGGTCCGCGGCACTTCCTGTAATCGCCCAGAGCTTTGTCTGCTAGCTGGAGCTCCTACTTTGTTACTGATCAGGGCAGTGGATTTGCCAAGCTAAGTCTGAACTTGGCTGCAGTTTTGGTAAGGCTGGGATGGTGGGACAACCTTTAGAGCCATATTCCGACTCTGCGGTGGTAGGAGTCAGCTCACGACAGGTCAACAGCAACAGTGAGATGAGGCAAGTGTAGACTCATTGGCCCCAAATGCCTTTTGGGGGATAAATTGAAATAAAATGAAATTCAGTGGCAAGGAATGAGAAAAATCTGCCTTTTTGTACCATTACTTCATCCCTCCCTCCTGTAACAGTTCCAACAGATGTTTCTCTAGGAGTTTTTTGTTTTCTCTCTAGGAGATTTTAATTTAAAAAAGCATTTTTGCCGTGTCCCCAATTATGTTTTCTCTGATCACCCTTAGGTGTTCATTTACAATAAGACAACACTTCCACTTACATAAGATGCTACTGTCTGTCTACAAATTACCTGGTTTGACCATGGGGAGGTAGGGAGGGCAGATACCATAACCCTCAGGTTTACAAAAATTCTATTTCCTGACAGGTCCGTGGGGATCCAAAATGTCTCCTGATGAGGTTTGCATGGGAATTGTTCTTTATCTCCCTACTGGGTAGCGTCAGCAATGAGCTGACTCCCAGGTACAGTCCTAATAGACCCAAAGTGTATTGCTGTTTTTATTTTTCTCTATGAAAGTCGCTCAGTCGTGTCTGACTCTTTGCAACCTCATGGACTGTACAGTCCATGGGATTCTCCAGGCCAGAATACTCGAGTGGGTATCGCTCCCGTCTGCAGGGGATCTTCCCAACCCAGGGATCGAACCCAGGTCTCCTGCGTTGCAGGCGGATTCTTTACCCGCTGAGCCACCAGGGAAGCCCGTTCTCCACTGTGAGGAACAGAGGATTAGACGGACGCTGGAGACTGACTTCCTGTCGCCCAGGTCAATGCCATGGTTCCTGTTGGTTTCCCAGAAGAAAACAGTGCCCTCACAGGACCCACAGCCGCTCCACCTTACAGAGCAGAACCCCGGGGGAACAGTAACGCGGCTCAGCGTGGCTTCTCTGACTGCCCGATGGTGCTTGGGAGTGCTTTCTGTCTCAGGTCCAGGAGTGACCGAAGCTGTTTCTCCCTGAAGAGTGAAAGGTGGAGAAAGGGAGCCGAGGCCGTTTCCACCCAGATCTCCTCTCACCAGCAGGTGGCGCTGTGACAAAGCCATCGAGAGAAGCCAGGTCTGATGGGCTGGGCAGCAGGGCCCCTGTGCCCTAGGGGACACCATGGCCCCATCCCGGGTCAGACGGTTGGGTGTTAGGGCACCCGGGGCCCTCCGGGAAGCCATGGCGGGCACACCCGGGGCAGCCTGGAGCTGAGCCCCCACCCGCAACTGCCGGGGTCAGCAAGGCCCTGAGTGTGTCAGCAAGGCCCCGGCCTCGCTGGAGCTCCGCGACCCTTCCCAATCCTCTGGCCTTCCCGGAGGAAGGAGGGAGTTGGGGGGGCAGGGGGAGCCCGTGTCCCTCACACTCACCCTGCAGATCCCGTGGCTTTGGGGAATCTCCAAATACGAAACGCTTTCCAGCTTTATGAGCACCTCTACATACGGTACATTAGATGCTACCTCGGTGAGCTGCCCTGGTGGCTCAGGGGTACTGAATCCGCCTGCAACGCAGGAGACCTGGGTTCGATCCCTGTGTCGGGACGATCCCCTGGAGGAAGTCATGGCAACTCACTCCAGTGCTCTTGCCTGGGGAATCCATGGATGAGGAAGGAGCCTGGGGGCTTTCAGTCCATGGGGTTGCAGTCGGACACAGCTGAGCGACTTCACTTTCACCTCAGTGGGCCGCAGTGAAGGCCCCTCAGGTGGCTCCGGGGAAGAGCAAGGAGGCCGAGCAGGAGCCCTGCGTCCACCGGCCTCCTTCACTCACTCACTATTGGCCCCGCACTCCCCAAGGGCAAAGTCTTGTCCTTCGTCTCCAGGGGCCCTTACGGGGGGTGAGTGGACAGTGGGACTTGCTGGGGTAATGAACTAGAAGCAAGCGTGCCCTGAGCTGCAGGTCTTGGGGAACCAGCCACGCCCGCGCCGCTGCCCCGTCAGCCGCAGAGGTCCCCTCCGGGGACCCCCAGGTCACGCTGCCTCTGCTGGCCCTGCTCAGGGTGGAAGCGGGCTTCTCTGGGGGTGAGCTGTGGGAGGATGGGGTCCACACGGTCTGGGGCGGGGGCCACACAAGGCGACCGACGAGGCCGCCCGCAGTGGGTGCCACACCCAGGAGTCAGAGCGTGCCTGGAACTTCCGGAGGGACTGAGGCACGAGGTGAGAACGCTGAGCCTCCCAGGTCCGCTCAGATCCGCCCGGAGCAGTGGGAAGACCGGCGGGCGCTGGTGAGCGGGCGGGGTGCAGGGTTCCAACCCGGCCTTGCTCCGGGCTTAGAGCGGAGCCCTGCCTGGGTTCCACTCTTGGTCACTGATCCCTCGTGGGGCTGCACGTGTGCCAAGTCGACCCGCTTCAGGCATGTCCGACTCTTTGTGACCCATGGGCTGTGGCCCGCCAGACTCCTCTGTCCATGGGATCCTCCAGGTTAGAACGCTGGCATGGGTTGCCATGTCCTCTTCCAGGGGGTTTTCCCGACCCAGGGATGGAGCCCAGGTCTCCATGTCTCCTGCGTGGCAGGTGGGCCCTTAACCATGAGCACCCCCTGGGAAGCCACGCTGACGGGGCCGAGATGAGCTCAGTCCTTCCACTGCCTCAGTGGTTTGCACAGTGCACAAGGAGCCCACCACGGAGTGAAGAGCGGACATCACCAAGACAAGGAGCGGCCCACTCCTCTGGCTGCCCAGAGAGGGGTGGACGGTGGACAGCCCGTTGCGGAGCCTACAAGAGAGACTAGTTGCTGCGTCCTGTCACTGAACCTGCCAGGTGCCCCTCTGGAGGGCAGACCTAAAGAAGGGAAACCACTCTACCTGAAAAGCTGGTCCACTTGAGACACGGCGGAGACCCAGAGCATCTCCCACACACGGGTCTCAGATGCAGAGTGGGACGGTGCCATTTGTAAGTGGGGCCAGGCAGCCAGCAGGGGCGCGGGACCCCCAGAGGGCCCCACGGCACACTCACTGCTCCTGCGAGGGGTGGGGAGTGCAGCAGTCGGCTCTGGATTTTCCCTTTGTATGTGCACCGTTAATCAGCTACACTCCAATATAAAAAAGAACAACTATATCCAATTAAAAAAAAAAAAGATTAACTGGTTCACATGATTGAGGGGCCCGAGAGAAAGGGAAACAAACTTGGCTTTGTGGGATTTTCCTGGGATCTCCTCTATGCAACCTTATCCCCCTTTTAATATCTACTCTACACAGTAACAACCAGAAATAGAAACGCTGTAAACCAGCTACACATATTGTTAACTATAGGGTGGATTTCACTACCTTCATTCAAGGTAGTTTAACTTGTTTAGTTATTTTCTCTTCAAAAGAAAAAAATCAAAGACGGAAGCACCGGATAACCCCAAAGCTCATTCCAAACCCAAGCCGGGCGCGATCATCTGTTAGACACACCTGGCTTCCCGGACAAAAGCAGATGGGCCCAGGACTCGTAAATTGCGTATTTATTATGGCACGTGCGCTTGTGCGTCTCGCTTTAATGCGCCTCTCGGCATGTAAAGGCTCTGACTGTCGCACACGCGTGCTGGCGTGGCAGCAGTAAGAACACGGGTGGAAGTGTCTGCGAAAGGGGCTGGGCGGGGACGGGGGGGAGGGGCAGCGGCCCCGGGGGCAGGCCCTCCAGCGGCTCAGGGCCACTCATCTGAAGGCAGTGCCCCCGCAGGGCTCAGGCGCACCACGCGGGACCGTGTGGGTGTGGGGCCGGAGGGGAGCCAGCCGTTCAGCCTGTGTCCCTCACGCCAGAGCTACACCACTTCTGAAGCGTCACTATACAACATGGAGCTATTCACAATAGACATTTCTCAATCAACGGTTCTCTCAGAGAAAATTAGTGACTCCCAGTGACCTCAGTCACCCGGCAGAGTGAGCAACTCCTAGGAGTCAGTCTCCCTTCTCTACAGACGCCTACCGTCTTCAGGACAAAGCGAGGGACCCAGAACAGCAGAAAACAAGAAAACGCCTCCCCAGAGAGAAACACAGAATCGCAATCTTACTAAGTCATTCAGCCCTGGCAACCTGCCTTGCCTTCCACACAGAGAGAACAAGAAAGCCATTTAAAAAACATTACATTACCGCCAACGGTTTCTCTGTAATATATTAAACCTTTTGCTTTTCGTCTTTACACATCTGATACGTTAGGGGAAGAGGTTAACAAACTGAAATCATATGGGTAGAGCATCACTTGAAGAAAAGTGGTAATTATTGTTTTTTTTAAACAGCCAGCAGAAGGGGCGCCTGCGGCCGGCGGCGGCCGGGTCTGCGGGCCCCGGGCCGTCAGAGCGGCGTGTCGCAGCGGCAGTCCGCCGGCTCCGCGGGGCCCGGGCGCGGCGGCGCGGGCGGCCGCTGCTTCATCATTTCCTTCACCTCCTCTTCCAGCTCCGGGGGGATGATGAGCTGGTCGTCTGGGTCCGGCTGTGCCGGGGCCGCAAAGTACCCGCCCGGCCTGCGCAGCGGCGCGTCGGCGGCCACCTCAATCACATTGTGGCTGCGCTCCTGGGGGGCCACGGAGCCGTTTCCCCGCCGGCGCCCCATGGTCCCCGCGGCCCCGTCCGCGCGCCGCGCCGCGCCCGGCTCGTCCTCGGCGGTGCCCGCGCCCTCGTCGTTGGGCTCGGGCGGCGGGCCGGGTGCGGGCGGCCGCCGGAGCTCCCCATCCCTGGCGCGGCCGCAGTGGATGTCCACCGCCACCTCCACGCGGCTGCCGTTGCTGAACACGCCCTCGATGGGCTCCTCATCGTCGCTGTCCAGCCCGTTGTCCGAGAAGGCGCTGGAGAAGGTGGCGCTGGACAGCTGCCGCTGGAAGGCGCCAGGCGCGCCCCCGGGGTGCAGCGCACAGCGGGGCTCGCCGGGGCCAGCGGGGCTGCCCTCGACCAGCACGCCCGGTGGCGGCGGCTCGTCCGAGGCCGTGGAGCCCACCTCGCTGCTCATCTCCGACGTGGACAGCTCGCTGCTCATCTCAGAGGTCAGCCCGCTGCTGGAGGAGGGCGCGCCCAGCCCGTCGGCCAGCCGCTCCCGGACAGCCACGCCGGTGGCGGGCGCGAAGACGCTGGGGCTGGGCGGCGGCAAGGCAGCCAGCTCACAGCAGCAGAAGCTGTCCTCGGGAACGCTGAGCTGCACGACCACTGCACTCACGCTCTCGCGGCAGCCGTAGCTCTGCGCCAGGGTGCAGAGCTTCTTGGCGGCGGCCAGCGCGTCAGGCACGCTGCGGACGGCACCCACAGCCTCCTCCACAGACAGGCTGTCCCACAGCCCCTTGCTGCCCAGGATGAAGAACTCGTCCTGCGGGCTCAAGGCCACGGACTGCACGTGCGGGCGGGGCACCACGCTGGGGTGCAGGAAGGTGTAGCCCAGGATGCGCGTGGACTCAGTCACTCCGTTCACTTTGCCGTCCTGGAAAGAGAGGGGTTGCCAAGCAGACGTTACCACCGAGAGTTGGGGGCGGGGCTCCTGCCTGGGGGAAGCTCCGGGGCCTGCCTGCCCTGCAGGCCTGTCCGCCTCCTGTGAGGGGCTCCCGGCCACCTGTCATCAGAACCTGGGGCAGAAGCCTGGGGACAGCAGGGAGCAGGAGGGACACGTGGAAAGCGCTTCATGCCTTCCCTGTGCTGGGACCTGTCCGTTCCAAAGCACACCGTCATCTGGCTGAGTCAGCAACACAGGCTGATCAGCATCTCTGGGAACGCACAGGGGTCCAGGGGAAGGGCCTGCTGAGCTACCCGGGGGCGGGGGGGGGGGGGGGGGGGGGGGGGCGGTGGGCAGCAGACCCTCCCAGGCAGGTGCCATTCGGAGTGATGGCCCTCATCTCAGACCACTGCCCACAGCTCAGCAACCAGCAGGTGTGGGAAGGTCCAGAAGTGGGCAGAGTTTTAAACTGAAGGAGGCTGAAACAAATTGCTGGGGAAATCCCAGTGAGACTTGGTAGGGAGAAGTGAAGTGTTTGGAGAGGCAGACACTTATTCAAGGAGAAAGGCGGCTTCAATAATTCCTGAGCTGACTTTCCTGGCAGCAAATGGAGACGGTGATGCCTCCCGCTTCAGTCCAGCTGGGTTCCCACCGTCTGAACCATGAACCAAAGTTTCAGACCGTTTGCCAGTAAAAAGCTTTTACTCTGCGGCTGAAGCGAGGAGCCCTGGTATAACTGCTTGGTTCTTGATTCTTCAAGTTCTTCTGCAGAAATGGTTAATCTCTGCACCATGTGCTGTTGAGCACAGGACTCAATACACAGTTAATAACTAAACTCAATCCCATCTGAGACTCTTCGCTCCCTACATGGTGTCTAGTGTCCACTTCAGTCCTCTCTGCTCTTAGAACAGGAAGGGGACTGGAATCGAGAGGAAGACTCCTTTCCCAGACTCCCACGGTAGATCCTGAGTTGTCTTCCTCACGGCCCTGGGCGAGCCTTCCTGGAGTCAGTCTCTCTCTACTGACTGCAGACCTCCACCATTGTCCACCTGGACGTCACACGGCTCCTCGGGCTTTACTGACAAGCGAGACTGGACACCTCCTGTGGGCAGACAAGGGAATCACGTCGACAGCACCTATCCGTTTCAGGCACACAGAGGTGACCCACACTGCAGGGTGAACGTGTGAACAGAGTCCAGCTCTTCCAGCCCGTTCTGGAGGCTGTGCCGCAAGCAGCCTTCTGTGCCACAGCCCGACGGCCTTTCTCAGCAGCGGCACTTGGACCTTCCGGGCCAAAGACTGTGCTGTGGGGCCGCCCTGCACTGTGGAGGCTCAGAGGGGCCACCCGGCACCGTGGGATGCTCAGAGGGGCCGCCCGGCACCGTGGGATGCTCAGCAGCATCCCCGGCTTCTACCTGGGCATCCCTGGTGGCTCAGACGGTAAAGAATCTGCTGGCAATGAGGGAGGAGACCAGGGTTTGATCCCTGGGTCGGGAAGATCTACTGGAGAAGGAAATGGCAACCCACTCCTGGAGAATCCCAGAGACAGAGGAGCCTGGCGGGCTACAGCCCGTAGAGTCGCAAACAGTCAGACAAGACTGAGCGACTGACACACACGCGCACACACACTGGCTTCTACTGGCTACGTGCCAAAAGCACGCACTCTCCACCCCAGCTGTGACAACAAAAATGTCCTCTGACATTACCAAGTGTCCGTGGTGTTGATGGGGGAATGGCCCCTGGTTGAGAACCACTCACCGCCTTATTTGCATGCAGCAGGAGGCATGGACTGAAGTAACAACTAGTTAATTTACACTGATACGTACACTGGCCTTGGGAGGCCAGACAGATGCCTCACCACGCCCACTTTACCCAGGAGGAAGCCGAGGCGCCGAGGTTGAAAGGTGACAGCCTGCAGGGCTCAGAGCCAGGAGAGGAGGGCAGGCAGTGTGACCTCTGCGGGCCTGAGCCCTCTGCGGGCGCCCTGAGGAAAAGACAGGATGACCATCCGGCTCTGATGTGGAGAGGGCACCAGGCCTGAGCCCCCTGCGGGCGCCCTGAGGAAGGGATGGGGTGACCACCCGCCCTGACGCGGAGAGGCCACCGAGCCTGAGCCCCACTGCGGGTGCCCTGAGACACAGCTAGAATGACCACCTGGCCCGACGTGGAGAGGCCGCCGGGCCTGAGTCCCCAGTGGGCGCCCTGAGAAGGGGACGGGGTGACCACCCAGCCTGACACAGAGAGGCTGCTGGGCCTGAGCCCCGTGTGGGTGCCCCAAGGATAAGATGGGGTGACCACCCAGCCTGATGCAGAGAGGCCACCAGGCCTGAGGCCTCTGCTGGCGCCCCAAGGATGGGACAGGGTGACTGCCCGGCCCTATGCAGGGCCTGAGCCCCACTGCGGGCGCCCTGAGGAACAGCCAGGAAGACTGCCCGGCCCCGACGCGGAGGGGCCCCTGGGCCCTGTCCTGTATTCTGCACGTATCCTGACTCAGACTTGTCACCCGCAGTCTGCTCTGTGACACTGTGGATTCGGACCTGTCGTCTCGGATCAGCTCTGGCGTCTACAGGACGCCGAGCGAGCTGCTGCCCGGCCGGTCCCGCAGCCTCCTCCCAGCCCCGCCCAACCTGAGGCAGCCGGCCCTCACCTCGGTGATGACGGCCTTGTGCCGCTTGACTCTCTGTAGCTCCTCCTCGCAGCTCACGGCATACGCCCTGGAGAGGGGCAGCGGCTCGCCGCCCCGGCACAGCACCGTCTGGCACTTGCCCACGTTGGCGGAGGTCAGGGTGAAGGGTCCTCCTGGGTCCACAGGGTCGTGCCTGATGTGACAAAGGACGGCAGCACCTCCAAGCTTCTGCCCAGCTGTGCCCAGCTTCCTGGAGTACAGAGACGGGGCTGAGAGACTACACCGCTGCCAGACGGCCGCACGGGACAGCGAAGCAGAGCTCGGGGCTCCACTCGGCGCCTTCACCAAAGCAGGGCCCGCCGGGCTCAGGGGAGCCCGCGACACTGGGCGCTCACACGGGCACACACGCAGGGCCTGCTCCCAGCTGTGCGGGGCCGCCCCGCCACAGAAAGCCCGAGGGGCCGCTGAGGGACGAGGAGCCCTTACCCGGCTTGGTGTGGCCTGCGGCGCCCGTTTCAGTGCGGCCAAAGCCAGCGGGGGTGGCCCCGTCTCCCTCACCCTCTGCTCCCGAGAGGGGAGGGGGGGACCCAGCGCACAGGAGCAGGTGTGACCCCCCCCCACGACGCGTCAGAGCGGCCGATCGCGCCCCTCACAGGCGGCTTGCGGGCAGGAGCCTTCACACACCACGCCGTTCACGTTCTTGTCCTGCACACTACGACTCTCCGGACGAATGAGGTCCATCCTCCAATGTTTACAGGAAAGACCGTCTGAGCACGAGCTCCAAAGTGCTCCTGCTCACCATTAGTCCCTCATGCACTGAATACACAAGGCACCTGCAAGTGTTGGCAATCAAAAGGTGCTCAGACCTCCAGTGGCAAGGCCCGAGGCTGGCGGAGCCTCCAGACTGACCTGGGCACAAGAGGAGCAGGAAGGTCCAGACGGACAGACCCTGCTGTTCACAAGGGCAGACCCTGAAGGTCAGGCCAGGGGCACCATAGACGGGAGCAAGGGCGGCCAGATTGCGGCATCAGACGTCGGCAGAGAGGACACAGGCTTGTTGCAAGGACCGCGTGCATCGCACACGCCCCATACCCTGCTGACCCACAGGGAAAACGAGGCGGGAAGCGACGCGGCGGGGGTCTCTGGACCCCAGCTTGGGCACGTCTAGGCCATCGGCTCCAGGCTCCACCAGGGCAGCACGGCTTCCCTGGTGTCAGAGGCCGTGGCTCCTCCAGCCAAGCCAGACTCGGGCTGCATCTGGGAGAAGTGCAGCCAGTGACCAGGGCTTGAGAGTCTCAAGTTCTTAACGCTGACCCAGTGCTTGGGGTCTGTAAAAAGCAGGCCTGTTTGGGCTGTGTGAAGGGTGTGTGTGTGTGGTGTGTGTGTATAATATGTGTTTGCTTTTTTCTGAAATAAGATGGTGGTCAAAGCAGAAGAGGAGACAGATGTAGAGACAGACGTCCCTGTCTTCTGCCTCTCGGCATTAAGGCATTTAGAGTAATGACTGGTATGTATTAAGGGCTCAGTAAATATTAGCTGCTATCAGCATTGATTATTAACTGCACACGCCCACCGAGGTGAGCTGTGGTGAAGAACCTCACTGGGCCGCGCCTACTGAGCTCTTCAGGAGTCCTCGTGCCTGGGGGAGCTGTCAAGGCTTCTCTGGGGCAGCATTCCTCAGCGGACACTTTTTGTAGCCCTGCTGCAAAGATATTTCCCCTGGCAGATTATCAAGGGAGAGAGAAAGAAGAGAAGCAGAAAAGATCGTCACTGTTCCTGTGGCCTTGAAGCAGTCTCTGCGTCCTGGTCCCACAGGGTCAAGTGTCTGCAGTAAGTACAACACCAACAGGCACGTCCTTCACAACCTACAAAGCCTTTAAAGTGACAAAGAGCAAGCAACGCTTTGAACGTGGGAATGCTTATGACATTCAGCCCTCAGAGTTAGAAACAACATTCTACAACTTCCACGGTGACCAGAATCTCTAGGGAAAAGCCTATGATTCTTCTCGTAACAGTGTCTTGAACAGGGCTTCCCAGGTGGCTCAGTGGTAAAGAACCTGCCTGCCAGTGCAGAAGATGCAAGAGACGTGGGTTTGATCCCTGGGTTGGGAAGATCCCCTGGAAAAGGAAATGGTAACCCACTTCAGTCTTTTTGCTGGAACATCCTATGGACAGAGGAGCCTGGTGGGCTGTGCAGTCCATGGAGCTGCAAAGAGTTGGACACAACTGAGCAGATGCATGCGCACAAACACACACACAAACACAGACACACACAGACACACACACAGATATAGATACACAGACACACACACAGACACACACACAAACACAGACACACATACAGACACACACAGACACACACACACAGAGACACACAGAAACAGACACACGCACACACAGACACAGACACACAGACACACAGACACACACAAAGAAACACACACAGACACACAGACACAGACACACACAGACACACACATAGATATAGATACACACACAGACACACACACACACAGATACACAGACACACACAAACACACACAGACACACACACGCACACACAGACACACATACAGACACACACACACACGCACACACAGACACAAACACACACACACAAAGAAACACACAGACACACAGACACAGACACACACAGACACACACATAGATATACACACACAGACACACACAGATACACACACAAACACACACACAGACACACACAAACGCACACACAGACACAGAAACACACAGAGACACACACAAACACACAGACACACAGAAACAGACACACACACACACAAACACACAGACACACACGGAAACACACACAGACACACAGAAACACACAGACACACAGAAACACACACAGACACAAACACACACACAGACACAGACACACACAGACACACACACAGACACAGATACATACAGACACACACACAAACACAGACACACAGATACACAGAGACACACACAGACATACAGACACACACACAGACATAAATATACACACAGACACACAAACACACAGACACACACACACACACATACAGACACACACACACAGACACACACACACAGACACACACAGAAACAGACACACGCACACACAGACACAAACATAGACACACAGACACACACAAAGAAACACACAGACACACAGACACAGACACAGACACACACATAGATATAGATACACACACAGACACACACACAGATACACAGACACACACAGAGACACACACACAGACACACACAAACACACAGACACACACACAAACACACAGACACACAGACACACACACACAGACACGCACACAGACACAAACACACACACACACACACACACAAAGAAACACACAGACACACAGACACAGACACACACAGACACACACATAGATATAGATACACACACAGACACACACACAGATACACACACACACACAGACACACACAAACGCACACACAGACACAGAAACACACAGACACACACACAAACACACAGACACACAGAAACAGACACACACACAAACACACAGACACACACGGAAACACACACAGACACACAGAAACACACAGACACACACACAGACACACAGAAACACACACAGACACACACACACAAACACAGACACAGACACAGACACAGACACAGATACAGACACACACACAAACACAGACACACAGATACACAGAGACACACACACAGACATACAGACACACACACAGACATAAATATACACAGATACACACAAACACACACACAAACAGACACACGCACACAAACACAGACACAGACACACACAGACACAGATACACAGAGACACACACACAGACATACAGACACACACACACAGACACAAATATACACAGACACAAACACACACAGACACACACAAACACACAGACACACCTACAGACACACACACACACAGACACACAGAAACAGACACACGCACACACAGACACAAACACACAGACACACACGAAGAAACACACAGACAGACACACAGACACACAGACAGACACAGACACAGACACACACAGACACACACACAGATATAGATACACACACAGACACACAGGTACACACACAAACACACAGACACAGAGAAACAGACACACACACACAGACACACAGACACAGAAACACACACACACACAGACACACACACACACATAGACACACACACGGAAACACAGACACACACACAGACACACAGAAACACACAGACACACACACAGACACACACACACACACACAACATGGGCAGAATGACTTCACCCCTGGCCTTTGACAGTGTGACCGGGAGCAGGGACGAGGCCCGCCGCCGGGCCGGAAGCGCTACCTCTGCATGACGAGGAACGTGTTCACCATGCACTCCTCCCCGCTCCTCGACTTCTGCAGCTCCTCTGCCAGGATGTCGCTCATGGTGCACTGCAGCAGGTTGGGCACCTCCACGTTGCGGTCCCCGTCAAACACACCGTACAGGGCCTCCCGGTTGTCGCGGAAGTTATTCACCGACAGGGCTGCCACACACAACCTGCAAGGCAAAACGCCCTGTGCAGAGCCAGCTCATCTTTTCCTCTCCACGCCCAACCCAACTGTGGTTCCTCTCCCATCTGCTTAGTCCAGTCTTGTCTCCTCCTTCGTGACTCTGAGTAGATTAAGAACAGGTAATACTTTGGCTACTTGATATGAAGAGCCAACTGATTAGAAAAGACCCTGATGCTGGGAAAGATTGCAGGCAGATGGAGAAGCAGGTGTCAGAGGATGAGATGGTTAGATAGCATCACCAACTCAATGGGCAGGAATCTGAGCAAACTCTGGAAAATGAAGAGGAGGAGCCTGGTGTGCTGCAGTCCATGATGCGGCAAAGAGCTGGGCCTGACTTGGTGACTGAACGACAAAGCAGAACTACCCTGGCTCATTTACACCAACTAACTTCTGTGAGTGAAGAAAAATGGTGAGCACATATTATGCTCCATGGCTTTCCCCCACTCTCTTCTTCTGAGGATTTCATTTTTAAATAGCACTGAAAGACTGTAAGAGGCATGGGGAATGACACCAGATAATGCATGCGTATGTCCACATTCTTTCACAAAACATTAAGGAAAACTTCCACAAGGAGCAAAAACAGTCACAACTGAAACACTGGGCAAGTAAAGGAAACGTGTACGCTGGCGGGAAACGAGCTGCACAGGTGCTCCGGAGACCTGCAGTCTCTCCGCTCAGACTGCTTCCATGGAGGGCACCTGTGTCCCATACACTCTCTAAAACGGACAAACGCCTGGGGGAGAAACAAAAAGCCAGGCCATTAATAAGTGGGGAGATGACTTCAGGCAGCCTAACACACAAGGAACTGGAGTCTTCAGAAAAGAAGAGAGACAGGCAGAAAAATGTTTTGAAGAATTAATAAAGATATTTCAAATCTGATGAAAATGACAAACTTACAGATACAAGAAGCTCAATGAACAGCAAGCAAAAGCAAGTAGAAAAAGCTTAACTGAGGCAAATCAAAATCAAATTGCTGAAAAGCAGGGATAAAGGCAGGGGTGGGGGAAGTCTAAGAGCCACTTCCTTAGTTCCCAGAAATCTCAGGGCCGTGAGGGGCGGTGGCCCAGAGGAGCAACCCCATGTCCAAGGAGCGGTGGCTGCGCAGGCGCAGGAGGGCCGAGAGGAGCCACTCCACATTCAAGGTCAGGAGGGGCGGCGGTGAGGAGATACCCCTCGTCCAAGGTAAGGAGCAGCAGCTGCGCTTTGCTGGAGCAGCCGTGAAGAGATACCCCATGTCCAAGGTAAGAGAAACCCAAGTAAGACGGTAGGTGTTGCGAGAAGGCACCAGAGGGTAGACACGCTGAAACCATACTCACAGAAATTTAGTCAATCTAATCACACGGAACACAGCCTTGTCTAACCCAATGAAACTAAGCCATGCCCTGTGGGGCCAGCCAAGACGGACGGGCATGGTGGAGAGGTCTGACACAATGTGGTCCACTGGAGAAGGGAATGGCAAACCACTTCAGTATTCTTGCCTTGAGAACGCCATGAACAATATGAAAAGGCAAAATGATAGGACACTGAAAGAGGAACTCCCCAGGTCGGTAGGTGCCCAATATGCTACTGGAGATCAGTGGAGAAATAACTCCAGAAAGAATGAGGAGATGGAGCCAAAGCAAAAACCACACCCAGTTGTGGATGTGACTGGTGATAGAAGCAAGATCCGATGCTGTAAAGAGCAATATTGCATAGGAACCTGGAATGTCAGGTCCATGAGTCAAGGAAAATTGGAAGTGATCAAATAGGAGATGGCAAGAATGAACGTTGACATTCTAGGAATCAGCGAACTAAAATGGACTGGAATGGGTGAATTTTACTCAGATCACCATTATATCTACTACTGCGGGCAGGAATCCCTAAGAAATAGAGTAGCCATCATGGTCAATAAAAGAGTCCAAAATGCAGTACTTGGATGCAATCTCAGAAATGACAGAATGATCTCTGTTTGTTTCCAAGGCAAACCATTCAATATCACAGTTATCCAAGTCCATGCCCCAACCAGTAATGCTGAAGAAGCTGAACGGTTGTATAAAGACCTACAAGACCTTTTAGAACTAACACCCCCAAAAGATGTCCTTTTCATTATAGGGGACTGGAATGCAAAAGTAGGAAGTCAAGAAACACCTGGAGTAACAGGAAAATTTGGCCTTGGAATGCAGAATGAAGCAGGGCAAAGACTAATAGAGTTTTGCCAAGAGAACGCACTGCTCATAGCAAACACCCTCTTCCAACAACACAACAGAAGACTCTACACATGGACATCACCAGATGGTCAACACCAAAATCAGATTGATTATATTCTTTGCAGCCAAAGATGGAGAAGCTCTATACAGTCAACAAAAACAAGACCAGGAGCTGACTGTGGCTCAGATCATGAACTCCTTATTGCCAAATTCAGACTCAAATTAAAGAAAGCAGGGAAAACCACTAGACCATTCAGGTATGACCTCAATCAAATCCCTTATGATTATACAGTGGAAGTGAGAAATAGATTTAAGGGCCTAGATCTGATAGATAAGAGTGCCTGACGAACTATGGAATGAGGTTCATGACATTGTACAGGAGACAGGGATGAAGACCATCCCCATGAAAAGAAATGCAAAAAAGCAAAATGGCTGTCTGGGGAGGCCTTACAAATAGCTGTGAAAAGGAGAGAAGCGAAAAGCAAAGGAGAAAAGGAAAGATATAAGCATCTGAATGCAGAGTTCCAAAGAATAGCAAGAAGAGCTAAGAAAGCCTTCCTCAGTAATCAATGCAAAGAAATAGAGGAAAACAACAGAATGGGAAAGACTAGAGATCTCTTCAAGAAAATTAGAGATACCAAGGGAACATTTCATGCAAAGATGGGCTCAATAAAGGACAGAAATGGTATGGACCTAACAGAAGCAGAAGATATTAAGAAGAGGTGGCAAGAATACATGGAAGAACTGTACAAAAAAGATCTTCACGACCCAGATAATCATGATGGTGTGATCACTCACCTAGAGCCAGACATCCTGGAATGTGAAGTGGGCCTTAGAAAGCATCACTACAAACAAAGCTAGTGGAGGTGATGGAATTCTAGTTGAGCTGTTTCAAATCCTGAAAGATGACGCTGTGAAAGTGCTGCACTCAATATGCCAGCAAATTTGGAAAACTCAGCAGTGGCCACAGGACTGGAAAAGGTCAGTTTTCATTGAAATCCCAAAGAAAGGCAATGCCAAAGAATGCTCAAACTACCACACAATTGCACTCATCTCACATGCTAGTAAAGTAATGCTCAAAATTCTCCAAGCCAGGCTTCAGTAATATGTGAACCGTGAACTCCCTGGTGTTCAAGCTGGTTTTAGAAAAGGCAGAGGAACCAGAGATCAAATTGCCAACATCCGCTGGATCATGGAAAAAGCAAGAGAGTTCCAGAAAAACATCTATTTCTGCTTTATTGACTGTGCCAAAGCCTTTGACTCTGTGGATCACAATCAACTGTGGAAAATTCTGAAAGAGATGGGAATACCAGAGCACCTAACCTGCCTCTTGAGAAATCTGTATGCAGGTCAGGAAGCAACAGTTAGAACTGGACATGGAACAACAGACTGGTTCCAAATAGGAAAAGGAGTATGTCAAGGCTGTATAATGTCACCCTGCTTATTTAGCTTACATGTAGAGTACATCATGAGAAATGCTGGGCTGGAGGAAGCACAAGCTGGAATATAGCTTGCCGGGAGAAATATCAATAACCTCAGATATGCAGATGACACCACCCTTATGGCAGAAAGTGAAGAGGAGCTAAAAAGCCTCTTGATGAAAGTGAAAGAGGAGAGTGAAAAAGTTGGCTTAAAGCTCAACATTCAGAAAATGAAGATCAGGGCATCTGGTCCCATCACTTCATGGGAAATAGATGGGCAAACAGTGGAAACAGTGGCTGACTTCATTTTTCTGGGCTCCAAAATCACTGCAGATGGTGATTGCAGCCATGAAATTAAAAAGATGCTTACTCCTTGGAAGGAAAGTTATGACCAACCTAGATAGCATATTCAAAAGCAGAGACATTACTTTGCCAACAAAGGTCCATCTAGTCAAGGCTATGGTTTTTCCTGTGGTCATGTATGGATGTGAGAGTTGACTGTGAAGAAAGCTGAGCTCTGAAGAATTGATGCTTTTGAACTGTGGTGTTGGAGGAGACTGCTGAGAGTCCCTTGGACTGCAAGGAGATCCAACCAGTCCATTCTGAAGGAGATCAACCCGGGGATTTCTTTGGAAGGAATGATGCTAAAGCTGAAACTCCAGTACTTTGGCCACCTCATGCGAAGAGTTGACTCATTGGAAAAGACTCTGATGTTGGGACAGATTAGGGGCAGGAGAAGGGGACGACAGAGGATGAGATGGCTGGATGGCATCACTGACTTGATGGACGTGAGTCTGAGTGAACTCCGGGAGTTGGTGATGGACAGGGAGGCCTGGCATGCTGCAAGCGATAGGGTTGCAAAGAGTCAGACACGACTGAGCGACTGAACTGAACTGGGGGGCAGAGGGAAAGCGTATCCTGCAAGGGAACCAAGGAGCAGAGATAGCAGGGCTCTCGTCCAAAACAAGGCCAAAGACGGAGCAGCAGCGTCTTCAAGACTGACACGGAGATTGTCACCCTTGCTTCCTAAACCAGTGAGAACAGCTTCCGAAGGTGAAGGTGCAAAATGGACATTTTCAGATGCACATACAAAAGACGGCACTGCAAGAAATTGGAAATACGTGGAGCAGAAGAGAATGGCCCGCCAGATGGAGATCTGGTTCCACACAAACGAAGGAAGCACATCGGAAATGACCCACAGGCGAGTACAGAGAAACGCTTCCTTTTTCTTATTTTAAATATCACATTAGGACGGTGCTTCTCGGGACTTCCCTGGCAGTCCATGGTTAAGACTTGACGCCTCCACTACTGGGGGCACAGGCTTGACCCCTCATGGGGGAAGCAGGATCCCACACGCTGCACAGTGCAGCCGAAAAACAAAAGAAACAGTGGTTCAACAGGGGACCTTCTGCCCCCAGAGTTGTCTTTGCTGATAATGACTGGGATGGGGGTGATATTGGCATCCCGGGGGTAGCGGCTGAGGTGCTGCTAAATATTCTGCAGTGCACAGGACACCCCATCCCTCCCCTGCTCTCCAACAACAATAATTATCTGGCTCAAAATGCCGACAGTACTGAGGTGGAGAAATACTTTGGGAAATAACTGTTTAAAGTAACAACTATAATAACGTGTCCTGGGGTTGGTAACGGAAGCAGAGGCAGACCGTGACGGCGATGGCACAGAGACGAGGAGGGGGGAGCAAGCACACAGCGTAAGCCTCTCACCCCGCATGTGAGAGGGTGGGCTGCAATGAACAAGGGCAAGGTTCACTGCAGACCCGAAGCAAGCCACACACACACAGAGTGGAACCAGTGAGCGCAAACCCAAGAGATAACAAGGAATAGGAAATGACCCAAAGGAACGAAGGAAAGGAGAATCAAGAACAGATGAGGCAACAGAAGACAGATGTTATTGAACTGGCAGGTGTAAACCTAAGCACATCAGCATTTCATTAAGTGTAAAAATGGTCTAGGCACTACCCAAAAAGGTTCAGATTATATTAAAAAGCAAGACTTAACCATATGCTGCTAATAAGAAATATACTTTAAACATAAAGAGACAAATAGGTTAAAAGCAAAAAAGATTCGAAATGATATACAGTGGCCCCCTAAACAACACAGGTTTAAACTGCATGGGTCCCTTATATGTTAACTTTTTTTTCCCTCTAATACTACTATAGTCCTATACAATCTCTGCAAATGTGGAACCTTGGATGGAAAGGGCTAACTGTAAAGTGATGCATGGATTTCTGATGGTTGGTTGGTGCCTCATATTCCGATGTAGTTGAAGGGTCAACTATACTATGCTACAGTAAACAAAAGGAAGCCAGAGCAGCTACATTAATATCAGACCAAATATATTTCAGCATGAAGAATATTACAGAAATAGTTACTTTATAATGATTAAAGGGTCAGTTCACCACAAAACTAACATGCTAAATGTTTCTGCACTTAATAACAGAGCTCTGAAGTACATGAAGCAAAAACTGAGAGAACCACAAGGAGAAACAGACAAGCTGTAATGAACAGGGTCCACCTTGGCCTTGTAATCTTGACCTTGACCCAGATAATCACAGTCTCTCAGGCGCTGACAGAAAGGCAGACAGGAAATCAGTGAGCACAGTCAAGACTTGAAAAACATTTTCAACAAACCCGATCTAAACGACAGCCTACCCGATCTAAACGACAGCCTACCTGATTTTTTCCAAATGCACACAAAATATATACCACAATAAACCACGTTTTGGGCCAGAAAATGCCTTAATAATTTTAAAAGATTCAAGTGATTCAAAGTATGTTCTCCAACCACACTGGGAAAATTGGTTAGGAGGAAATTTATAGCTCTAAATGCTTAGACTATTAATACCCTAAGCTCAAATCAGTGACCCAAAATTATTCCTTAAGAAGCTAGAAATTTACAAGCACAATAAATCCAAACAAGCAGAAAATAATAAAACTAAGAGCGGAAGTCAATGAAATAGAAAACAGAAAGATAACAACAAAAAAATTCAATGAAACCAAAAGCTGGTTCTTTGAGAATATCGATAAAACAGAGACCTGAAGCCGATCTGATCAGGATAGAAAGAGAAACGGCAAATGAGACAGGAGGGAGAGGGGAGGCGTCACTACAGACCCTACAGACAGGAGGGAGAGGGGGAGGCGTTATTACAGACCCTACAGAGAGGAAGGAGAGGGGAGGCGTTACTATACACCCTACAGACGGGAAGAGGAGGACAATGGTACATTATGGCCAATAAATTTGAAAACTAGATGAAAATGGACAAATTCTTTGACAGACATAAATTACTAAAGTTCATTCAAGAAGAAAGAGATAATCCTATATTAAAGAAATCATACATTTAGTTATAAACCAAAGAAAACTCCAGGCCCAGGTGGAATTCATTGGCAAATACTAGCAAAAATTTAGGAAGAAATAATATCAAGGCTATAGAAACTCTTCCAGAAGACTGTGGAATCCTGAAGACAAAATACTCCTCTCAACTCAGTTTATGAGGTGAGGCCAGCATCACCCTGATATCAAAATCAGACACCACAAGAAAAAAATTACTGTGAATACAGACGTAATCAACAAATTAGCAGAAGAGTGAGCCCAGCAGAATATAAAAAAGGTAATACCTCACGACCACACTGAAACTCATCCTGAAAAGGCACGGTGGATTCAACATTCTAAAATCGATACAATTGATTATCTCAACAGACCAAGACAGGGAAAAATACGATCGCCTCAACTGATGCAGAAAAAGCCTATAACAGAAAATCTGATGCACGTGAGAAAAACTCTTAGCAAACTAGGCATAGAAGGGACCTCTCCTAATGTGGTAAAGGAAGCCTACACCTTCTCTAATATTCCATATCACACTCTCAGGAAAAGAGGAAAGGATTGCCGAGTCAGACCCAGCATGAGCTCCGTTCTGCTTTCTGACCCACGGAAAAGCGGCCAGCATGGCAGCCACAGTTCTGCCTTTTCCTTCCCAGGAAGGAAAGCGCGCCAGCAGTGCTCAGCCCCGGAGGCCCCTTGGAGTCCCCTGGGGAGGCTCTAACGCACTCTGGTCTAATGGTCCTCGGTTGGAGAATGTTCTTCAATGCTCCGCACCTGCCTGGCTCCAATGAGCACCGAGGGCTGAAGGCCGCTAGCTCTCCTGAGGTCGTCCTGCACTTTCTGTCCCCCTCCGGCCTGCTCGCTCTGAATGCTGGGTGTTCCTGTGCCTTAGCTAACCAAATGACAGCTATTCTAATTTACAGGCTCCTTGGCCTCTCTGCCACTGCTGAGCAGTGTCTCAGTCGCATCTGACTCTCTGCGACCCCGTGGACTGTAGCCCGCCAGGCTCCTCTGTCCATGGGACTCCCCAGGCAAGAATGCTGGAGGGGGCTGCCATGCCCTCCTCCAGGGGATCTTCCCCACCCAGGGGTCAACCTATGTCTCCTGCATTGCAGGCGGATTCTTCACCTGCACTGATGATCAGCACCCCTTTATAAAAAGCAAGCCTGCAGAGCAGGATTACGATTCTCAAGAAACCAACATCTGCATGTGAGACAGGGAAGGTTGGTGAAAAGAGGGAAGAGAAAGGAACTTAGATGGACAGGACCTGGTGGCAAGACAAACAGCTGACACTACAGAGAGTGGACATTACACTCCTGGCGAGCTGACTGAGACTGTAAAAGGCAGCCCCACAGAAGCGCTGCCAGCACCTTTAGGGGCCGCGGATACGGACACTCAAGGCTGCTTCTGCTGCTTCAATGCTGTCCCTGTTTTGCTCGAGAAACAGGCTTCAGAGAAGGATAAAGGCGCTTTTCAAAAGAGCGGGGATGCGCTTCAATACTCATGCATTCTCCAAACACAGGAGTCTACAGAGACATCATGTGTCAGTTACACTGTCTCCTAGCAGCCTCTCTCACAAAGAGGGTGGTTGTGTGCCAAGCGGGGCTGAGCTAATGTTCCCGCCTAAGTCACGTGGTGGCCTCCCTCTGGGGAAGCATGCTGGAATACAGGTGGCATGGGGAAGTGTGTGCCAGCGATGGGCTTCTCTCTGCCCTGCTACAGCGGGGAGGCGGGCGGGCAGCAGTTCTCATTCCAAAGTTTCAACTTACTTGTTTTTCACCCCTGAAGCTTCGGTGTAGCCGTGGCTCCACACGGCTGGAGCTCCAGAAGCATCTCCTGCCGAAGGCTGATCAATCTTGAAACAGCGGATATTACTGATCAGAGAAACGGAGGGACCGGGAATCATTAAAACAGAACAGGTGCTCATTGCTACCTTTACCTGAGAAACGAGACGCACCTAAGCACTCTGTACTTACCACTTCTCACTGTGTTTGATGGGTTTGAAACGTTTATCAGCAGCGAGAACTAGCTACTCATCGCAATGAAACCCAAGGGGCACACACAGAGCACAGAGACCAGTTTCTCAGCATCCGTGGCGGGCACTGAGCCTCCACACTCACCGCCCGGGGCGGCTGCACTCCACCAGGATGAAAGGCTCTCAGCCTTGGCATGAGAACACGAACTACTGAAGATAGGTGTGTTCTCACAACATGAAGCCCAGATGTGAAAAGAACAAAACCTGAGCTACAACCATACTGTGCTTGGGCGATGTGAGAGAGTTCTGCAGCATTCATCCTCAAATCCAATACTTGCTCACATCACCCCCTTTAAATATTTACAAAACATTACTGGGGACTTGCCGCTCCCTGATGCTTCCAATTCTTTCCTCACGTGCACAGCCAACTGCGCTGAGACCAATATCATAAAATAAAAGAGGATAATTCAGTAAATTTCATGTTAGCTACATATATATAAACGGGGAGACAAGTTCTCACCTCACCTTGGCTGTGGTATGCTGTAATTGGTCCAACAGGACCCCAAACAGAAGTATTAAAAGAGTAAACCCTTAAACACAATTCATTAAAAACCAGCCTACGAGAAAGGATTCAATGCCCAGGAACACGAAGTCATATAGATATGTAGCAGGTTCTTAAAAGGCTGCCTACCACACGGTGAGATAAATCCCCATCTGTAAACTGCCACTAGTTTTTTCCCCCGTTAGTTAAGAGAAAGGGCATATAACCTCAACACCTAAACACTTCTGTCCTGAGACCAGGAATTTAAATTATCTGTTGGCATTCATTCACTCCAAAATATAATAAGCACTGAATACCTTTCCTGAAGCAGTCAACTCAGAAGAAAATCAATATCTTAATAATATTAACTTTGATTCTAGAAATATTTAGTGGCAATTTCTTTGAAATTTTAAACTATTTCATTAAACAGAAGTTTCTACTCTTAATTACCAGAAAGCATTCACTTTTTCCTTTATCCTAAAAAGCTGAGAAACATAAATATCACAGATGGTGCCAATGGAAAGTTCAGAAATAAAACACCTCATTTTACATCAGTGGGATATATCCTCTTTTCAAACACATCAATAAAAGGGGTATTTAAAAAAGACCTGCTCTTGTTTGCTCTCCTTGTGACCTGGTACCAGATTTGATCCATGTACCACGGTAAGCAATGCGCTGGCTTTCCTAAGGCGTATCGCACAGCCTCTCACTGCAGTTTCTACTTACGTTTCTGAACTCTAGAGAAAAATGGAAGGTTCCTTTCTAAAGACATTTATACTTAAAACAAACAAACAAACAGAACAGAGAGCCTTTAAACAATTCCATTTCCTAGCCTGATTATTAAAGAAAAGAATAACCCTGTTCCCCCGACCCCAGTCCCTTCTGGTGAGGCAGCATTCATCCTCCTGAACAGCATGACCAGCGGCTTCTGAAGTGAGTGGGGCGCAGACTCGTGTGCATCCTGAGGGGAGGCTGAGGGGGTCTGGGAGCTGGAGCTTAACCCCGCGGAGCAGTCACTACACGGACCGACGCTGCCTTGTGGAGAACAGACCGGCCAGCCCTCGACAGAGGGTCTAAGTTACATGTCAGGTGTGGGACCTCTACCAAGTGATGAAGGGGCCACAACCGTCTAGACACTGAACAGAGGGTGGTGCTTCTACCTGAAGAGTGAGTGCCATGATGCCACTGTCTGTCACTAACTGTTTTAAGTCCGGAGCCAGAGGGCTTCACAGAGGGCGCTCTGGGCACTCTAGTAACGTGCACTCTGCGGTAGAGAACTTAACGGGCCCTGTCCTAGGCCTGTATAATAGTGGGGTCATTCCATCATCTATATGGTTCTGCATTTTTTTCTAATTATATCATGAAAATCTCCCTGTTTGATTTTATATTCATCCTAAGTGTAATCAGAAGCATCTTGATGACTATCCCTATGCCTAAAATGAACAAATTTCTGATTATCTTTTAGAATAAAATTTTTACCACAGAAAACCTTGATTTAGGTATACGAATACTTTTTAAAGTCTGACACAGATAGCCAATGGCTTTTTTAAAAAGTTATATAAATGGACAATCCTCCATGAGCACCAATTTGAGGGGAAAAATGTTATCATTAAAATATTTTATTTACTATTTCCTTGATACACAATAAAGCTGCACGTTGATCTTTTCATGTAACTATCTGTACTTTATTAAACGTTAATGTCCTTTGCTTATTTTCTGCTTGAATGAGTACTTAGCATTACTGACTCATACATAACTATATATAACATAAATATCAAAACCAATCTATACATACTGACTTCTCTTGTGATTCCCCCACTCTCTTTTTTGGCCTTAAAAGTTCTTTTCTGGTTTGTGAATATATTTATATGATTTCTTCTTACTTTTAAAAATTATTTCATGTTATAGATTTAACTCTTTAATTTAGCTGGAGTTTATTTTGGTGTGCAATAGAAATTTGACTTTTATTTTTCTCCAAAGAGCTGCTTCCATTTATTAACAAATTTTTATACATTTTTAACACAAAACGACATTTGATATTTGTAAACACTAAAAGTTATCTGTATAAGGATGAAATATGTCTTGATAATCCGTATATTCTTAGTTCTGAAAAGTCCTTTAAACAGTGTGTAGACCACTCTCCTTTAAAGATGAAAACACTAAGGTCTGGACACCCTGAGGGGCCTGGGCCAAGGCTCTGTGTCCTGGTAGAACAGTGGAGAGGGCTGTAGGTCTCCTGTGTCTTTAAATCTCCCTTTCTACTTTGCTTTCATCCTTCTCATCTCCTTTTTGTCTGGACACTTTCTCAAAAACCTTCTGGGAGGACATATGAGTATCCAATTATCTGAAAAAACTTTCTGGCTGTCCGTCCATCTTGGTCAACTACAGACTCACAAATCCCTTCACTCCAAGTCTGAGCAGACAGACCACGTAAGTCAGACGCCTCCCATCCCATTTCCTGTCTGCACCGAGCAGCAAGCATCCGCCTCAGGGAACAGGGCGGGGCAGCGCCTCACAAGGACTTACTTCAGCAGCTCCAGGGTTCTGTGATCAAGGGCGAGCCGGGGGTTTCCAGTCAGGTCCAGCTCTTGCAGCTTCGGAGGCAGGTTTTCTGGTAATGTGACTTCACTTAGCTCGTTACAGCTCAGGTCTACACACTGAAGGAAAAGTGGAAACGAGAAAACACGGCCTGCAGAAGTGGCTCACGTGGCTCTAAGGCTCTGTTGCAGGAGAATCGCTCTGACGATTCACTGCACTATGAGAGCGCAACGCAGGAACTGTGTCTCACTGCGGCTCAGCCCTAAACATTTACAACAGACCAGGGCTTCCCTGGGCTCAGACGGTAAAGAGTCTGCCTGCAGTGCAGGAGACCTGGGTTCACTCTTTGGGTTGGGACAATCCCCTGGAGGAGGGCATGGCAACCCACTCCAGTATTCTCGCCTGGAGAATCCTATGCACAGAGGAGCCTGGCGGGCTACAGCCCCTGGGGTTTCAGAGTCGGACACGACTTAGTGACTACTGCACCACCACCCTTTGACATCTGAACACAGTGTTAGAATTCTGTATCTTTCTTTAGCCTTATTATTAATATGAAAATCATAGATGTAGGTACAACTTCATTACATCTCACTTACACTAGATCTCCACTCTCAAGAGCTCACTTGATCTAAATGTTAGTAGCAGGGACGTGGCCATCTCCTCCTGTTGGCTGTTTCCCCAATTACACATGATGGCTGCATGTCACCTGGACCTGGATGAAACTCTGATAATACTGCTTCATAGTGGGCTATTCTGGTAGCATGGTCTGTATACATCAGTACAGAGAAAAGAACACATTCCACAGTGTCAATACAAGCTCCTGGTGGTGATGAAACATGAGCTTAAGGACTGACAGGTGTGGGCAATGTAGAAGGCTAAACAGTTGACACACAAATTCGGAGGTCAGAGTATGTATTAAGGGGAAAGATTAAAGACATCGTGGAACATCACTGAATTTTATGAAATTGGTTAGCAACGTTTTTTAATGTTACCTCTAAAGATGTAAACTTTTACGATTCCATAGACATAAAATCGCTCCTTCTTTAAATTACGATTATAAACGAGTTCAGCGGGGTATCACTTATAAAGTTGGCCTTGAGGACGGCGGTGCAGATCCTAACAGCCGGGCTCGCGCACCAGCCCCACCCAGGCCCACCCGGCCACCAGTCCTGAGCTCCCTGCGGCCAGTCCCTCGCCGTCTACTTCCACCATCCTGTTCTGACCTCACGTCTGCCCTGAGGACGATGGCCGCTGCCCAGCTTTGCTTTCAGCCTCCCTTCCCCCTGAGCCGCTGCCCACGGTGCTGCCAGGGCGGCTTTCTGCCGTGGCTTGTTCTACCTCATTCCACTCCAGCCTCAGTCTTTCCTCCGCCCTGCCACCCTTCAACCTGTGCCCGAGGTCCTCAGCTGGTCAGCTGTGGCCTTCAGCCTGCCTTTCAGCACCTGCCTCCTCTCACGCACTGTCCAGCCGTCAGAGCGAACGCTCACGCCAACCTGTTCTCACCTGTCTGTGCCCTGGCACACCGTCCTCTGTGAAGGGAACTCTTCACGCTATCCTCGCTGCGTCTCCTCCCATGTCGGGTGCGTGTTTAGCACGCTGCACAAAGCAGAAGCTCACCGACGCTTTCACCACAAGGAGAAACAAACAGACGACTGCCCACCGCGGCGCAGACAATCACTTGCTGCCTGAGTAGCTTAATGGGTCTTAATGGATCTGCTAGGGTGGGAACTGCAATGTGCATGCTTAGGTCCAATTCAGTCTAGAGTAGGCGGCACTGCGAAGGAACTGGTGTGGTTTTAATGTGACTGCTTCTGCACGAGAAGGCAACTCACTCCATTAAGGGCAGACTGAGCAGAGAAGCACCCCCAATATAGTTGTGCACGCTGAAGGAGGTGTATTCCTAAAAATTACAGGATGTTGCTATCTGGTCCCAACCTCTGGTGTTAGCACAGATAGTGAGTGCTTTGCTTACAAGCACTATTTCCTGTTCTTTTAATAGTCTTTCACAAATGCTTGCTGACTGAATAAGCAAAAGAAGAACTTCAATTTGTAAAAGTGTTAATTGCTCAGTTGTGTCTGACTCTTTGCAATCCCATGGACTGCGGCCCACGAGGCTCCTCTGTCCATAGGATTCTCCAGGCAGGAATACTGGACTGGGTTGCCATTCCCTTCTCCATTAATTTGTAAAGATCCTTTAAGTTTATACACAGTATCTCTGATTTTTCTCAACTGAATTTTAGATTTAGGAAACCTTATTGGCAACATCTTGACAAAAATGACCATCACGGTAAAACTTTTTTCAAAAAAATCCTCAATCCACCAACTACTATTCCATTCCTGCAAATAGTAAATTCCCTTAAACACCAAAACTATTTCTAAAACCCAACTTTAATGAAATGCATCCCATATATAAGCTAAGCAATTCCTTTCCATCATTTCTTCTTGACACTGGTTATATGTGCCCTTGGGGAGACTCAGTGGTATATCACAGAGGACCAGGACACCTGGGGGCATCAGTGTTACTAAGAAGACGATGGAGCCTTCACTTTTATCTTGAAACTAAAAGAAATGGTAACAGTAGAACACAAAATTAGCATGTAATTTTAGATCAGAAAGGAGACGTCACAGAAGTTTACAGATGACTGCAGGTCCTATTCCAGACTTCCAGGCGTGTGATCTCACCTCTTCTCCCCGTGGACAGGAGACTGTCGAGACCCTGGCAGTGCCCACTCCCTGTCAAGCCCTCTGAGGAGACTGTCGAGACCTGGCAGTGCCCACTTCCCGCCAAGCTCTCTGAGGAGACTGTCAAGACCTGGCAGTGCCCACTTCCCGCCAAGCTCTCTGAGGAGACTGTCAAGACCTGGCAGTGCCCACTTCCCTCTGAGGAGACTGTCGAGCCCATGGCAGTGCCCACTCCCCGCCACGCTCTCTGAGGAGACTGTCGAGACCTGGCAGTGTCCACTTCCCTCTGTGGAGACTGTCGAGACCCTGGCAGTGTCCACTGCCCGCCACGCTCTCTGAGGAGACTGTCGAGACCCTGGCAGGGCCTACTACCAGCCAAGCTCTCTGAGGAGACTGTCGAGCCCATGGCAGTGCCCACTGCCCGCCAAGCTCTCTGAGGAGACTGTCAAGACCCTGGCAGTGCCCACTTCCCTCTGTGGAGACTGTCGAGCCCATGGCAGTGTCCACTGCCCGCCACGCTCTCTGAGGAGACTGTCGAGACCTGGCAGTGTCCACTGCCCGCCAAACCCTCTGAGGACGCACGGCCACAAGTGCTCCTCTCCCCGGGGTGCCTCTGAAGGGACGCGTTTTACACACGGGACTCTCAGAGGGCCAGCTGTCTACCTGCATGTACACACAGCCCGCTTCATAAGACGGAAGCAGTATTTGGCTGGAAAGGGCGTGGCTTTGTGCTTAAAAGACCTGCTGAAATAATTTTTCAAACTTGAGTTAAAAAAACAAGCCAACCTGTGTGAGTCAATGCTTTACCCCGACTCTGAGGGAGAGAGAGGGTGCCCACTTCCCGCTTTCCTCTGAGAGGAAACCAGGCCCAGGTCTCCTGTGGGCTGAGTCCAGGGAGGCAGAGAGAAAAGCAGCTTCTGCGGCCCTGTCCTGGGAGACACAAGCTTCTGTTCCAAACAGGGATGGGTGCCAGACTCCCCAAATCTTGGAAGAATCCTAAATGACGAATACCCAGACTCCAGGGCCAAAAAGACAACTGTTCCTGCTTCCTGGCTTCTGGATATTTCGGTTCCTGTGTGACCTGTTGAGTCTAGAAGGTCAGCTGCTGCTGCTGCCAAGTCGCTTCAGTCGTGTCCAACTCTGTGCGACCCCACAGATGGCACCAACCCAAATTGCCAGCGACCTGGTCCCTGGCATGTCTTTACTTCCCTTGCCCTCCTCTCTGAAGACTTTATGCCTCTTCTTTCATCCGCTGTGGCCTGCCGCTTCCCCATGTGCTTTGTGTTTCACGACTGAGCTGGTTCTCTCGCTCTCTTCCCACTTTAGAAACAACAAACATGGCTCGATTCCAAGGGAAATCCAACTTCCTGGATCCACTGTCCTCAAGACTGCGGTGTATTAAACATGCTTCGTACTCCATTTCCCAGTGAAAACCACAGTCCTAGAGATGACGTCACTCAGCGTATCCAAATGGGTTATTACTTCACAGCACAAACATGAAAATAACCTTCTGGGGAGAACTTAAAACATTTTAAAATATGCTGTTCACCTAGTGGCCAGAATCAGGACTCTACAGGAAAACGGAGAATTTAACAATAGTTGCTGGTATATGGTGTTTAAATTTCATCTGCTGTGTCACACGTTAATTTCACCTGCTTAAACCACACTTCAAAAATGGCAGGAATACATCACTAATTGGAAATAATTCAACGAGAAGCTTGGGTTTTGGTGCAAAGCTCCTATACTATCGACGTGGTGGCCATGGAGTGAGGTGAGGGGCCCCTGGGTGAGAAGGGCTCCCTGGGCCGCCAGCACCGGGGGCCTAGACAAGGACGTCGGCCGGGACCAGCCAAGCCGAGCCTGCCTGACGTGGTGACTCGAGGGCCAGGCTTTCCTCTCTAGCTGACTGACGGTGGATCTGTGCCCAGAAGGAGGTGTGTCTATTTTAGAATCAGAACAGAACACGACCGGCTCCAGAACACAGGACTGGTGGTGGGTTTGGAAGAAAGTGCCGAACAATGGTGAAGACGGTAATCCTAGGGAACAAAGCTTCTACAACTGGGAGCGCTTGAGTGCACCAGAAAACTCTAAAAAGTCAACTTTTTTCCTACTAACTTATAGGACCTTCTGGCCCACATAGAGAATTTGTTGCCTGATGATCACTCTGCAAGATGTCGCCGAATGCACCAAGATGAGGCAAGCCTACACCTACATTTTACCCAAGATCAGGGGAGACATGTGGTCTCTGTTCTAGGGGTATGCGAATAATGGCCTAATTTTACAAGTTTCAAAATTTACATTTTAGTATATATATTTTAGTAAGAAAACTTGTTTATCCTTTCAAATGATAATTGGTTTTAAAGCTTTGGTAACAAAGCTGTGAACAAGCCCTCTCCTTTAACGTCTTAAAAGATGAGACTGCTCACAGAGAACTAGCTAATATAACGGGACCTTGTTCTTCTTTAACTTATGTTATCTGCTAATGTTTATGATTGCAATAATTCTAACACATTTTATGAGACACCTCACAATTACTGTACTTTATTTCCAAGAAGCATTAGAATATAATCTAGGATTTCTACTGTCAGTCACTCAGTCACGTCCACCTCTTGGCCAACCCACGGACTGCAGCCGGCCAGGCTCCTCTGTTCATGGGACTCTTCAGGCAAGAATACTGGGGTGGGGTGCCACTGCTTGTCCCGGGGAATCTTCCCTCCAAACCTAGGGATCAAACCTGGGTCTCCTGCATTGCAGGCAGATGGATTCTGACCATCTGAATCACAACAAAAGTTTAACATAGGCTAGAGAAGGCAATGGCAACCCACTCCAGTGTTCTTGCCTGAGAATCCCGGGGACGGGGGAGCCTGGTGGGCTGCCGTCCACGGGGTCACATAGAGTCAGACACGACTGATGCGACTCAGCAGCAGCAGCAGCGGTGTATTTCCACTTATAAAAAATGATTTCTTTTATATTAAAAGCATGCTTCAGGGCTCAGTTGGCAGTGACGACTCAGGTGTTTTGTCATTTGTTTACAACCACTATTTTACCAGGAATTTCCTTTTGGATGGTTTAAATGTGTGTAAATACTTACATAGCTACTTAAAATAGTCTCATATGAAATATGAATGAGTTGTTTCTCATATGAAATAACACTAAAATATAAATCCAGAGTTCTCAAACAATGTAACTATCACTTTTTCAATAACACTGTCTGTCCAGGGCTGCAAAGTTCACACTTTTGTATGTAAAGGATACTTGATACTGCTCATCACCGACAACCCCCCGAAATAAAACCCCAACATCAAAACATCTCTTGGTCATGGGACTGCTGGATCAGAAAGACTGGGCATTTTTCACATAAGAAAAATGCCAAGATATAATATCGGGGATTAAAAAAAGCCTATTAAAAAATAAAACCAAAAGTAAAGTCTTAAAAGTGGCCGTAGGACTTCCCTGGTGGTCCAGCGGCTAGGACGCCGGGTTTTCACTGCCAGAGCACTGGGTTTAAACCCTAGGGGAGGAACTGAGACCCCGCAAGCCACTGGTGCAGCTCCAGCCACACACACCCCCCAACGCAGGGGCATCTAGCAGGGCACAGAGGGCAGACGCAGGGAAGGGGTGAAACGAGACACAACGCGCCGACTTGAAGCCGGGAGCCC
Organism: Budorcas taxicolor; assembly: GCF_023091745.1. NCBI lineage: Eukaryota > Metazoa > Chordata > Mammalia > Artiodactyla > Bovidae > Budorcas > Budorcas taxicolor. The sequence continues at coordinate 61,734,251 of NC_068931.1, read as the reverse complement.
AGGCAAGGGGCAAGGGCCGAAGAGAAAGTCTGCTTTTGCACAACAACATTCACATCATGCAAAACCTAGTCAAAACCTGAAACCTGTAAATGTCCATCTGCATTTTAAACCAGATGCTTAAAAACAAAAGAATCTACAGCTAGGAGTCCAATAACATTAAAAGGCAGGTGCAGAAAATAAGCGTAGTGCACGGGAGGTTAACTGTGAGGCTGGGGTGCACAGGGCCCTGTTTAATGAGCCCCCGAGACACACCACACCCCCTCCCAGGATTGGCCAGCAAGCAGCCCCCGGCAGGCTCAGCTGTCAGCACAGCTCCCGTGCTGGGGTCAGAGAAGCCTGTGCTTAAGTGACAGCCTTCCTGGATTCTGCTGCTCATCAGCCGAGACAGCTGCTCCGTATACCCAGTATCAGAGCCGACCCCGTGGAGGCCTCGTCGCTAACAGCGGTGCACACCGCGTGCTCTCGCCAGAGTTCTTGCTTCTCTCTCAGATGCTCTGCGTGCTCTGTCCCACTGCATCCGCACGGCAACACTGCGACTCTGCGCCGCCCCTTCCCTCGTTGTACAGATGCGGAAGCAGAACAGGCAAGTGGCTTTGAGCTGGAATCCAGCTCTGGATCTCTCCCTTTCAGAAGCCCACCTCTTACCCCACTGTAAGAGGTGCTAAAAAGTGGAAACAGAATACTTCTGGGACTTCCCTGGTGGTGCAGGGGTTACGGCTGTGCCTCCACTGCAGGAGGCCGGGTTCCATCCCTGGTCGGAAGCCCACCTCTTAACCCACTGTAAGAGGTGCTAAAAAGTGGAAACAGAATACTTCTGGGACTTCCCTGGTGGTGCAGGGGTTACGGCTGTGCCTCCACTGCAGGAGGCCGGGTTCCATCCCTGGTCGGGGAACTAAGATCACGCGAGCCAGACGGCATGGCAAAAAAAAAAAAAAATTCTGTGAGTTTTCAGTTAAGTATTCTAAAATGCCACAGTCATATATGAGATTACAGTGCTCAAAGTAAAATACTTCATAATCTAAAGCAAACACACACACACTTATCACATGGCTCGTACACACCTCAACCACGTCATGTAGTCCTGTGATGAAAAATCATTCATGCTATTCAAAGTGACTTCAAACAGGACGACATTTGTTCCTTTTTTAGGAGGTCAGAACATATCCTGCATCTATAATCAGTTTTCTCTCTTTGTTAAGCATAAAACTAACAATCAGAGATGCTGGGACACGAATGAAAGAGCTTCCTACTCTGCTGCTGCTGCGGAGCTGCCTCAGGCGTGTCCGGCTCTGTGCGACCCCATAGACGGCGGCCCCCCAGGCTCCCCCGTCCCTGGGATTGTGCCCCCCCCCAAAAAAACTGTAAGATGGCGTTCCTGCTAGTGAGCCAGGTTCCTCCCGGGAGACTGCTCACAGTCACGAGGTGCAGAGAGCCTCTGCCACCAGCTGCCGTCTTCACGGACACAGGCCACCTTCTTTTGCGGCACCTCAGCTTCCTTGCCTACCGAATGGGAGATACCACTTGTTCTGCCAGCGTCATTCAACTAAAGCGCACATCTGGTCTTGAAACAGCAGTGAGACTACATGTGCACAGGCAATTACTAGTACGCCGCAGTGCCACGGGGATGCTGCTGTTTAATCGGGGCGTGGGGTGCGGGGTGCTGCTGGCTCTTTCAAACTCCTATCACGCCTGGCTCAGTCTTTGAGTCTCACAGACACCCTGGAAAAAGGTGCGACAGGTGCTGTTAGACAGATGGGAACGAGTGAGGCGGCTACACGGCTGATGTCCAGTCGCAAGTAGTGTTCCATCCCTAGTGACCCCACGGACAGTAGCCCACCAGGCTCCTGTGTCCATGGGGCCCCAGGCAAGAGCACTGCAGCGGGTGCTGTTCCCTCCTGCAGGGCGTCTTCCCGGCCTCCCGTGTCTCTACAGGCAGACTCTTGGCCTCTGAGCCACCTTCCCCACTCCCAGCCCAGGGCTTCTTGTTTTCTGGTTTCCCCCCTCGTTCAGCCAAGCAGTGTGGCCCAGCAGCGAGGAGGATGGAGCAAGAACAACAGAGGCGTCTTCACCCCAAGGAGACCCGGGGGGAGCCAGTATCCGGAGCCAGTGACTCACAGGAAGCACGTCTGCAGCCTGACGCCTGGGGTCATGGGCTTGGCCACGTACCTTGATCTCCGGGAGCTGCATAACCTCGGGGAAGACTTCGATGCAGTTGGAGTGAGCAGTCACTGTGTGCATGCGTCTGCAGCTCATGATGGTCGTCGGGACGGCCTTCAATTTATTCCCACTGAGGTCAATCTCTTCAAGTTCCTCCAGTTTTGCCATTTTACTAAAAAAAAGAGAAAATCCAAGGTGGGCAAGTCACAAAACAACTAGAAAGAAATTTAAAAATAGATAATAGATAATGAGAACCAAAGGGTAATTTAGTCTGAAGATTCTTTAAAGACTCACTCGGAATCATTGTAACGAGTGATTTGCTCAATCACCTTTTCGCTGCTGGTTTTGAGGATCAAAGGATCTTAACGCCTCCTTTCTTACTGCAGGGGCTTCCCTGGTGGCTCAGACAGTGAAGACTCTGCTCGCAATGCAGGAGACGCAAGAAACCCGAGTTCAATCACTGGGTCAGGAAGATCCCCTGGAGTAGGAAATGGCAACCCACTCCAGCACTCTGGCCTGGAGAATTCCAAGGACAGAGGAGCCTGGTGGGCTACAGTCCACGGGGTCGCAAAGAGCTGGGCACGACTGAGAAACTAACATACACGCTTTTCTTACTACAAAACAAAAAGTCTTAGCTTCAACTCTTTAAATTGGCCATAAGAAGAAAAATGGATGTCCGTTTCCTATTAAAACTCCGTGTGCGAATTAAGTTATCCTGGCAACAATCACTTTGCTATGTGGCTTAGTCTGAACTTCAGTGAAAATCCTACTTGAATGGGTCAAAAGTCTGCATTAATCCAGTATATGTGCTTTAAAGAGCTTAGTTTAAGAGTAGGGTTTCTTTGTACTGGCACTGAGACCTCAAGGGGATACAGAGGAGAAGAGGGAAGGCTTATATGAAGATATGCTTTCTCCTGAAACCCACTCCGCAAATTCCTCCAGCATCACATGTGATAAGGAAGTGGCGGTGATGAGGAGAATGCTGATGGGCCACCTGGTCACCTCAAGACTGTCTGCGTGAGTGTGTCAGTCACTCAGTCGTGTCCGACTCTTCGAGACCGCACGGACTGTAGCCCACCAGGCTCCTCTGTCCGTGGAATTCTCCAGGCAAGAATACTGGAGTGGGTAGTCATTCCCTTCCCCAGGGGACCCTCCCTACCCAGGGATCAAACCCAGGTCTCCTGCATTGCAGGTGGATTCTTTACTGTCTGAGCCACTAAGAGATCTTCTGGCTGAGCCAAATTCAATCTGTACCCAAAGAAATTTCTTTCAACTTCTGCTAAAATCTACAAAGAAGGCACCTTTCTGACTTTATCTTAATAACACACCCGAATATAATTTCCCTGATGGCTCAGCTGGTAAAGAATCCACCTGTAATGCAGGAGACCTGGGTTCGATCCCTGGGTTGGGAAGATGCCCTGGAGAAGGGAAAGGCTACCCACTCCAGTATTCGGCCTGGAGAATTCCATGGACTGTACAGTCTAGAATTAACCTTATAGTCTAGAATTAACATTTGTTATATTAATCAATAATTACAGTAAGCAAATAAAGAAAAAATTCCAGAGTTAGGGGTTTCCTATATTTTCTGTAAATCTAGAGGGGGAAAGTTCCCCCGCCCCCACCCCCAGCCCCACACGCATCTACCACTCCTCTGACCCCTTTTCCACTGCGGGTGATGCCAGAGTCTTAACAGGCACCACAGTTACTGGTATCTTACCTGCCTGCTGCAGTTTCACTTGTCACAATAAACTATCCAAACAATTTAGCAAGAAACCCTTTACTGCCCTTCTGTTATCTCTCAAACATAAAGTTACTTTACTTGATTACTTGAAGATATATAGCAAAGATACAAGAACTAAGTTTTCACCTTATGAAATCAGATCTTTTAATATCATAAACATTCAACATAGTGTTAGGGTACGCTACAAACACCCCTGTATGTACCAACTGTGAAGCAATCCGTCTCTGACAGCCTGAATTTGTGAGAGATTGTTGTTTGAATATGTCACATATTTTGAAAAGAAATGGGAAGAAATCAATAAGCAACAGGCATGAAAGATTCAGAATATGGAAACCAGGCCCAAGGAAGAAAATGGTAAAGAAATTTCCATGCCTCGACATAGAATGAAGGTGGAAAAAAACCCAAGTCTCTGTATTTAGGGCAGCCACCAGTGGCCTGGGTCGCTCGGGGGAACCCTCAGAGCCTGAGGGGACTGCTGTGCTTGGTCACTAACCACCTTACAGAGGGTGGGGAGCCCTTCCAAGGGTGTAATTCTTATGGGACTACCAGGTTTTCTTCTAAAAACAGCAGCTCATTCCATAGCAAAAGAAAAATACATAACAATTAAAAAGAAAAAAGAAAGAAAAACTTAAACATCAACATCAGATGAGCAGGAGAAAATAAGTGTACACTACGCAACAGAGCAGCACTAGACGGCGACGCGCATCTGGGCCTCCCCGTTTCAGCAGGGGCTTCCACAGACTGCTGACCCTGATGGCCACAGAGGGAGGCTGTGCCAGCAGGCAGCTCTGGCCCAGTGCTAAGCTGCAGTTAGTTAACAGCACAATACCACAGGGGTTAGCGTTTGCTTCTTTGATGTGCGGGTGTGAGTTCTAGGACCTGACTTGTTAAATGGATAAATGCCAATGACACAGAAGCAGAGTAAGTCCTCCACGGCAGGCTCAGTGTGCAGATTCATTCAAGGCAAGATACAGTGCTACTGTTTCCCAGATTACAAATTCAAATTAAAATAGACTTAACAGTGGAATTTTCTGAGAGCCATAAATTATTTCCAGTGTCACAGTTTCTATGATCAAATAAGCCACCACTGCTTCTTATACCATAAACACAAATACAAAGCTGTTAGCTAATTAAGAACCTTCAGGTTCCTAGTTAACGTTCTAATTCTCACTCGCCGTACTATGCTATTTTTTTTTTTAATTAATTTGACTGGTTAATAGGAAGCAAAAGAAAAACATACCTTGTAAATAACATACTTTGTTTCAAAATCATAAGAGCAGTCTAGCAAGGGGGTCCTTGGATACATTCATATTAGAAAACTAAACACATTCCTCTTTAGCAGAACATTGATAATGGCTTACAGAAAAGAGGAATAAGCTTTACACTATTTGGATACTAAACATTTTAGTTTTTGCCTTTCCATCTATGAACCCATTTTCAGAAATGCAATGAAGGACGTCACTCTAAACTTCTTTTACCTTGCAGGGAAACTCTGCAGTCGGTTATAGGCCATGTGAAGAATCTTCAGATGGGGGTGTCCGGTTAACAAGGGCACACATTTATCTGTGAGGTTGTTGTTCGTCAAATACAGCTCCTGTAAGATGCTGGTGGTCTCCTCTGAAAGTGTGGCTGGAGGGAGGGTTTCCAGTTTGTTTGCAGATGCATTCAGGAATCTCAGGCTACGAAGACAAAAGACAACACAACCATGCTGAGAAGCCAGAGCTCCGCTCCCGAATCCTCAGCACACCCAGGAGCTTCCTGAGGGACACCTGCTCTACTGGAAACTGGGCTTAGAAACGCGAATTTAAAGGCAGGCTTTAGCTTTGGCAGGCATATAGATACATGCCTCCACAATCTATGCTGAACACAGTAATTACCTGAATGTGTCAGCTACAAAGAGACAGAGATCACCTTTGGTTGTTTTTCCTGCCCACACTGTGTGGCTCGCAGGATCTGAGCTCCCTGATGGAGCCCTTGCCTCTTGCAGTGGGACCACAGAGTCCCAACCACTGGGCTGCCAGGGAATTCCCTAGAAATAGATTTTTATGGAAGAACGAAAGAAAAAGGAAGTCATCTTTTTAGCTGGTGGGGAGTAGAAAGGAGATGGGGTAGAGCTGACGTTCTGTCTTAAGGAAGAGAAACACAACTGCCTATTTTAAGATAAGAGAGTTTTCACAGCAGTAAAACAATTAGATGTTAGATCACAGTATAACTAAATCACACAGTGACTAAGTCCTTTTCAGTATGCTGTATAAACCATATTTTACTGCCTTATATTCATAACTGCAAGAGATAATTTGTTCTGTAGTAAAAAAATGGAATACTATATAGTAGTGAAAATTAAGAACTACATGTATCAATAGGATAAATCTAAAAAATATGATACTAATAAGAGAATCTAGGTAACAGGATACACTACATGATTCCATAATTACAGAGTTCAAAATCAGGCAAAACTAATATACAATATTAAAAATCAGGGAAGGGAGGCAGTGTCTGGAAGATAGCTTCTAATTTTTCTAGTATGATACCGTTCCGGTTCTTAATCTGCGTGCTGGTCACATGAGTATGCTCACTTTGAGAAAATTCATCAAGTACTACACTTGCAGTGGAAGGAAATGGGCCACTCACTCTAGTACTCTTGCCTGGAGAACTCTACGGACAGAGAGTCTGGCGGGCTACAGCCCATGGGGTTGCAAAGGATTGAACACGAGTGAGCAACTGACACCTTCATACTTATGGTCCCATTTCTGTGTTTATATTATACTTTAATAAAATTTACATGGAAACATACGTATTAATACATGCTATCAGTAACCCAAATGATTGTGTGAACAGCTATGAAGAATGTTTTTATACTTGAGGTAACTACTGCTACTGCTAAGTCGCTTCAGTCGTGTCCAACTCTGTGCGACCCCATAGACGGAAGCCCACCAGATTCCCCCATCCCTGGGATTCTTCAGGCAAGAACACTGGAGTGGGTTGCCATTTCCTTCTCCAATAACTAAAACTGTCAAAAACTGTAATACTTCCTTAATTACTGTGAAACACAGATAAAGGCAAAATGCAAAGCTGGAGAACTGAAACAGAATCCTTGCTGGGATCAGGTTCCTAGTCACTGAAAAGAGAAGCAAAGGGCGGAGCAGGACCTGGGCAGACAGACAACCCTGCTGCGTCCCGGTGATCTCCAGCACGGGCGCTCCATTGTGGGGTTGCAGTGACCGAGCAAAGAGACTGTCCAGCCCACAGGACCCACCTGCCACGGTCACCAAGGCCAAGGCTGCCTTGTTCCCCAACCCCTACCTGGAACGAACCACTCTGTCAATGAATCAACTTTCTCTCATTTCAGAACCCCAGGTTTGACACATTCTGCATTCAATTCGGGACTATTTTACCATACCTTAGTTAAAAAAAGAATAAAATCTTCCTTAAAAAGAAAGACTCTGGAATAACAGGTACAGATATTTTTAATCAAGGATAAAAAGAAGGCTCTGTATTCAGGAGTCACCACCAAGACTGTCGTTCCAAGCTTTCAATCCACTAATTCAATACTCTCAGATCTTGCAGCCCCCACACTTACTTACACACACACACGCATGTGCGCGCGCACACGCACACACACAACTCCACGACATAGCTAAGGAAAAGCAGCTTCCCCCAAATAGAACAGTTTCCATTAAAGAAACACGTATTCCGTTGACATTTAAAAAAAGAAAAAAAGGAAGTTAGAAAAGGGCTGTACAGACCATAAATAGTCATGGGAAATTACAGTTGTGTGTGCTACAGAGAAGAAAATAAAGGTCATTCACGCAGTTTCTGAAATGGTTTTGAACTAGGAAGGAAACCCATTCCAGAGCCATAGTTCTTTAAAGCACTTTTACGACTTTCATTTTATCACCTGACTTAAATACCCTGTTAGGATTTCTCCAGTGTAGAACTGTAAAACATTAAAATGCATTGCCCTAAAACATTTTGGAATAGGGCCAACTGAGAAATTCTGACAATCTCATTAAGACACAGTTCTCTAGGAAATATGTAGTTATAAACCCATGAAAGGAAAAGAAATTAACCCATGAATATTTGCATTATTTTTAGGCCAGGAAAAAAAGAAGGAAATTTGTTTTGAAAAAGGAGAAAAGATTGACTAGTGAATGCTCACCTAGAAAACTACTAAAGGAATTTAAAAACTCCTTACAACACAGAAGTGATTTCCAGAAAGACTTGTCTATTCATCGTGTTGAAATCTGCCTGTATTGAAGCTTATACACTCTTCATGGAAAACTGAGTGGGGGGATCCCACATTCTACCCCTCCAGGAAATAAAACTAAGTTGAAACTACATGGCTGGTTTCGAAAGACTGAGTTTGAACTGAATCAAGCCTGACTGAATCATCTTGTTAGTCAATGGCCACAGAGTAAACAACTGGCCTAAAAGCATTTCTGATTATAATCGTCTCAGGGAAATTAAATTCAATGCCTGCCCTTCAAGAAATAAACACGCCTGTCACACAGCCACACATTTCAGCAGAAGGCAGATCAAGTTGGTTTAATCGTCTACGTGTTATATCCATCAGAGTGAGCAACTGCTTTAATTCTGTAAAATGTCTCCAGTCCGGATAACAGTTTTACTCAATAAACATTAGGGTATAAAACCCTACCCTCCTCTGCTTTCAAAACCTTCCAGAGTTAAATTCCTTAAGCACCGAGTTAGGTATCAACTCCATATGGTGTGGGAGAACGTCCTCAAGCTTCTCCCTTGTAGATTTTTGCAGTAACTGCATAAAAGACTTGTTTAATACGCCATGAAGACTTTGATCCATGGAACCCTCTTCACAACCCAACCCTCTCATAAAGACCAGAGGAAAGCAGTCGCATGTCATTGCTGTCTTTCGGTAAAGTGCTCTGTAGAGACCACAGCTCTTTCTTATTTCCTGTTTCATCTGATCCCCCCACCATGCCCCTGGCTCCACTTCACAGAAGGCAAACTGAAGCTGAGAAAAGTCAAATTACTTGGCTGCTGTTAAATAGTAATTAGTGGCTGTGTGTGTGCACACGTGGGTTCAGCCATGTCCAACTCTTTTCGACCCCATGGACAGTAGCCCGCCAGGCTCCTCTGTCTATGGGGTTCTCCAGGCAAGAATACTAGAGTGGGTTGCCATTCCCTTCTCCAGGGGATCTTCTCAACCCAGGATCTTTGCTATTTTCAGCCACCAGGAAAGCTCCGAAAGACCGGTGTGTCTTTCGTCTCCTGCACTGGCCGGCAGGTTCTTTGACACTAACGCCACTTGGGAAATTAGTGGCAGAGTCAGAAATAAACCCGGATCTCACTGATCTTAAAGACCCCACTATGTGAAAGGGGTAGTGTTCAGTCGCTCAGTCGTGTATGACTCTGCGACCCCACGGACTGTAGCCCGCCAGGCTCCTCTGTCCATGGGATTTGCCAGACAAGAAGAGTGGAGTGGGTACTCATTCCCTTCTCCAGGGGATCCTTCTGACCCAGAGATCTTTGCCATCTGAGCCACGAGGGAAGCCCCGAGAAAGCCCGTGATTACTTAATACAATTCTCCAAGATGTAACTGAAACAGAAATAATAAAGCATTTTCCTGAGGACATTTTCAGATCATCTTCCCCCAAAACCCTGGAGGCCAAGCAGAGCACCTGCTGGGCAGTGTGAAGACCACACACACTTCCATCTCCATCCCTAAAATAGCGGAACACGCAGCAGAGCACGCAAACCTTTCCTCAGCAGAGAGCGCGACGCTGCAGAGAAGGGCACTCACACAGGATTCCTGCCCTGAAGCATCTGGAGAGCTGCCCATGGCGGCAGGTGGACAAATCCGCTTCCTGGTTCTTGAGCAATCCCTCTGTTCTTCCCTGGCACATTCTGTCCGTCTGTTCTGGCTCCTTCAGGGTTTTCTGTTTTGCTTCTGGTTTTCTTTTCTTTTTTTTTTTCCAGTAATTCCCAGCACACCCTTAAGTTTTACAGCCAAATTCTGTCCTTGACGCGAAGCACAGGATCGGTGCCGCCACAGATCCATGTATTTGCAGGCAGACCAGCTATTCTGCATTTGAATTATTTTTTATGCAGATAGGTACTGTGACTTGTGCTCTATTAAAAATGCAAAAGCTTAAGACCCCTAAGCGCAGTGAAATCCTTTAACTTTTATACAACCCCCTGATTTCTGGCCCTCAAAATCCTTAAGAGGTGTCAAACAAAATGCTCTAAATTACTTCTGATGTGTCTACACAATGTAATGCTTTTAACAACTTCATCTGTCTTCAAAAGACTGGTAGCTCTTAAAGCAGGGACTTCGAAACTTTTCATTAGTGGCAACTAGGAGTACAACATGCATTTTACATGACCACCTAGTGAAGATGCAAAATACACACATATAAGCAAAAGTTTCTTGCAACAGTATTTAACCTTACTCTGTCTTACACTGATATCTTCTATCCCATTTTTTAAGTGCTGGTAGAAACCCACTAAATTACTACATCCCCACTTACCAGTTTGAAAAAAGGATGCCTATTATTCATTGTACAGCAATACCACTTAATAGCGAGACTGCATGGGAAGAGAAAGTACATACGTACAGCCTAACAGAACGCACACATTATTATTTGGCAAGGTCTGAAAACGTGCCTGGCTTGGTCAATAAAGATCATAAGCCTATGGAGCGAGGGAACAAAGGTCATACAGACAGAAGACTTGCTGGACAAGAACTCAAAAAGGATTAACTTTAAAAATTAAGCGTAATTTTCTAAGAACTAACACTGAGGGGACACTGTAAGCTAATCTGCAGACCTTCCCCGGGTTCAGCCAGCCATCCCCCACGTGTCCTCTCTCTCGTCCAGAAGCCAGCTGAGGACTGCACACTCCATTTCCTTATCGTGCCTCATACGTCTCTTCTAATCAGTGCAATTTGTTTCAAATGACCTTGACACTTTAAAAAAGTACATTTTGTGGAATGTCTCTCAATTTAGATTTGTTTGATGTTTTATCATCATTAGAATAATGTAATGCACTTCTAGCAAAAACACACAAAAGTGATGTTCTCATTCTGGAAGGTCTGTGATCCTCAACTTTACCTCCCAGATATTCCTATTAATTAGGTCAGGGTAAAGGTTTCAGTGGAGGAGGGCACGGCAATCCCCTCTAGTATTCTTGCTTGGAGAATCCCCTTGGACAGAGGAACCTGGCGGGCTACAGGGGTCCACGGGGCTGCAAAGAGTTGGACGTGCTGAATGGCGGAGCACAGCACACAAGGCTTCAAAAATCTATACAGAATTAAGAATTCTGATGACTGGTCAAGTTGAGTCAGCAGAAATGAGAAAATGGCCAGAAAAAATGCATGGTTAGTAGGTAATCTAGGGGAAACACTATTTTATTTCACGACGGCTACCAAAACATCAAAACTTCACAAGATGGCTCCCTTCCCTTAGGAAAAATAACACAGGCAATCTAGTTCTCCAAAACGCCAGAAATCCCATCTGCCAAGAGGGGCCAGTCGTCATGGCCAATTGAGCGCGCCTTCCCAAATCTTCTGTTCCCTTTTAGTCCCTTTGATATTTACACCCATTCTGTCTGAGTCACGAAAACTTCTGGTCTGTAATGTGACTGATATTCTGGGGATATTTTAATAATCACCACGTACGTCATTTGTACATACACTCTCTCCTCCTTCCCATCCCCTGAAAATACCTTGTTTTGCTCCAACCAGGGGGAAAAAGCAGACCCTAATCTCCACTTATCACAGCAATCTGTAACTCTCCTATGAAAGGCCCTTTGTTAATTAGACTTTTCTCATCAGCAGCAGTTCTCTGGCCACGATGTAAGAGCGCAAATGCAAAATGGCCCAGGAACCAGCCTCCAGCAAGCTCTCAGGAGCAGCAGCAGGACGGTGGCACCTCACCCATCCAGCCCGGTGACCCACGGGGATATCACTCCACTCCCGTCCATCTGCTGAAGAACACGGATTATCTGAAACTCTTTTGGGGGTTTCCATCAAGAAAATTCTCAACTTCGGTAAGATGGGAGGACTAGGCCAGTTAAGATCCAGATTAGAATATCTGCCAGTTTCCATCACAGAACCAAGTCCTGTCTTGATCACAAGATACAAAATCACAGTCCATTTATTGGCAAATATGGTCCAACATACTTCACATCTGTCTACAGTTATTGAGCTGCACGTCAAAAGACACAACATTCAAAGAAAAACATGGAGAGTAACTCATAAATTTAAGCTGCTGATTCAGGCCATGAGAACTTTAATGCAATCAGTCTGAAGGTGCTCTGGAGCTGCAGCTGCTGAGCTGGCGTGCCCCAGACCCAAGCTCTGCAATGGGGGACCCACAGCACTGAGAAGCCGTGCACCATAGCCAAGAGCAGCCTCCGCCCCCTCAGACCAGGGGAGAGCCCCAGCAGCAGCGGAGACCCAGCATGGCCAGGGGCAAATAGTAGTACGGCGGGAAAAACTGGCCTGAAGTTCTCAGAGGAAGCCGAGCATATCACTGCAAGTCATCTAATTTAGATTCCTCTCTCTTCTCCAGTTAACTGCTACCAGGTCAAGCAGATCGAAAGACACCATCCCCAAGCTGTAATATCTCACAGACAATATTATGCAATTAAACCCATGACACTGTGTTTTAGCAGCGAGATTCAGAGCTAAAGAAATCTCCCTAGAAAGAGAGTTCAACCTTTTGCTCTCTCCAATAACACATGTTTTTCTGACCCCTCATGAAGCCTCCAAGCACAAGTTCTATTTAGAGAACAAACTAAACCATTTTTAACTTATGAAGACTTACATATCCAGGCCTTTTCCTCAGCCACATAACCACAGAACTGGTAACAGTAATTTATTACTAGGAAAAGAGAAAGAAAGAAAAAGTGAGCATCTGCATGTATTTTTTCAAGGTTTGTACTACAAAGCAAACTGAACGGAAGGAGAGCTGAAGCGGTTTCCTCGCTGCCTGGCACCATCTGCCCGATACAAAGCTCTGCGTGTGCACAGAACGCTGCTCTTCATACCAGGAGCCTAAATGAAAACCCACCCCAGCGCTTACAGTCTTCTTTTCCCTCTAACCCCACGTTTGATTAGTTTATTGTGCAGCTATTTCAAGCTTGGCGTTAGGCTGTAAGTACCTTGAGGATTAGTCATTTTTCAATTTCCTGCAGCACCCAACCCAGTGACATAAACCAACAAGGTCAGTAAGACACCAGCCATCCTGAACCAAGTAAATTAAAACAAATCACAGCTGAAACCACCTGCAAGGGGCTTGTGATGACTGTCTCCTAAAAAACCCTCTTTTAATACTTTAAGCTTCGTGTCTTTAGGTTGACCTACTCCCAACAATGTCGGTAGCAAGTTTATTCTTTCCCCTCAAGCTAATCAAGCCCAATATACTCTATCCCTACATTTTCCTGAATGTAAATTATGCCTCAACGTAAAACCTTAATTAATCTTAATTAAAAAATCTTAAAGTAGATAGATAAGGCCTCAATTACTTAGGTTTTGGAAATGGGATAAGTAGAAAAAAGTATTAACCCTTTAACAGGCAGTAAATAGCATGGTACAATAGAGGAAGTAAAATCAGTATTTTTATCATCACTTTGTGTAGCGCATCATCTATAAACATTAATTGAATCACTACGCTGTTGTACACCTTAAGCTAATATAATATTGTAAGTCAACCATATTTCAATTTTTAAAAGTTCTGTTTTTCTTGTCTTCCAACAAGTGAGATAATACAAGAACGTTGTTCAAAAAAGATCTCATCGACTTAACCCACCCTTTTCATAAGCCGGTCTGCCCCAGAGACTCAAACCTCCCGGACTTGCTGACCGAGTGAGGACCACAAGGTCAGTGGCAACAGGAGCCTGGAGACGCAGCTATCACACTCGGAACACGAGGGCAGCGTGCCCTCTGGGACATTTCTCACTTTAGCCCCTTTGGGTCATTTGCTTCTCTCTCACAGGACAGAAGCAGGACGCCTGCCGTTCCCAGTTCCCTCGGCCCCTTACTCCAGAGCACTCCCGGGCTAGAGCTGCGTCGAACACGGCCTGCCCTCCTCCCAAGACCCGCAGAGGCTGCCTACGTCCCCGAGACAGCGCTGACTTTTCCAAACAAAGCTGGCCCTGGACAGGCCTGTGGATTCAGACAAAGGCGCTTCTGCCCAAACGCCTTTAGTTCTCACCTGTAGGCTCGGCTTCCTCTGCCCCCCTGGGTAGCAGGGTCCTCCTTCAGAGGCTTGATTCGGGTCCTAAGGTTTTCACACTGTGTAACTAGAAGTATTCCAGCTCATACAGTTAGCCCTGTCCATTTGGGATTTCACAGCCTAGGCAACACGGGGGGCCGATGGAGGGCCACGAGGCGGCAGTCCCCGACCCCAGGGGCCAGCAGGGTGGCCTGTGGAACAAGCTCATTAAAGCTGCCCCTCCAAGCTCCTCTCAAAGCAGTTCCCGACCCCAGGGGCCAGCAGGGCGGCCTGTGGAACAAGCTCGTTAAAGCTGCCCCTCCAATCTCCTCGCGAAGCAGTTCCCCACCGCAGGGGCCAGCAGGACGGCCTGTGGAACAAGCTCCTCATGTGAACACATCTGAACATGGACACAGCATCCCCTGGACCACGGTACACGCACCCTCAGACACATGCTGTCAGACGTGCCTGGAACCTGGGAGACTCAGGGACTGCTTACTGACGCCTCAGAGAATGCAAGGCATATACGAGTGTCCCTTTAGAATTAGATCCTCAGAAATGAGCAAGCGTGACTCCTATCTACTGGAGGGCTCCAGCTCTGTTCACCTTCTCTGCGAGCCAGGACCTTACAGGACCCATAGTTCAGTTCTACCTCACCCTAGACTCCTAAAACCCGAACGCATCTGCCTACGTCTGTCCTACCAGTTCAGCGTAGATCCTCCAAGAGAACAAGGAGACTCCCATTACAGAACTGCACCCAGCTTTCGCCTAGCTAGCCTCTGGAAAGAGAACACAGGTTACAACAATGACAGAATTCTCCGCAGGGGAAGAAACCACATCCTATGTTCATAATGATAAGAAGCAGGACTAGAGCTCCTGCTAGGCTGTGCGCCGTCTTTTCATACGAATGCAAAGGTGAAAATGACTCTTTAAAGGATCTTGAAACACGGCTCTCTTTGTCAGGGCAATGACACCCAACATAGGAGCACCACAATATCTAAGACAAATGCTAACAAGTATGAAAGGGGAAATCAACAATAACACAATAATAGCGGGAGACTTTAATACCCCACTCACACCTATGGACAGATCAACTAAACCGAAAATTAACAAAGAAGCACAAACTTTAAATGATACAATAGACCAGTTAGACCTAATTGATATCTATAGGCCATTTCACCCCAAAACAATGAATTGCACCTTTTTCTCAAGTGCTCATGGAATCTTCCCCAGGATAGATCACATCCTGGGCCATAAATCTAGCCTTAGTAAATTCAAAAAAATAGAAATCATTCCAAGCATCTTTTCTGACCATAATGCATTAAGATTAGATCTCAATTATAGGAGGAAAACTATTAAAAATTCCAACATATGGAGGCTGAACAACACGCTGCTGAATAACCAACAAATCATAGAAGAAATTGAAAAAGAAATAAAAATTTGCATAGAAACGAATGAAAATGAAAACACAACAACCCCAAACCTGTGGGACACTGTAAAAGCAGTGCTAAGGGGAAGGTTCATAGCAATACAGGCATACCTCAAGAAACAAGAAAAAAGTCAAATAAATAACCTAACTCTATACCTAAAGCAACTAGAAAAGGAAGAAATGGAGAACCCCAGGGTTAGTAGAAGGAAAGAAATCTTAAAAATTAGGGCAGAAATAAATGCAAAAGAAACAAAAGAGACCATAGCAAAAATCAACAAAGCCATAAGCTGGTTCTTTGAAAGGATAAATAAAATTGACAAACCATTAGCCAGACTCATCAAGAAACAAAGGGAGAAAAATCAAATCAATAAAATTAGAAATGAAAATGGAGAGATCACAACAGACAACACAGAAATACAAAGGATCATAAGAGACTACCATCAGCAGTTATATGCCAATAAAATGGACAACGTGGAAGAAATGGACAAATTCTTAGAAAAGTACAACTATCCAAAACTGAACCAGGAAGAAATAAAAAATCTTAACAGACCCATCACAAGCATGGAAATCAAAACTGTAATCAGAAATCTTCCAGCAAACAGAAGCCCACATCCAGATGGCTTCACAGCTGAATTCTACCAAAAATTTCGAGAAGAGCTAACATCTATCCTACTCAAACTCCTCCAGAAAATTGCAGAGGAAGGTAAACTTCCAAACTCATTCTATGAGGCCACCATCACCCTAATACCAAAACCTGACAAAGATGCCACAAAACAAGAAAACTACAGGCCAATATCACTGATGAACATAGATGCAAAAATCCTCAACAAAATTCTAGCAATCAGAATCCAACAACACATTAAAAAGATCATACACCATGACCAAGTGGGCTTTATCCCAGGGATGCAAGGATTCTTCAATATCCGCAAATCAATCAATGTAATTCACCACATTAACAAACTGAAAAATAAAAGGCATATGATTATCTCAATAGATGCAGAGAAGGCCTTTGACAAAATTCAACATCCATTTATGATAAAAACTCTCCAGAAAGCAGGAATAGAAGGAACATACCTCAACACAATAAAAGCTATATATGACAAACCCACAGCAAACATTATCCTCAATGGTGAAAAATTGAAAGCATTTCCCCTAAAGTCAGAAACAAGATAAGCATGCCCACTTTCACCACTACTATTCAACATAGTTCTGGAACTTTTGGCCACAGCAATCAGAGCAGAAAAAGAAAATAACAGGAATCCAAATTGGAAAAGAAGAAGTAAAACCCTCACTGTTTGCAGATGCCATGATCCGCTACATAGAAAACCCTAAAGACTCCACCAGAAAATTACTAGAGCTAATCAATGAATATAGTAAAGTTGCAGGATATAAAATCAACACACAGAAATCCCTTGCATTCCTATACACTAATAATGAGAAAGTAGAAAAATAAATTAAGGAAACAATTCCATTCACCATTGCAATGAAAAGAATAAAATACTTAGGACTATATCTACCTAAAGAAACTAAAGACCTATATATAGAAAACTATAAAACACTGATGAAAGAAATCAAAGAGGACCCTAATAGATGGAGAAATATACCATGTTCATGGATCGGAAGAATCAATATAGTGAAAATGAGTATATTGCCCAAAGCAATCTACAGATTCAATGCAATCCCTATCAAGCTACCAGCGGTATTTTTCACAGAGCTAGAACAAATAATTTCACGATTTGTATGGAAATACAAAAAACCTCGAATAGCCAAAGCAATCTTGAGAAAGAAGAATGGAACTGGAGGAATCAACCTGCCTGACTTCAGGCTCTACTACAAAGCCACAGTCATCAAGACAGTATGGTACTGGCACAAAGACAGAAATATAGATCAGTGGAACAAAATAGAAAGCCCAGAGATAAATCCACGCACCTATGGACACCTTATCTTTGACAAAGGAGGCAAGAATATACAATGGAGTAAAGACAGTCTCTTTAACAAGTGGTGCTGGGAAAACTGGTCAACCACTTGTAAAAGAATGAAACTAGATCACTTTCTAACACCGCACACAAAAATAAACTCAAAATGGATTAAAGATCTAAATGTAAGACCAGAAACTATAAAACTCCTAGAGAAGAACATAGGCAAAACACTCTCTGGTATAAATCACAGCATGATCCTCTATGACCCACCTCCCAGAATACTGGAAATAACAGCTAAAATAAACAAATGGGATCTAATTAAAATTAAAAGCTTCTGCACAACAAAGGAAACTATAGGCAAGGTGAAAAGACAGCCTTCAGAATGGGAGAAAATTATAGCAAATGAAGCAACTGACAAACAACTAATCTCAAAAATATACAAGCAACTTATGCCGCTCAATTCCAGAAAAATAAACGACTCAATCAAAAAATGGGCCAAAGAACTAAATAGACATTTCTCCAAAGAAGACATACGGATGGCTAACAAACACATGAAAAGATGCTCAACATCCCTCATTATCAGAGAAATGCAAATCAAGACCACAATGAGGTACCATTTCACAGCAGTCAGAATGGCTGTGATCCAAGAGTCTACAAGCAATAAATGCTGGAGAGGGTGTGGAGAAAAGGGAACCCTCTTACACTGTTGGTGGGAATGCAAACTAGCACAGCCACTATGGAGAACAGTGTGGAGATTCCTTAAAAAATTGCAAAATAGAACTGCCTTATGACCCAGCAATCCCACTGCTGGGCATACACATTGAGGAAACCAGAACTCTTGTTTATAATAGCCGGGACATGAAACAACCTAGAAGTCCATCAGCAGATGAATGGATAAGAAAGCTGTGGTACATATACACAATGGAGTATTACTCAGCCGTTAAAAAGAATACATTTGAATCAGTTCTAATGAGATGGATGAAACTGGAGCCGATTATACAGAGTGAAGCAAGATAGAAAAACACCAATACAGTATACTAACACATATATATGGAATTTAGAAAGATGGTAATGATAACCCTGTACGCGAGAGAGCAAAAGAGACACAGATGTGTAGAACGCACTTTTGGGCTCTGAGGGAGAGGGAGAGGGAGGGATGATTTGGGAGAATGGCACTGAAATATGTGTAATATCATGTAAGAAACGAATCGCCAGTCTATGTTCGATACAGGATACAGGATGCTTGGGGCTGGTGCACGAGGATGATCCAGAGAGATGATATGGGGTGGGAGGTGGGAGGGGGGTTCATGATTGGGAACTCATGTACACCCATGGCGGATTCATGTTAATGTATGGTAAAACCAATACAGTATTGTAAAGCACCAGCCATTACAAAGGAGCAATCCCGTTTCCCCACAATCTCATTATTTCTCAGTAACTGTTCCAGTAGGAATTCATTGTAACTTACATAAGTACAGAGAATACATTTTTCAGTGAGGAAAATAGAAGGAAAAGAATAAAGGAAATATTCTCTGTTTCGATCTCAGTGATGGTTATCCAGTATATATGTACGTAAAAGTTCACGGAGCAGTATGCTTAAGAGTTGTACACGTGTATTATCAGAAGTTTCATCTGGATAAAAAGATTTCTTTAAAAAAAAAAGGGGGATTAATAAAAACTTCCCAACCGAGGGATCAAAACTGGGTCTCCTGCCTTGCAGGTGGATTCTTTTCTGTCTGAGCCACCAGGAAAGCCTCAGATAGTCACAAATTCTACTTGAGATGGCCTGAGATCACCTAAGACAAGGCTGGGCTTCCCTGGTGGCTCAGATGCTAAAGAATCTGCCTGCAATGCAGGAGACCCAGGTTCGATCCTTGGGTCAGGAAGATCCCCTGGAGAAGGCAATGGCAACCCACTCCAGTGTTCTTGCCTAGAAAATTCCATGGATAGAGGAGCCTGGTGGGCTGCAGTCCATGGGGTCGCAAAGAGTTGGACATGACCGAGTGACTAACACATTTGAGACAAGCCTGCTAACGAAGGGGCATTTCACAAGTTAGTGAACAAGCGGAGCAAACCCGCGGCTTTACCTGTCAGCCTTCATCAGGAGGCTGGGCGGCAGCTCCAGGAGCTGGTTGTGTTGCACATCCAAGACCTCCACGGAGGTCCTTTCCAGCCTTTCAGGAAGCCTGGCCAGCCGGTTGTGTCCTGCCAGCAGTTTCCGGAGACCACTGTTGCAAAACAGGCTGTGTGAACAGGGGCAGAGAGAGGCAACTTACTGAGGGCTCACCTGGGGTGAAGGCCTGAAAGCAAACGGGGCAGGAGGCCGAAAATCATCTCGCCAAGAAGCCTAAATGCACCGGAGCAACTGCAGATTCACGTTAAGATGAGCTCAAAGTTTGAGCTCTGCATATTTCAGTGCTTTCCATACTTCAAAAAGAAAGAAGAGGGTGGGGAAAACTATGAAAAGGACTATTTAACAAAGCAGCTCTACTCAGTGAAAAGGAGAAATGAGCTTCACGGAAGACGTCAAAGGCAGCGGCCTCGTCTCGCCAGCCTCACGAGGAGACTGGGAGGCTGCCCGCTCCCGGCAAAGTCTGCGCCCAGGGTGCTTCTGTCTACAAGAGACTCTGAAGAAACACAGCTGAGCAATTTTCACCTACAGGACCAACATTCAACGAGGGTTCTTTTGTCCAAATAAACTTTTACCAATGCCCGTTGAGAAAATGTTATGTATCTTCAGCTGCATTTCACAGTAATTATTTGTTCCTTTCCTCACTTCCCTGAATCTGATTACTTTTATTTTCTCATTGATTTCATCCTGGACCAAAGCAGACTCCCTTCTAAAGAGAACAGAAGGGCTCGCTGCAGCATTTTCTTCTGAGCCTTAAACAAGCTGTTGGGAAGTGTGACTGTTTCTTCAATGGGTTATCAAAACTGCAATAAATGATGAGTTTGTGTTCATCAAAGTGAAATCTGCTTTATGATCACTTGGGACAGCAAGAGTTGTAGAGAATAAAGCGTGTCCTGTGTTAAACACAGAAGCCTGGGGACTGTGGGGAAGCGAGGCTGTGATTCACGTCCGGGTCACTTGAAGCGACAGCTCACTCACACTGACGTCGAAGAACTAGTCTTCCTCACCCGCCTCCTGTTTTACACCATCTCAACCTCACTCACTTAAAAGTTCTTAAAGTCACTCTAATTTACAGCCATAACTTTATTCACTTTAAGTATCAAAACGAGAATCTTTGCTCACAAAGATGCTACCAAACTGTCTCAATGTGGTGACACCGGGGGCCACCGTTAAGGACACACCTGCCTCTGTGGGTTTTAGAGGCTGGAGGACGAGACAAGGCGTCCATGATGGTCTTCAGCCGGTTACTGCAGGGCCGGCCTCTGGGACGCCCACTCTAACCGGTAACTCTGGATTTGGTCCACAGAGGATGGGATTATCTGTCTCTCTCTCTCTCACACACACAGACACACATATACATACACACTTTACCCTTAAATAGAAGGATAGCTGTAAGAAGGTAGCACAATCTTTATCTTCATTTTTCCATGTAAGAAAGATTTCATGACTACAGAATGAGTATACGTGCTAATGACGGAATTTGTTCAGTCCTTTTGGAGAATAAACAGCTTCTTTTCCTTTCAATACATCTCTGGTTCTAAATATTAATTTCTGTTTTGTAAACCCTTTCACACACATCACTTAGACAAACAAAGCTTGGATGTTCAATCAGTTTCTAAAGAATCACTGTCTTGGCCTGGATATTAGATCAATGACAGGGCTGATACAAAGTCTGCAACTAAACAGCACTATTATTAAATGAGCAAACCATATGTATTGTTATTGTGCCATGTGTTAAACACACACAGAAACAAACGCTGTTCACATTTTATGACTACAGAGCATCTGGATTTGCTTCGAATACGCACTTGCTTAGGTCCCCCAAGTCCTGTACCAGCGCAGAGCAAGTCAAAGAGTAATTAACTCGGGCAAACTGGATAAGAGGTCAGTTGTCCTGTATTTACGTAATTGTTGGTTCACTTATGTTTGTTGCAGCCTGCCGTGACTCAGGGGCCCTAAACTCCAATAGGCTGCATGTGTTGAATCGGGGAGGTCAGAGCAGGGAAGAGGAAAATAGATGGAGAGATAACAGGACAAGATTTTTTTTTAACAAATTATTTTTCCTTGTTAGTAGTCACCTTTTGTCATTTTTGCTATCTTCTAAAAGAGTCTCTGTCTCTCCACGTCCTACACACACACACACACACACACACACACCTGTCCAAAGTCCTTTTGATAATGGTGATGGGCTTTGCACTGGCTCACCTAAATGCTCACTGAGCATAAAACCCAGCATTTTCAAATGGACTGAACTTACAAGTGTTAACATACGGCTGAGAAACAAAGTAAAAGTAACTGAGCTTTCCAGGGATTAAAAATGGGAATTTAGTTTTTAAACTGAATCCTTCTCAAATTTCTTCTATGAGAAGATAGACATGTTAAGACAATAGACAGAAAGTAAAGATTCTTAAAGAATTAAGATTACAGAGGTGAACCAGCCATATCGTCTGCTGAGTCTCTGGACATTTCTTTGGCTTATTTGAAAAGTTCCACCGAGCATCAGCCTCCACACAGCTCTGCCAAGTCTGGCCAGCGGTCAAAGCGTCAGTCTGCCTGTCACTACACGGCAAAGCACTATGACTTAACGATACCACGAGAGGTGAGAGATACTAAATGAGGTTTGAAGCAAAGTCCTTCAGGGTTCATAACAACAAATTAAACACTGAACCAGGGATTTTTCCATTGTTTATCTTATTTAGGTTTCTCTAACTTAATCTGTGCTTAATACTCACCGTGCAGGAAGTTCACATATTTGATTATGGCCAATATCCAAAACTTCTAGCTTTCGGCTTTCACAGACCCACTCAGGTACGTTTTCTAAACAGTTCCTAAATGTAAGAATATACAATTTCTTCTTTGATTGGAATTTGGCTTAAAACATGGTTCACAAGTCAAAATAATTACATACAACAAACAAACCTTCAAAGGAAATACTCAATTACAGTGAATACAAATTAAAAAAATAATGTGCAGTCACTTTAACCTGAAGCAGGATGTGATAAGGAAGAAGAAATAAAGAAAACGTAGGAAAGAACACAGTAACACCATTCATATTATCTCTAAAGTCTAAAAAATAGTCTGGTTTCCAGAGTTACTATCCCAAAATGTCTATAAACCCATGTAAGTTTAGGGAGAAGATGTCTGCCATTGGAAAACCAACAAACACATATTTATACACTTTCAGTTAAGGTAAAGAGTCAAATGGCATAATAGCTTTGTTTTCCAATCTGCATTTTTACCGTTAATATGAAAATTTTCCCCAGGGTCTCAGAAGGTGCCCTGAGGCCACTGCCGCAGACAAGAGGAAAGAGATGGCGGCAATGAAAATATACACTGACCCTAAGACTCAGAACCAGGGACTTGGAAATATCTCCTTATGCCTTAGACAGTAATTATGATTCCTGGAAACAAGTAAACTAAGCTAACGGTAACTTTAGTTGTTAAATGAATTGACCACTTTTTTGATAAATCTGTTACTGTATTTGAATGTCTCCTTAGTCATGGATGGTTAGCTTTTTATCTTCTTTTTAAAATATGTGAAATGACTAGGCACAAAAAAATCTACGACAGTATGTAAACATTCTTTAAAAAACAGATGAACAAGTCTGTGAAAAGTATGAGGCTTGGAACAAGGATTTTAGTAGAATAAAATTTTTTGCTATTATATCAACTTCTCAATTAAAATACAGAAAAGAAGGCATTATTTTCCATTTAGTGTTTGTATAGGTACATATTGCTCTGGCTTTGAAGGTCTGCCAACTGACACACTTAATTATTTTATTGTATAGTAGTCGAGGAGGGCATGGCAACCCACTCCAGTACTCTTGCCTGGGGAATTCCATGGACAGAGATGCCTGGCAGACTACAGTCCATGGGGTTGCAAAGAGTCGGACACGGCTGAGTGACTAAGCATGCGTGCGCGCGCACACACACAGAGTCAGACGTGGCTGAGTGACTAAGCACACACTCTCTCTTTCTCACACACACACGCGTCAGCCTCTGAAACATCTCATTAAGGTAGGCAAGTGAAAGTACCCTTCAGCATAAGCAAACACTAAATAACAAAACTCCTCTAAGTGATAAAACAGCCTGGAACTTTGACCCTGAGGAACCCTAAGAACCTAGTAAACACCATAATGAGTAACAGCTCAGTTCCTTTGGAAACAGAGAGGAGGGCGAGATACCCAGAGCTATGGGAGGGGTCAGACGCAGAGGGTTTTCTAAGAGAAAAAGTCCTGCAGTTTGGGAGGTGGATTAGGCAGAACGTGTTACAGTACAGGCTCTGAACATGAGAATTTTTCTTAAAAAAAAGATCAACAGCATTTAAGAACAGAATTCAGAGACCAGCACAACACAAGTTTCCAATTCAGTCTCACTTGAGGGCTTCAATGGGAACCAATTAGCAATCACATCTTTTAAATAAAAGAAAAATAGATTTACTCTATGGCCAATTCTCTAGAATAAATCTATTCAAGATATTTACATGCACCCACATATGCAAACCCCACTCCTGTACTCTTATTTCAATGCTGAAGACAGCAAGGTTCAAGGCTGATAAAATAGAAAGAACTTGAGTAGCGTCTGACTTAAAGCTCATTAAACAGAAAACTGACATGAATTTACTAGGAGGTGTATGAAGCGCCACTCATGAACGATTTTATAAATTCAAAGCTGTAACTGTGATCATTCTCACCCCAGCTAAATTCTGACACATTCTTACATAATGTGATTGAAGATATTATTAAAATACCTAGGTTTGTATACTTTTATGACTAAAGGCAAATTCTGCACCTGGCAAATTACACAGCAGCTATACCAGATTTTATGCACTGAAATGAGTTACCTGTCACACTGAGAGGCCACATACTCCTATGTACTGTGGTCGTTCAGAAAAGTTTGTATTATTACGTTTGGAATTACGTTAAAAGTGAGTTTCAATTTAGTGTGTGGAGATTATGAAAGTCTAATTTGCTCCAATACATGCTTTGGGACTTCAGGGAAAAGTCTACTACAATATTTGTGGAAACCGAAGTAAATATAACACAGGGCAGTAGTGAATTTGCATACAAGGTGAGGAGGTGAGCTTGTGCACAAGTGAGCTGAGAAGAGTGAGCAGGCTGCACGGAAACCCCGCTCCAGCAGTGCCAGTCGCCACTGCTTGAGGGCTCCAAGCAGGAGAGTGGGTTTCCCCAGGGTCGCAGAGGTAAAGAACCCGCCTGCCAACGCAGGAGACACGGGTTCAAGCCCTGGGGCGGGAAGATCCCTGGAGAAGGAGATGGCCACCCACTGCAGTACTCTTGCCTAGGGAATCCCATGGGCAGAGAGAAGAGCCTGGTGGGCTACAGTCCATGGGGCTGCAGAGTCAGACATGACTTAGCCACTAAACAGCAGGAGCAGCAGTAAGAAGATACGTGCAAAAAAAGGGGGGAAAATAGAAGAGACAGAGCACAAAATACATTTTTAATGAACTACACATCATTTCAGGGGAAAACATGAGAGCACAGCTGGTGTAATTACAGAAGCACTGGACCTTCCAGCCACACACCCTCAACTGACTCCTCTCTCAGGTGCAGCCCTGGCACTCACATCCGTGTCCACACGATGCCGCAACTCTGCTGTAGCCTACACAGACTGACAGCCCCAAGCACTTTCAGAGGGCAAGTATTCAGCACTGCTGGATATTAATTTGCATCGTTTATCTTTAAGATATAGAAAAAATTCTTTTTTCAAAATTAATTTTTATTGGAGCGTAGTTGTTTCAAGATATAGAAGCAGGGCTTCCCTGGTGGCTCAGACAGTAAAGAAGCTGCCTGCAGAGCTGGAGACCCGATCCCTGGGTCGGGAAGATCCCCAGGAGAAGGGAATGGCCACCCACTCCAGTGTTCTTGCCTGGAGAATCCCCATGGGCAGAGGAGCCTGGCGGGCCACAGTCCACGGGGTCACGAGGAGTCGGACACGACTGAGCGACTCACACAGCTGTGGTTGTTCTACAAAGCTGTTTCCATTGTGCAGCAAAGGGAATCAGCTATTTGTATAAACGCATCCCCTCTCTTTTGGATTTCCGTCCCATGAAGGTCACACAGTGCTGAGTAGAGTTCCCTGTGCTGTGCAGGAGGGTCTCATTAGTTACCTTATAAAAAGTTCTCACGCTCAGGTTTAGACAGAATTATCTAGATAATTTTCACACAGACCCTAGAGTGCTCTAGGAATTGGCTTCTTACCTTGAGACATCCATGTAGGACAGATAATTCGGAACTGGGGAAACGTCAAGCTGGACAAGTTCTAGGAAGCAGGAAAAAAACAAAACCAAACACATCACCATTCAAGTGACACAGAGACTCTTTTCATGTGTAGAATCGTTCCTGCGCTTTATTCTCCATTGTTGGTTTAGGTTGGGAAGCACAATATATCCATTTGTTTCTAAACTACAGGGAAGTGCAGAGACCTCCTAACTTAGTCCCAAGGTCTTAAGTCAGAGACTGAGATAAATCACTCACTCTGCTTTCCGGCCTCTTCCCATCCACTCGCTGTGGCACTCCTCTTGTTATACAGCCTAAACTTTATCTGGAAGATAAACTGTCTGAATATCATTGTTTTTTTTAAACTTTCAGGGTTCCTTGGATATAGTCGGATGTGTCCTGGCTTGTGCCTTTTTCAGTCCGTGCTATTCACTGGAAGAGCACTCCTGAGGATCAGAAAGGACCTCCTCTACTGAAATCTGGAAGCCTCCCTCAAAACTGTGCGCAAAGTGGCACCAAGGGCTCTGCTCCTCACATGCAGTAGTCTCGAGATCCCTTCTGCTTTCTCGAAACACTTACAAGTGCTCAGAGGCTCGTCTTCTCTTGGCTTCCTAATCCGGCCCCAGCTAACTGTGATGGTTTTGGAGGCTTGGCTTCCTAATCCGGCCCAGCCACCTGTGATGGGTTTGGAGGCTTGGCTTCCTAATCCGGCCCCAGCTAACTGTGATGGTTTTGGAGGCTCAGCTTCCTAATCCGCCCCAGCTACCTGTGATGGTTTTGGAGGCTTGGCATCTCTCGGCTCCCTAATCTGGCCCCAGCCACCTGTGATGGTTTTGGAGGCTTAGCTTCCTAATCCGGCCCAGCCCCCTGTGATGGGTTTGGAGGCTTGGCTTCTCTCGGCTCCCGAATCCGCCCCAGCCACCTGTGATGGTTTGGAGGCTCCTTCTGATACTGGGTCTCTTCTCCAGTCCCCTCACTTCCACAGTTCCAGGCACCACCTCTGAGCAGATGTCCTACATCGACATCTGTAGTCCCGACTGCAAATTCCTGCTAACTCGCACGAAACCACTGCAGTAACCTGGATTAGTGGAAAGGTGGGTCATCCCACTCTTCCCCCATATGGGCACTCTGGACCCTGCTTTTACATTAATAGTCTCACAGCTTCATTTTCATCACTTGCCTCTTCCACTAAAAATTTCCACTGGATCTCTACAGCTTACTGTATCAGCTTCAAAGTTTCACCATCTGACGCCAAGCCATGCGTCCCATAGTACATCTTACCACTTCCCAGCAGCAACCTATGAGAGCAGAACTCCCTTATGCTCATCTACCAAATGAACCACATTCAGAGTCTTTCCTCTTCAACACCTATTTCATGTTTCCTGACTAGCCAAATCCTATAACCCTTTGGTGACCTGCAGTTATCTGAGGTTTGGTTTATTTCTCCATTGAAATGACAGTTCAGTTCAGTCGCTCAGTCGTAGCTGACTTTGCGACCCCATGAATCGCAGCACGCCAGGCCTCCCTGTCCATCACCAACTCCTGGAGTTCACTCAGACTCATGTCCATCGAGTCCGTGATGCCATCCAGCCATCTCATCCTCGATCGTCCCCTTCTCCTCCTGCCCCCAACCCCTCCCAGCATCAGAGTCTTTTCCAATGAGTCAACTCTTCGCATGAGGTGGCCAAAGTACTGGAGCTTCAGCTTTAGCATTATTCCTTCCAAAGAAATCCCAGGGCTGATCTCCTTCAGAATGGACTGGTTGGATCTCCTTGCAGTCCAAGGGACTCTCAGGAGTCTTCTCCAACACCACAGTTCAAAGGCATCAATTCTTCGGTGCTCAGCCTTCTTCACAGTCCAACTCTCACATCCATACATGACCACAGGAAAAACCATAGCCTTGACTAGACGGACCTTAGTCGGCAAAGTAATGTCTCTGCTTTTGAATATGCTATCTAAGTTGGTCATAAACTTTTCTTCCAAGGAGTAAGCGTCTTTTAATTTACATGGCTGCAATCACCATCTTCCATGATTCTGGAGCCCCAAAAAATAAAGTCTGACACTGTTTCCACTGTTTCCCCATCTATTTCCCATGAAGTCATGGGACCGGATGCCATGATCTTCATTTTCTGAATGTTGAGCTTTAAGCCAACTTTTTCACTCTCCTCTTTCACTTTCATCAAGAGGCTTTTTAGCTCCTCTTCACTTTCTGCCATAAGGGTGGTGTCATCTGCATATCTGAGGTTATTGATATTTCTCCCAGCAATCTTGATTCCAGCTTGTGCTTCTTCCAGCCCGTGCTTCTTCCAGCCCAGCGTTTCTCATGATGTACTCTGCATAGAAGTTAAATAAGCAGGGTGACAATATACAGCTTTGACGTACTCCTTTTTCTGTTTGGAACCAGTCTGTTGTTCCATGTCCAGTTCTAACTGTTGCTCCCTGACCTGCATACAGATTTCTCAAGAGGCAGGTCAGGTGGTCTGGTATTCCCATCTCTTTCAGAATTTTCCAGTTTATTGTGATCCACACAGTCAAAGGCTTTGGCATAGTCAATAAAGCAGAAATAGATGTTTTTCTGGAACTTTCAAGGCAAATTGGAAGTGGTCAAACGAGATGGCAAGGGTGAACGTCGACATTCTAGGAATCAGTGAACTAAAATGGACTGGAATGGGTGAATTTAACTCAGATGACCATTATATCTACTACTGTGGGCAGGAATCCCTCAGAAGAAATGGAGTAGCCATCATGGTCAACAAAAGAGTCCGAAATGCAGAACTTGGATGCAATCTCAAAAATGACAGAATGATCTCTGTTCGTCTCCAAGGCAAACCATTCAATATCACAGTTATCCAAGTCTATGCCCCAACCAGTAATGCTGAAGAAACTGAAGTTGAACGGTTTTATGAAGACCTACAAGACCTTTTAGAACTAACATCCCCAAAAGATGTCCTTTTCATTATAGGGGACTGGAATAAAAAAGTAGGAAGTCAAGAAACACCTGGAGTAACAGGAAAATTTGGCCCTCGAATGCAGAATGAAGCAGGGCAAAGACTAATAGAGTTTTGCCAAGAAAATGCACTGGTCATAGCAAACACCCTCTTCCAACAACACAAAAGACTCTACACATGGACATCACCAGATGGTCAGCACCGAAATCAGATTGATTATATTCTTTGCAGCCAAAGATGGAGAAGCTCTATACAGTCAGCAAAAACAAGAACAGGAGCTGATTGTGGCTCAGATCATGAACTCCTTATTACCAAATTCAGACTCAAACTGAAGAAAGTAGGGAAAACCACTAGACCATTCAGGTATGACCTAAATCAAATCCCTTCTGATTATACAGTGGAAGTGAGAAACAGATTTCAGGGCCTAGATCCGATAGACAGAGTGCCTGATGAAATGACAGTAAATTCATTAAAACCAAAAAAAGGAAAAGGAAAGAAAGAGCTCCTCTCCTTTAGCAGTCCTGTGCCGCACGACATAGAGGACAAGTGCTTGATAAACGCCTGTTCAGCGTGCAGCAGTGAACACTTGTTTCCATGCAGCTGTCCGACGGGAAGGGGTAGAAACCTTCATTCACTTCACCAAACATGCACCCATATGACCTTTTCTTTCTTTAGAACGGCCGTGATCTCCAAAGTCTAAGGAGGCACCCTCATTGAATGCACACAGCTCTTGCTTCGTGATGGCCCTGTGATGGATGATGCAGGCTTCTCCTGCGGGGAGGCCCTCTGTTGGTGGGGCAGGAGATCTGAGGCCTTGTGTGGATCCATAATAGACCTGCCTTCCCCTTTCACTCTCCAGATGCACCATCGTCACAAGTGGCCCAATAAACAGTTCACTTTCTATCGCGCCCCCCCGCCCCCACCAACAACATCTGCTCTTCAAGCCGAAGAGTCCGTCACCAGTGGGAATAGCTTATTTAAATGTCACAATATAAGAAAGACAGGTCAGGGACTTTAAGTCCTTCCTTCCGATTGCTTTAAATACCCAACAGCATTCTTCTCTCACGATTCCTATCTTAGCAAAAGCTGACACCTGTTTCACTGAATGAGGAAAGAGAGGTCAAAGCCGGGAGGAAGACGAGAGCACTGCACTGAGCGAGTTCTCGGGGCCAGGTCTCGTTACATACCGTTAGAAGCGGCATGGAGTGCTTTGAGGACACAGCCGCAGAGGCCTAGGGCCACCAGCTGGTTCCGCTCGCAGTGCAGAACCTCAAGGCCGCTGAAAACCGTGGCGTCCAGATTCCCAAGCTGGTTGTCTCGCAGATCAAGCTGAGTGATGTGGGGGAGAAAGTCCACTCCGTCCGCCACTAGTTTCCTAATTAGGTTCAGTCTTGAGAGGAAAAGGACACAAACAGAGACTATAACCAAAGGCAATGCTGTAAATACAAGCCACCCCTTATATGTGACCAACAGGAGGGCCTCAGGCCTCACTGTCACAGCTCTCCATCACTTCTTTACTCTCAGTATCTGCTCTTCCTTCACTAGCTAGGTCCCCTGGCTATTCCCAGCTACAATTCCATGAGGTCTTAACTTTGCAACTATATTCTGAAATGCAATTTAGACCATTAATAGCCTGGAAGAAAAGCATGCATATTGATTTTTATCTTAATTCATTTTAAGAGGGGAAAATCATTTAAACATTTATTTCTAAGAATCTGGTTGAAAGAATACAAGAAACAAAACCCAGGAAACCCTGCTAAGCACGCGCAGCTACACCGAGTATTTAAGGCAGGAGAGGATAAGCGAGCAGGCAGATGAGCAGCCATAAAGCACAAAACTAACAGGTGAGCTTGGGGGAGAAAAAAAAAAAGAATGGGGCCACCTATGCACCAGAAACAGGCGCGTAAGCCTATCTGAATTTTCATAGCTGGTTCCAGACCAAGGATTAACTACCAAAACTGTCTCCATCTTTAAAACACTGCTTGAAAAAGCAAAGCGCAGGAAATACTGATATTTGGCACGTAGGATTCACTGCGAATGCCCAGAACAAAGGATCACGATGGGGCCCAGCGAGTGCGGGGTGCAGGGAAAGCCTGGCAGAGCCTGGTTCATAAACACTGGTGAGCTCACGGACCCATGCGGCCACGAACGAGGCGCCAGGGAGACAGGCTAGTGGTGAGGGGACGAGGAATCAGTGCAAACGCACATCTAGTTTCAAAGTGGAGGAAAACAGATGAGCTCTCCAGGCCTAGTTTGCCAGGCTACGCCCAGCTCCTGTACAAACAAACGAACAACAGAACCTCCTACTCCTTGTTACAAAGCGAACAGAGTGCTGAGATCGTGCACTTGGTTACAAGAGCATTAATATGAGAGGAGGAACTTAGAAAAAAGTCAAGTGTTCTCTGCAGTGCTTTCCAGCCCTTGGAAAAAATAAAATGAGAGTAACTAAATTTCTAAAATTTAAAAAATAAATCTAAAAAAATAAAATGAGAGAACTGAACTAAATTTCTAATAGCAGTATCATAAAGCCATTGGAACTCAAGGATGAAGGACAAGACAGCCAAGAGCTAAGGATTTGTCAAACCACGAGGACAGCATGTGGCTCCTTCAAATGTCCCTGAGATTTAAAATTATCATTTTTTGCTCCTTCTCTTTTCTGTTCCAGGTTGTAAAAAACTGGCTTCAACTCAGTGATCTGCCTATCTCTAAATGCTCACTAGATTACTAGAATATGTACACAGAATCACCTTAGTTCAGTTGCTCAGTCGTGTCCAACTCTTTTCTACCCCATGGACTGCAACACGCCAGGCTTCCCTGTCCATCACCAACTCCCAGAGCTTGCTCAAACTCATGTCCATCAAGTCAGTGATGCCGTCCAACCATCTCATCCTCTGTCGTCCCCTTCTCCATCTGCCTTCAATCTTTCCCAGCATTAGGGTCTTTTCCAATAAGTCAGTTCTTTGCATCAAAACCCAAATCTCCTTTTGGATACAAGAGACGACAGGAACTGAAAACTGCCCTGTGTTCTCCCAAGTCTATGCTTTAAATCACCTTCACGATGCACTAATCTCAGCCTACCCCCAACCCTGCACTGTATTAACACCAACGCAATTATAGGGCTGATTTAATGAGACAAAAGAGAATTTATAATGACAGGGAGGTTATTGCCACTATTCACTTTAAATTGTCAAGTCTTATCAGGATGCAAATATCAAAAGGTTTCAGGCTCACATGATAATATGACTACTTCAGATGAGCTTTTAAAGAGGCAAAATGTTGTGAGAATTCCTTTCCAATAATCTCCTCAGTTAACAGAGCATTTTATTTATTTTCATCAATACTCACTGAGCATTTATTGTGTGTAGGTCCGCAGTGTGAAAATGTCTAGTTCCAGTCTGCTGCTGAACACTTTACACATATAACCTTGAGCCATCACCTAAGCCTCCAGGAAGCCTCATTCTAACCTGGACACGGAGGCTGACGCCTTCCTTGTCCTACACGGTGCTGAGCAATGAGGGGGACGCACCAGCCAGTATCCTGCACACGAAAGGGGCCACGGGGACGGGACAAGCACAACCCCAGGCTGTGCGTCAGTAAGAGACGAATAAGATAAGGGGCGTCCCAACAGACTTGGTAATTCAAACCACATATGCTTTAAAATGTGAAGCCAGAGGATCCAAGTCTGTGATCAGTGTCATGGTGGTGGTTTAGTCGACAAGTCGTGTCCAACTCTTCTGTGACCCCATGGACTGTAGCCCACCAGGCTCTTCTGTCCGTGGGATTTCCCAGGCAGGAATACTGCAGTAGGTTGTCACTTCTTTCTCCAGGGGATCCTCCCCACCCAGGGATGAAACCCCTGTCTCCTGCACTGGCAGGCAGATTCTTTACCGATGGAGCTACCAGGAAAGCCCGATCAATGTCATAAATGAGGTATAAAACATAGAGACTGGTCGGAAAATGCTATGGGAGAGGAAGGATGCCATCCGAACCCCGAGAGCAGGCAGAATTCGCTGGGCATAAACGGGAGAAGCAAGGAGTCCATGGGGAGGAGCTGAACGGCCTTTGGACTCTCAGGCTGAGGTTCACGCGTGTGTGCAGGGGCCCCTCAGGAGCGCACACCGAGTGAGAGGAGTGAGAACACGGACACGAGCTGGGTGCGTCCACACCATTTATCAAGCACGGGGCCTGCTGCGCACTAACACTGCGGGTTCACGGACACACGCTTCCCTGGCGGCTCAGACGGCAAGGAACCTGCCTGCAGTGCGGGGGCCCAGGTCCGACCCCTGCGTCTGGAAGACGCCCTGGAGGAGGGCACGGCGACCTTCTCCAGCGTTCCTGCCCAGAGAATCCCACGGACAGAGGAGCCTGGTGGGCTGCAGTCCATGGGGTGGCAAAGACTTGGACACAGCTGAGCGACTAGCCCATTTTCACTACAGAGACTCAGGCTATACAAATCAGAGGAGTGCTTCTCAAGTTATCTAGGAGGAAGGACCTATTTTCCAAACCTCTAATCCCTCACGGGCGGACATGCACACACTGGGACACAGCACTCCACACAAGTGGCTCGCCACGTCGAGTTCACCAGCACCCGGCCTAATGTGCTCCCTGTACAGTGAGGTGCATCTGCTTACGTGGGTCTACGTGAATATTGTGGCAATGGCGAATGTTTCCAAGATATTAAGTCTCAATTACTATACCTATCTCTTTGTTTAAAAAAAGTTGCAAATAGTTGGTTTGCTAGCACATGCTGGAGGACCACACTCTGGACTGAACCATACTTAGAACCTCATCCTCAAGGGATTCACAGGCTAGGGGCTTGAAACTAGAAATGAGAGCTTAAGTATCTTGAGTTAGAAAACTAAGGTTCTGAGTGAGGCTGTGCTTGAGAGGCTGTACAATGGCAGCAGACAGTGCAGAGAGGAGGCAAGAGCAGCAGTGAGAAGAAAAAGTAAGGGCCAGAGAGCGAGACTGGTGCCCAAGACGAACTG
The DNA here is from genome assembly GCF_023091745.1 of Budorcas taxicolor. NCBI lineage: Eukaryota > Metazoa > Chordata > Mammalia > Artiodactyla > Bovidae > Budorcas > Budorcas taxicolor. The sequence continues at coordinate 61,700,506 of NC_068931.1, read as the reverse complement.
ATAGCAAGCATCTGGGCAGCACACTAGAAAACACAGTCACAAATCTTGTGTCTGGATGACCAGTGAAGTTGGAAAACTCAGCAGGGGCCACAGGACTGGAAAAGGTCAGTTTTCATTCCAATCCCAAAGAAAGGCAATGTGAAAGAAGGTTCAAACTACAGCGCAACTGCACTCATCTCAGACACTAGCAAAATAATGCTCAAAATTCTCCAAGCCAGGCTTCAACAGTAGGTGAATGGAGAACTCCCAGATGTTCAAGCTGGATTTAGAAAGGGCAGAGGAACCAAAGGTCAAATTGCCAACATCTGCTGGATTATAGAAAAAGCAAGAGAATTCCAGAAAAGCATCTACTGCTTCACTGACTATGCTAAAGACTTTGACTCTGTGGCTCACAACAAACTGGAAAATTCTGAAAGAGATGGGAATACCAGGCCACCTGACTTGCCTCTTGAGGAAATCTGTATGCAGGTCAGGAAGCAACAGTTAGAACTGGAAATGGAACAACAGACTGGTTCCAAATTGGGAAAGGAGTACGTCAAGGCTGTATATTGTCACCTTGCTTATTTAACTTATATGCAGAGTACATCATGAGAAATGCCAGGCTGGATGAAGCGAAAGCTGGAATCAAGATTGCTGGGAGAAATATCAGTAACTTCAGATATGTAGACGACACCACCCTTATGGCAGAAAATGAAGAAGAACTAAAGAATCTCTTGATGAAAGTGAAAGTTCAGTTCAGTTGCTCAGTTGTGTCCGACTCTTTGCGACCCTGTGGACTGCAGCACGCCAGGCCTCCTTGTCCATCACCAACTCCCAGAGTTTACCCAAACTCCTGCCTATTGAGTCGGTGATGCCATCCAACGATCTCATCCTCTGTCGTCCCCTTCTCCTCCTGCCCTCAATCTTTCCCAACATCAGGGTCTTTTCCAATGAGTCAGTTCACATCAGGTGGCCAAAGTACTGGAGTTTCCGCCTCAACATCAGTCCTTCCAGTGAACACCCAGGATTGATCTCCTTTAGGATGGACTGGTTGGATCTCCTTGCAGTTCAAGGGACTCTCGAGAGTCTTCTCCAACACCACAGTTCAAAAGCATCAATTCTTCGGTGCTCAGCTTTCTTTATAGTCCAACTCTCACATCCATACATGACCACTGGAAAAACCATAGCCTTGACTAGACAGACCTTTGTGGACAACGCAGTGAAAGTGAAAGAGGAGAGTGAAGAAGCTGGCCTAAAACTCAACATTCAAAAAATGAAGATCATGGCATCCAGTCCCACTATTTCAAGGGAAATAGATGGGGAAACAATGGAAACAGTGAGAGACTTTAATTTCTTGGGCTCTAAAATCACTGTAGATGGTGACTGCAGCCATGAAATTAAAAGATGTTTGCTCCTTGGAAGAAAAACTATGACAAACCTAGACAGCATATTAAAAACCAGGTATTACTTTGTCGACAAAAGTCTGTCTAGTCGAAGCTATGGCTTTTCCAGTGGTCATGTGTGGATGTGAGCATTGGATCATAAAGAAAGCTGAGCGCCCAAGAATTGATGCTTTAGAACTGTGGTGTTGGAGATTTTTCTTGAGAGTCTCTTAGACTGCAAGATCAGACCAGTCAACCCTAAAGGAAACCAGTCCTGAATATTCATCGGAAGGACCGATACTAGAGCTGAAAGAAACTCCAATACTTTGGCCACCCGATGGGAAGAGCTGACTCATTAGAAAAAATCCTGATGCTGGGAAAGACTGAGGGCAAGAGGAGAGGGGGACGACAGACGATGAGACGGTTGGATGGCATCAGCGACGCGATAGACCTGAGTTTGAGTAAGCTCCAGGAGTTGGTGATGGACAGAGAAGCCTGGCGTGCTACAGTCCCCAGGGCTGCACAGAGTCGGACACAACTGAGCGACTGAACTGAACCAATGAAGTGGTGCTATCGGCAAAAATAGGGACCCACGGGAAAGAACTTGCTGAATAAAGAAAGTGGTCATTTATAGCCATGTGGATGAACCTAGACTTTGTCATACAGAGTGAAGTCAGACAAACACATATTGTGTATTAACTCATATATATGGAATCTAGAAAAATGGTACTAAGGAATCTGTTTGCAGGGCACGGACAGAGACACAGATGTATAAACAGACCTGTGGACACAGAGACAGGAAGAAGGCGGGATAAACTGAGAGCAGTGCTGACATGAGCCCTGCCACGTGTAAAATGCGCAGCTGGGAACCGCCGGGCGCAGCTGGGAGACTGCTGTGCGCAGCTAGTAACCGCCGGGCGCAGCTAGGAACCGCCGTGTGCAGCTAGTAACCGCCGGGCGCAGCTGGGAACCGCCGGGCGCAGCTGGGAGACTGCTGTGCGCAGCTAGTAACCGCCAGGCGCAGCTAGGAACCGCCGTGTGCAGCTAGTAACCGCCGGGCGCAGCTGGGAACCGCCGGGTCCAGCTGGGAACCGCCGGGCGCAGCTGGGAGACTGCTGTGCGCAGCTAATAACCGCCGGGCGCAGCTAGGAACCGCCGTGTGCAGCTAGTAACCGCCGGGCGCAGCTGGGAACCGCCGGGCGCAGCTGGGAGACTGCTGTGCGCAGCTAGTAACCGCCAGGCGCAGCTAGGAACCGCCGTGTGCAGCTAGTAACCGCCGGGCGCAGCTGGGAACCGCCGGGTGCAGCTGGGAACCGCCGGGCGCAGCTGGGAGACTGCCGGGCGCAGCTGGGAGACTGCTGTGCGCAGCTAGTAACCGCCAGGCGCAGCTAGGAACCGCCGTGTGCAGCTAGTAACCGCCGGGCGCAGCTAGGAACCGCCGGGTGCAGCTAGGAACCGCCGTGCGCAGCTAGTAACCGCCGTGCGCAGCTGGGAAACTGCTTCGCGCATCTAGTAACCACTGGGCGCAGCGAGTAACCGCCGTGCACAGCTGGGAGACTGCTGTGCGCAGCTAGTAACCGCCGGGCGCAGCTAGGAACTGCTGGGCGCAGCTAGTAACCGCCGTGCGCAGCTGGGAAACTGCTTCGCGCATCTAGTAACCACCGGGCGCAGCTAGTAACCGCCGTGCACAGCTGGGAGACTGCTGTGCGCAGCTAGTAACCGCCGGGCGCAGCTAGTAACCGCCATGCGCAGCTGGGAGACTGCCGTGCGCAGCTAGTAACCGCCGGGTGCAGCTAGGAACCACCGTGCGCAGCTGGGAGACTGCTGTGCGCAGCTAGTCACCGCCGTGCGCAGCTAGTAACCGCCGTGCGCAGCTAGTAACCGCCGTGCGCAGCTGGGAGACTGCTGATAGCCCAGGGAGCTCAGCGCAGTGCTCTGTGACGGCCTGGGGGTGGGGTGGGGCAGGGGGCCGGGGGACAGAGACTGAAAAGGGAGGGAACACACGTATACATACAGCTGATTCGCAGCAGAAACGAACACAACATCGCAAAGCAATTATACTCCAATTTAAAAATACATGAAAAAACATTAAACTGTTTCACATGTAATTTGGTTGAGTGCGTCAAAAGACGAAAGCAAGGTGAAATATCCTGTTGGCAGCTGAAGAGGAACTGATCCTAAGACGAGAAAGAAGGGTTGGAGCAAGATGAATTTTTACCACGGAGAAGAGAGGTAACAATGGGGTCCCGCGAGCACAGGCAACCAACCCTCAAGGCAGAGAAGAGAGAGAGGAGTGATCAAGGAGAGAAATGTAACATCCAGAGTTTGGAGAAAAGGCGAGAATATTCCCTACACCATAGAAAAGACAGTATCAGTCTTAAATATGTCAATGTGAGAAAGAGTAAGATTAAAAGAAAAATGATTACTTTTAATTTGACGTACTGGTTCCATCTGAAGGATCAGAAATGCAATCACTAGAATCAGCCCTCGGCTCACAGAGACTAAGTGAGACTCCTCTTAAATCACCCCACTAGCTTCAACATGAAATATTAAGGCAGAATCACAAGCAAATCTGACCAGATTCCCATCTTCTCAGCTCAGCAGTCTGGAGGGAAGCAGTTACTCACAATCATTCAACATTTACAGTGTATAAAAGTTTATGCTGGTTTCTAAATATCCTGTAACTGATCTTATCTTTTTAAAAAGACCCAATTTGAACTAGAAATGTGAAGAATTTACAAAACTCTTAATAAGAACAGCTGCTTCCAAACATATTAGATTGATCTCGTTTGGAAGCTGATTCATATCAAGGAAAATGATGTCTTCTTCCCTAACAGGAGGTAACTTACAAATTCTCTCTCATGCTTGTTACCCGTGAGCAATGTGACCATTGTTACATCTCTGGGTGGCTTTTTATTTAAAAAGAGCTCAAATCCTTGAACACGAAGGTTTTCTAAACCCAGCTGTGTGTGTGCTGTGGGTGCTCAAGTCACTGTAGGCGTGTGACTCTGTGACCCCGTGGACTGCAGCCCGCCAGGATCCCCTGTCCATGGAGTTTCCCAGGGAAGGATACTGGAGGGGGTTGCCATTTCTTCCTCCAGGGGATCTTTTCAACCCAGGGATCGAACCCACATCTCCTGCCTCTCCTGCACTGAAGGCAGATTCTTTTGCCACTGAGCCACCACTCAGAGGCAAATAAGGTTAACAAATTCAGAAAGAAAGTTAAGAAGACAATGTGTTCAGCTCCCTATCCTGTCACCCTTTAAAAAGCTCTCAAAGTTAGATAAATTGTTACCATTTGGTCTCCCTGAACTAACTGTATGTCTGCAAATTGCTAACATATCCCCAGGTGTGACAGCCTTTACTCTTTTAGTCTGAGGAAAGATAAAGCAAACCACTTCTCTGCGGGATTGGAATGAATGGGTTCCCTGGGCCAAACCGGAAGAATGGAGATGAAAGGGAAGCAAAAAGGCAATGCTGCTACTTTGTGCTGATGAACTTTGACAGGCTCAAGGGAAGGTCTGGTGTTATCACCCGGGAGGAAAGTAGGCAGAAAAACAGAAAAATCCAAAGAGGGGAAAAGATGCCAAGAATGACAGCAGAGAGGGGTTCACGAGCAGAAGAGTTTTCACCAGGTAATGAGAACAACATGGAACATTTGCTGAGGGAGAGAGGCATTTACTCTCTTCCTTCCCAAACTCTATGAGTTACGTTGTTATTAACCATAATCTAGAGATGAAAATACAGCTGCACAGAAACATTAAACATCTCACCTGAGATTTAATGTGCTCACCGCTCCCTGGCTAATTGGGGATGTGTGTTGCTGTTCAGTCACTAAGTTGTGTCCAACTCTCTGTGACCCCATGGACCCACAGTGCACCAGGCCTCCCTGTCCATCACCATCTCCTGGAGTTTGCTCAAATTCCTGTCCATTGAGCCAGTGAGGCCATCTGACCATCTCATTCTCTGTCACCCCTTTCTCCTCCTACCCTCAATCTTTCCCAGCATCAGGGTCTTTTCCAATGAATCAGCTCTTCACACCAGGTGGCCAAAGTTACTGGAGCTTTAGCGCCAATGGGGAAGTCACTTTCATTGAAAAATATCAAATTGGGCAAGTTAATATTAAGCCCTAAACCCAATATGCTGTTTTGCAGGAACTCAAAGCCCATCCATATGTAAAGTATATACAAAAATACATCTATGATGTAAGCAAGGGTGTGTGGGTGTTTTCAGTTGGAGTTTAGTGTGATCAGAATTAAAAATGCACGTTCCCTGCTCTTGCAAAGGGATTAGAGGGGAGGCTGTAGCCAAACTCAGGCCTAACAAAAGATGACGAGGGTTACATTTTTATAAAGAACAGTAAACTAAGGGAAGAGCCATCTGGATGGAGAGAGAGGAAATTAAACAAATTAAATAAATAACAAATTTAATGAATATATTTTATTAAGGAAGCCAAGGAAGGGAAAAAAAGGAAAGGAGAGGAGCTCGATGATGTGAAGTGCCTCGAGCCACAGAAAGGGAGGGATAACGGAGAGCAAAATCGACCTGGCTCTCAGGAACATGATTTTCATTCACCATAAACAGCTTTCTCTGACTTGACGGTGCTACTAATTAAAGCTGGACTCAAACCTGCAAAATCAACTAAGACCTTTGAGATAGACGGTCACTCACTGATGAGGGGAAAAAAAGAAATTTAAGAAGTTTCAGGGTTCCCTCTGAGGGAAAACAGAAAAGTGGGTCCTAACTGCAACTAACCAGCTTGCTTGTCTAGACAGAAGAAAGCCACCAGAAGGGCTACAACCAACGTCCCAGACAGAAGCCAACCGCTCAGACGGGATAGATTTCTTTAAGGTGGTTACCTTAGATCCACATGCTTAATGTGAGGCATTTTTCTTAAAGCCTGTAGCCGAAGCGTCTCCATGCAGTTTCCAGACATACAAAGCTTATCCACAGCTGTCAGCTTCTCCAGCACCTCTGGAAAGTCAGTGAATTCATTGAAAGAAAGACCAAGATAACTAAGCTGATGCATGTTCTCCAACTCAGCAGGAAGGGTCTGGAGATAGTTTCCATCCAACAAAAATGTCTGTAAGCTAGCAAAGAAAACGTAAGAGTTACAAAGAGAACGTATACACTTTACATCTTTATTATTAACATTCAAGTTGCGTAAGTATAGATCCTCTTACCAGAAAAAGGAAATATATTGCACTCTCCTTTGCAAAATGCTAAGGGGCAGGGCCTGAGGTGATAATACACCAGAGAGAAAAGATCAGAGACAAGCATCTTAATCTTTTATTGAAAATGAAAATTAGGATCAATTCCCTGAAGCTGGACAGGCATAAATGGGAACACAGCAAGCTGACTGCAGTGTCAATCAGCCTAGATACTCATCTTTCGTTGCTATTTTAAAAATTAACTTCTGACTTTTAAACATAAGAGAAAATTCTGTACTTTTCTCCTAAAAGAAGTACAAATACTGAGATATCGCTTTTCATCTGTACATCCATCCTTCTTTCTGTATAAATGAAAAGAAATATGTATCCCATAATATTTTCCTAATATTGGTAATAAAGATTTTTTAGATAATAGGATTTAGGGAGCTTCTAAAATATTTACTGTTTTATTTGCTATAGTATTTCATAGTATTTATATCCCTGGTAAAGAACCTGCCTGCAATGCAGGAGACCCAAGTTTGATCCCTGGGTTGGGAAGGTCCCCTGGAGGAGGAAATGGCAACCCACTCCAGTATTCCTGCCTGGAGAATTCCATGGACAGAGGAGCCTGGTGGGCTACAGTCCATGGGGTTGCAAAGAGTTGAACACGACTGAGCAACTAACACTTTCACTTTCATAATGAGCATGTGTAAGATTTTAAGTAGTTTCACTTAATAAAACTGGAAGCATATATTAAAAAAAAAAAAACTAATTTCTAAGCCTTTGAATTCAACATAACTCAGGAAATGAGAAAGTAACCCCTCCTCCTATATTTAGACACATTCATCTATAGGGATCACTGGTTCTAAATGAGGATATTCTAATTTTTTTACTAGATTCTCAAAGAAGCTACAAAATGAACTCTACACAAGAGCGTGATCTCTTGATTTGGGGCAGAGGCGCCTACGACCAGCACAGCACGCTAGCCTCCTGTGCGATGGCCCCAGCACAGTGTCCTGGGCGGGGCCTCGGGGGCCCTGCAGGGAGGCTGGAGGACCTACTTGTGCATCGCTCCCACGGCGGCCGGGACGGCTCGGAGGGCATTGCACGACACGTTGAGCTCAGCCAGGGTCGGAATATTGCAGACTGCTAGTGGGAAGTCCCCTAAATGGTTATTGGAAAGGTTAAGACTCTTCAACTTGGTGAACCTATCACAAAAACAAAACAGAAAGGAAAGACCGATGTCACAGACGCGCAACAGCACATGGCTTCAGCACTGCCTTAGAGACCCTCTAGGCCGACTCTGACTCAGCGGAGCAGAGCCCACACAGGGCAAGCCGGCACAGAGCTGGTGGCGCATCTGCAGACTCTGAGGCTGGCGCGCCACCCGAGAGAACGGCTCTGTTTAAAGCAGGCACCACTCTAAAGCAAGGCTGAGCATCTGAGGAGGTGGGTTTGCTGGAGTGAGACTTTCAGCTTCCCCTTGGCTGGCTTCATTAGCACCTGTGTGAGTAACAGAGAGGAAGGAAAAGTTCTTTAGGATTTCCCAGACACGTCGAAAACCCAAACCTGAAATAATGAAAAACTTCCCAGTCTATCAAAACCACACTCGCTCTGCGGTGCCCAGCTCTGCAGTTCGAAGCTGAAGAACCAGCCGCCACTCCTCATCTCAGTCCCACACTCAATCCTGCAGGCCACACAGCCTTCCTGGAGGACCTCTGCTCACCCCACTCGAACCACACTTTCCTCACCGCCTCTTCCTGCTGTTATTGTTGAGTCGCTCAGTCATGTCTGACACTTTGGGACCCCGTGGACTATAGCCCACCAGGCTCCACTGTCCATGGGGTTCCCCGGGCAAGAACACTGGGATGGGCTATCGTTTCCCTCTCCAGGGGATCTTCCCCGTCCAAGGATCAAAACCATGTCTCCTGCGTTGCAGGCAGGTTCTTCACCACGGAGCCACCTGGCAAGGCCACAGCTCTCTCCAGACCTTCTCTCCTTTCCTCCTGCCTACCGCACAGTCAGGCATCACAGATCTGGTCCTCGTCAATCTCTTCTCTCTTTACCCTGCCTTCCTTGGCGCTGTTTCCCTGCTCCGTGGACAATGCTCTCTAACCCGTCACAGCCCCTCTCCTCTCCCCTGACCTGCCAACAGTACCTCCAGCCCAAAACTGAACTTACCATCTTTATCCCAGACCAGCACTTCCTCCTGTTCTATTTTTGTTAATGGCTCTTTCATTTTCTCAGTCGTCCAAGCAATTAAAGCAATTCAAGAAGTCATCTCTAAATTCTCACGTTTGGCTCTTTGCCAACCTCTACCCATTTTCTCAGTTCAGTTCAGTCCCTCAGTCCTGTCCGACTCTTTGCGACCCCATGAATCGCAGCACGCCAGGCCTCTCTGTCCATCACCAGCTCCCAGAGTCCACCCAGACTCACGTCCATTGAGTCCGTGATGCCATCCAGCCATCTCATCCTCGGTCGTCCCCTTCTCCTCCTGCCCCCAATCCCTCCCAGCATCAGAGTCTTTTCCAATGAGTCAACTCTTCGCATGAGGTGGCCAAAGTACTGGAGCTTCAGCTTTAGCATCATTCCTTCCAAAGAAATCCCAGGGCTGATCTTCAGAATGGACTGGTTGGATCTCCTTGCAGTCCAAGGGACTCTCAAGAGTCTTCTCCAACACCACAGTTCCAAAGCATCAATTCTTCGGCACTCAGCTTTCTTCACAGTCCAACTCTCACATCCATACACGACCACAGGAAAAACCATAGCCTTGACTAGACGGACCTTAGTCGGCAAAGTAATGTCTCTGCTTTTGAATATGCTGTCTAGGTTGGTCATACCTTTTTTCCAAGGAGTAAGCATCTTTTAATTTCATGACCATCTGCAGTGATTTTGGAGCCCCCCAAAATAAAGTCTGACACTGTTTCTACTGTTTCCCCATCTATTTCCCATGAAGTGATGGGACCAGATGCCATGATCCACATTTTCTATTGAGAAGCAAATCCGATTAGCTATTGCATTATGTCAATTATTTTAAAAACTGGCCATGCCTAAAGTCTAAGCAAGGTATACAATGCCTAAAACAGACACAGTATCTTAAAAATACTCAATTCAATCCAGTCAACATTTTAAAGAAACTGTCATGTGACTTCTTTACTAAATTCTAAATAAAAAATGTCAAGCTTTGCTCTAAATAACTGTATCCATTTTATTCTAGACAGAAATCTGACAATGTACACATCTGACAGATTGATAAGTGGTTTTTTGGATGACACAGTAAGTTTAAAGTAAAAAAGAAAGCTTAAAAATTACTGCTAAACTTAAATAATAACTAAAACATTTTTGTATTTTACCATTTGACTCCTTGGTCCTTCTTGAAAGAGAATGTCATCCTCTATTCTGACTACCCATGACCTACGTGACACAAGCTGGAATTACAGGGTCTATTATTTCCAGCCCAGGAGCTCTCAAAGCAAAGTTGGGGGCAATGGAAGACGTCCTTAAAACCCTCTCAGGAGGTTCTCAAGCTCAAAATTATGTTCAAAACAACACTAAGGTGTCATTTGCCTCTTGTCACTCTCCCTTCCTCCCAAATGTCCAGGGGAGGTTTCCAGACGGCACACATCTCTGTGAGAGCACACCTGTTTAGAAGCAGAAACAGACTAGAGAATCCAACTGTCTTCAACTAAGCCAGGATTTAAAAGATTTGCAACAACATAAAACAATGATATTCTTCTATTTTTTTTGTTTTAGAAGGTAGTTATTTTTCATAAAAAATACATATGTTAACAAGAATGGCATCTATTTGTTCTCTAAATTAATTACTATATATTAAAATATTTTTCAGCTTAAATTTCTAATATAGTAAATATCAACAGCTTAATCCACAGAAATAAAAGCTGCTTAGGGTCCTCAATTTTTGAGACAGTAAAAGAATTCTGAGATAAAGTTGCCACATAAAACACAGGGCTCCAGTTAAATTTCTATTTCAGACAAACTACAAATATTTTTTAGTATGTCTCAAATGTTGCATGAGACTTACTTATATATTCTTTGTTTTTCTGAAATTCAAATTTAACTAGATGTTTTTTTCCCTTGTAATTCTGGCAACTGTCCTGAAATAGATAAAGCTGCTGCTCCAGCCCAAACAAAGGCAGTACCCTGCCGTCTAGATGCGCTGCCTCCTTTCGCAGAACTGGCCACAGTTTCAAAATATCCATGAAATTAAACTAAACTGTTTTTTAAGAAGTTCTTCTATGAAGGAAAAAAATCCTGAACATTATCCAACACAACACAGCACAAAGACTTTAGAAAGTGGAGAATGGAAGGATTACAATTCCAGTAATTACTCACGATGGAAAATGGAATCACTGGCTTTTGGGAAAGTATTTGTCAATAATGGGGGAAAAGGTACATTCATCTATATAAACAAGTTTACTAGGACCACACCATTGCTGAGAGGAAAGGAAGTCATTAGTGAGCTGAATGAGTAAAAGGCAGCTGACAAACTTAAGTGGAAGAGAAAAGATCAATAATAATAATAATTACAGGCCAAGAGTCCCTATATAACAAGGAGTGCAGGCTCCCTCCACGTAGAGCTGTGCTGTCTGGCACAATACCGGTAGATTGAGGCGGTTCCTGGGCACCTGCAACGGGACCAGTCAAAACTGATATGTTTCTCTAATCATAACACACACACTGGATTTCAAAGACTTAGTACATGTAAGTTCTATTAATTTTTCAGAACTGATCATTTTGATTTTGTGGTTTTTCATTTACTAAGTTGTGTCTGACTCTCTGCGACCCCATGAACTGCAGCATGCCAGGCTTCCCTGTCCTTCACTAGCTTCCAGAGTGGGCTGAAACTCACGTCCACTGAATCAGTGATGCCATCCAACCACCTCATCCTCTGTTGCCCCGTTCACCTCCCATCCTAAGTCTTTCCCAGCATCAGGGTCTTTTCCAACAAGTCAGCTCTTTGCATCAGGTGGTCAAAGTACTGGAGCTTCAGTATCAGCATCAGTCCTTTTGATGAATATTCAGGGTTGACTGGTTTGATATCCTTGCTGTCCAAGGGACTCTCAAGAGTCTTCTCCAACACCACAGTTTGAAAGCATTAACTCTTTGGGCTCAGCCTTCTTTATGGCCCAACTCTCATATCCATACATGACTACTGGAAAACCCACAGCTTTGACTGTACAGACTTCTGTCAGTAAAGTGATGTCTCTGTGTTTTAATAAGCTTGTCTAGGTTTGTCATCGCTTTCTTCCAAGGAGCAAACTTTGTTCAGTGCTCATGTGGGCCTCTCCCATAGGCCCACCCGTCCAGCACAGTGTGTCCACAGCCCAAGGAGCGGACGGAGCCTGGGCCCACGGGCTGCGGGGTCCTGGTCCCTGCAGGATGCGGGATGGAGCTGGAGGCGGGAGAGGAGGAGGCTCGGGCCACTGAGCCGGGCTCCCTGGGCGGCCACAGCCAATGCAGAGCCGCTGGGAGGGCGCACGGACGAGACTGGCCCCAGTCCAACGCAGAACCGCTAGGGGAACACACCGGCTAGACTGTCGAGACTGCCCCCCATCCAGCACAGAACCGTTAGGCGGGCACAGACTAGACTGCCCCCCGGCTGGCACCACAGGCACCAGCTGCCTGAGTTCTTTTATGTCAAGAGGTCCTGGTAATGAACACGGAACTAATGAGCCTCCACCAACAGGAAGAGCTCGGGGAAGGTCAAAGGAGACGCCGCGTCCTCCCACCTCCCAGAGCCCGCCTCTGTGGCATCCACCTTGGCCAAGGTCTGTGTGACCCAGGGTGGACTGGATCAGAATGACTGGTCAAGGACAACCTGGAAGCTAATCCCATCAGGAGGAAACCCAAGGCAACGAGCCACGTGGCAGAGCAGCTCTCTGGGGCTCCCTGGCCCCTCTGCTCTCCAATAAAGCCTCGCTTTGTCAGCCCGTGTGTCTCCTCGGACAACCCGGCTCCAAGTGTTGGACAAGAGCCCACAGTCAGGCCCTGGAAGGGGTCCCCCAAGGGGTCTGGGGATTCTAAACTTGAATCCAAATGTGGTCCTAAAAGTGTGTGTGTGAAGGCAGGAGGAGAGAATCTGTTTCAGTGGCAGGTTTTAGGTTATTAGAATTCACACACTTAGCTATGTGGTCTAAGGCCTCCATCTGCACGCCTGCCCTGGAACCTACACCCTCCAGGGCTGAACCCAGTTCAAGCATCTGAAACCTCTCTCACTCCAGCCCACCTCGCCGAGGTGGCCCTGCACAGCCGACCCCCAGCTGCTTCCGGAAACTAACACAGCATGCAGCAGGCTTGTTCAGCCAACAAAGCATGCCTGCTTCTGAGAACTCAAGTTCTTGATCAAAATACAGTAAAACTCAGCGGTTTTGGAAACTCTAACCCTTAGTCTTCTTAGAGGTCCACGTCCACGTTTTCTTTATGTCTGTGGAAAGCTGCCAGGCTATACGCATCTGCTAATTCAAAAACCCCTCCCCAGGAAAAGAAGAAGGAAGGTCACCTGGAACCACCTCCCTCTGGTCTTCAAATGAGTGACAGAGACGCCTCAGGGCGACGACTCAGTAAGAGGGAGATGGGAGATCAGGAGAGAACCATGACCTTTCCTCCCTTTGAAAACGAATGCAGAGGAGGGAGCAAGGTGACTCCACCATTACGGAAGAAAAAACTAGAAATCTCTGTCTCCGACAAGATAAAAGATTTTTAGTTCTGTCATGCTAACAGGTGAGACAGATAAGTAATCAAATGTGCACAGATCCAGATTCTAAAATAAAATTTGGCTGACTTTGGAAAAACGCATATCTGGTGAAACAGCTTAAATAATTTTATTTTTAAAACTAACATTAACAGTTCTCAAACCATAAGATTAAATCCTTGAAAAGAAGTTACAGGAATTCATTCACGTTCAATATAGGAAAGCAGAGGCAAATCCATGCATCCGGCGACGGAAGATTCATAAAATTATTTTAAAGATGATTGTGATAATTACAGCTATCAGTTGATCAATAAAAAAATTCTTTTGGATACATTACAAATTAAAAGGAAAAGAAGCTGTGTGTATGTGTTTTTAATCTGTTATACGTATGGGGTTCCCTGGCGGCTCAGTAGAGAATCTGTCTGCAACGTGGGAGACCAGGGTTTGACCCCGGGTTGGAAAGATCCCTTGGAGACAGGAATGGCAGCCCACTCCAGTATTCTTGCCTGGGTATACACACACACAGGCACACACACAGTGCCAAGGTTAAAGAAAGCTGCTCACAGTAGGTACATCAGGACTTCTCCTCTCTCCCGCTTTCTCAACACTTTACTAAAGACTCAGATGTAAACAGACACCAATTACTAATCATTCTAAGTCATAGGCTGAAGAACGGTCTCAAGAGGTGAGCGGAAGGCACTCTTTCCACCCTCGCTTCCGCCACAGAGGGCGTCACTGTCGGCCCTGGAGGACAATGAACACCGTGAACACTATGCACACTCACCTGCACACAGAGTGAGGCACAGCCCACACGCCCAGGCCCCAACAGCCTGAGGAGAGCGACTGTACTCTCACGCAGACTCAGGCACAGCCCACACTCCCAGGCCCCAACAGCCTGAAGAGACTGATTGTACTCTCACACAGAGTGAGGCACAGCCCACACCCCCAGCCCCCCAACAGCCTGAGGAGACCAACTGTACACTCACAGACTCAGGCACAGCACACACTCCCAGACCCCCAACAGCCTGAGGAGACTGACTGTACTCTCACAGACTCAGGCACAGCCCACACTCCCAGACCCCGAAAAGCCTGAGGAGAGCGACTGTACTCTCACCCAGACTCAGGCACAGCCCACACCCCCAGTCCCCAACAGCCTGAGGAGACCAACTGTACTCTCACACAGACAGGCACAGCCCACACTCCCAGACCCCCAACAGCCTGAGGAGACCGACTGTACTCTCACACAGACTCAGGCACAGGCCACACTCGCAGACCCCAACAGCCTGAGGAGACCGACTGTACTCTCACACAGAGTGAGGCACAGCCCACACCCCTAGTCCCCCAACAGCCTGAGGAGACCGACTGTACTCTCACACAGACTCAGGCACAGCCCACACCCCCAGGCCCCGAAAAGCCTGAGGAGAGCGACTGTACTCTCACCCAGACTCAGGCACAGCCCACACCCCCAGTCCCCAACAGCCTGAGGAGACCAACTGTACTCTCACACAGACAGGCACAGCCCACACTCCCAGACCCCCAACAGCCTGAGGAGACCGACTGTACTCTCACACAGACTCAGGCACAGCCCACACTCCCAGGCCCCAACAGCCTGAAGAGACTGACTGTACTCTCACACAGAGTGAGGCACAGCCCACACCCCCAGGCCCCCACAGCCTGAGGAGACCGACTGTACTCTCACACAGAGTGAGGCACAGCCCATACTCCCAGACCCCCCAACAGCCTGAAGAGACTGACTGTACTCTCACACAGAGTGAGGCACAGCCCACATCCCCAGTCCCCCAACAGCTTGAGGAGACCGACTGTACTCTCACACAGACTCAGGCACAGCCCACACTCCCAGGCCCCAACAGCCTGAAGAGACTGACTGTACTCTCACACAGAGTGAGGCACAGCCCACACCCCCAGTCCCCCAACAGCCTGAGGAGACCGACTGTACTCTCACACAGACTCAGGCACAGCCCACACTCCCAGGCCCCAACAGCCTGAGGAGACTGACTGTACTCTCAGACTCAGGCACAGCCCACACTCCCAGACCCCGAAAAGCCTGAGGAGACCAACTGTACTCTCACACAGACTCAGGCACAGGCCACACTCCCAGACCCCAACAGCCTGAGGAGACCGACTGTACTCTCACACAGAGTGAGGCACAGCCCACACCCCCAGTCCCCCAACAGCCTGAGGAGACCGACTGTACTCTCACACAGACTCAGGCACAGCCCACACCCCCAGGCCCCGAAAAGCCTGAGGAGAGCGACTGTACTCTCACCCAGACTCAGGCACAGCCCACACCCCCAGTCCCCAACAGCCTGAGGAGACCAACTGTACTCTCACACAGACTCAGGCACAGCCCACACTCCCAGGCCCCGAAAAGCCTGAGGAGACCGATTGTACTCTCACACAGACTCAGGCACAGCCCACACTCCCAGGCCCCGAAAAGCCTGAGGAGAGCGACTGTACTCTCACCCAGACTCAGGCACAGCCCACACCCCCAGTCCCCAACAGCCTGAGGAGACCGACTGTACTCTCACACAGACTCAGGCACAGCCCACACTCCCAGACCCCCAACAGCCTGAGGAGACCGACTGTACTCTCACACAGACTCAGGCGCAGCCCACACTCCCAGGCCCCAACAGCCTGAAGAGACTGACTGTACTCTCACACAGAGTGAGGCACAGTCCACACCCCCAGCCCCCCAACAGCCTGAGGAGACCAACTGTACTCTCACAGACTCAGGCACAGCCCACACTCCCAGACGCCCAACAGCCTGAGGAGACCAACTGTACTCTCACACACTCAGGCACAGCCCACACTCCCAGACCCCGAAAAGCCTGAGGAGACCGACTGTACTCTCACACAGACTCAGGCACAGCCCACACCCCCAGGCCCCAAAAAGCCTGAGGAGAGCGACTGTACTCTCATCCAGACTCAGGCACAGCCCACACCCCCAGTCCCCAACAGCCTGAGGAGACCAACTGTACTCTCACACAGACTCAGGCACAGCCCACACTCCCAGAGCCCCAACAGCCTGAGGAGACCGACTGTACTCTCACACAGACTCAGGCGCAGCCCACACTCCCAGGCCCCAACAGCCTGAAGAGACTGATTGTACTCTCACACAGAGTGAGGCACAGCCCACACCCCCAGCCCCCCAACAGCCTGAGGAGACCAACTGTACACTCACAGACTCAGGCACAGCACACACTCCCAGGCCCCAACAGCCTGAAGAGACTGACTGTACTCTCACACAGAGTGAGGCACAGCCCACACCCCCAGGCCCCCACAGCCTGAGGAGACCGACTGTACTCTCACACAGAGTGAGGCACAGCCCATACTCCCAGACCCCCCAACAGCCTGAAGAGACTGACTGTACTCTCACACAGAGTGAGGCACAGCCCACATCCCCAGTCCCCCAACAGCTTGAGGAGACCGACTGTACTCTCACACAGACTCAGGCACAGCCCACACTCCCAGGCCCCAACAGCCTGAAGAGACTGACTGTACTCTCACACAGAGTGAGGCACAGCCCACACCCCCAGTCCCCCAACAGCCTGAGGAGACCGACTGTACTCTCACACAGACTCAGGCACAGCCCACACTCCCAGGCCCCAACAGCCTGAGGAGACTGACTGTACTCTCAGACTCAGGCACAGCCCACACTCCCAGACCCCGAAAAGCCTGAGGAGACCAACTGTACTCTCACACAGACTCAGGCACAGGCCACACTCCCAGACCCCAACAGCCTGAGGAGACCGACTGTACTCTCACACAGAGTGAGGCACAGCCCACACCCCCAGTCCCCCAACAGCCTGAGGAGACCGACTGTACTCTCACACAGACTCAGGCACAGCCCACACCCCCAGGCCCCGAAAAGCCTGAGGAGAGCGACTGTACTCTCACCCAGACTCAGGCACAGCCCACACCCCCAGTCCCCAACAGCCTGAGGAGACCAACTGTACTCTCACACAGACAGGCACAGCCCACACTCCCAGACCCCCAACAGCCTGAGGAGACCGACTGTACTCTCACACAGACTCAGGCACAGCCCACACTCCCAGGCCCCAACAGCCTGAAGAGACTGACTGTACTCTCACACAGAGTGAGGCACAGCCCACACCCCCAGGCCCCCACAGCCTGAGGAGACCGACTGTACTCTCACACAGAGTGAGGCACAGCCCATACTCCCAGACCCCCCAACAGCCTGAAGAGACTGACTGTACTCTCACACAGAGTGAGGCACAGCCCACATCCCCAGTCCCCCAACAGCTTGAGGAGACCGACTGTACTCTCACACAGACTCAGGCACAGCCCACACTCCCAGGCCCCAACAGCCTGAAGAGACTGACTGTACTCTCACACAGAGTGAGGCACAGCCCACACCCCCAGTCCCCCAACAGCCTGAGGAGACCGACTGTACTCTCACACAGACTCAGGCACAGCCCACACTCCCAGGCCCCAACAGCCTGAGGAGACTGACTGTACTCTCAGACTCAGGCACAGCCCACACTCCCAGACCCCGAAAAGCCTGAGGAGACCAACTGTACTCTCACACAGACTCAGGCACAGGCCACACTCCCAGACCCCAACAGCCTGAGGAGACCGACTGTACTCTCACACAGAGTGAGGCACAGCCCACACCCCCAGTCCCCCAACAGCCTGAGGAGACCGACTGTACTCTCACACAGACTCAGGCACAGCCCACACCCCCAGGCCCCGAAAAGCCTGAGGAGAGCGACTGTACTCTCACCCAGACTCAGGCACAGCCCACACCCCCAGTCCCCAACAGCCTGAGGAGACCAACTGTACTCTCACACAGACTCAGGCACAGCCCACACTCCCAGGCCCCGAAAAGCCTGAGGAGACCGATTGTACTCTCACACAGACTCAGGCACAGCCCACACTCCCAGGCCCCGAAAAGCCTGAGGAGAGCGACTGTACTCTCACCCAGACTCAGGCACAGCCCACACCCCCAGTCCCCAACAGCCTGAGGAGACCGACTGTACTCTCACACAGACTCAGGCACAGCCCACACTCCCAGACCCCCAACAGCCTGAGGAGACCGACTGTACTCTCACACAGACTCAGGCGCAGCCCACACTCCCAGGCCCCAACAGCCTGAAGAGACTGACTGTACTCTCACACAGAGTGAGGCACAGTCCACACCCCCAGCCCCCCAACAGCCTGAGGAGACCAACTGTACTCTCACAGACTCAGGCACAGCCCACACTCCCAGACGCCCAACAGCCTGAGGAGACCAACTGTACTCTCACACACTCAGGCACAGCCCACACTCCCAGACCCCGAAAAGCCTGAGGAGACCGACTGTACTCTCACACAGACTCAGGCACAGCCCACACCCCCAGGCCCCAAAAAGCCTGAGGAGAGCGACTGTACTCTCATCCAGACTCAGGCACAGCCCACACCCCCAGTCCCCAACAGCCTGAGGAGACCAACTGTACTCTCACACAGACTCAGGCACAGCCCACACTCCCAGAGCCCCAACAGCCTGAGGAGACCGACTGTACTCTCACACAGACTCAGGCGCAGCCCACACTCCCAGGCCCCAACAGCCTGAAGAGACTGATTGTACTCTCACACAGAGTGAGGCACAGCCCACACCCCCAGCCCCCCAACAGCCTGAGGAGACCAACTGTACACTCACAGACTCAGGCACAGCACACACTCCCAGGCCCCAACAGCCTGAAGAGACTGACTGTACTCTCACACAGAGTGAGGCACAGCCCACACCCCCAGGCCCCCACAGCCTGAGGAGACCGACTGTACTCTCACACAGAGTGAGGCACAGCCCATACTCCCAGACCCCCCAACAGCCTGAAGAGACTGACTGTACTCTCACACAGAGTGAGGCACAGCCCACATCCCCAGTCCCCCAACAGCTTGAGGAGACCGACTGTACTCTCACACAGACTCAGGCACAGCCCACACTCCCAGGCCCCAACAGCCTGAAGAGACTGACTGTACTCTCACACAGAGTGAGGCACAGCCCACACCCCCAGTCCCCCAACAGCCTGAGGAGACCGACTGTACTCTCACACAGACTCAGGCACAGCCCACACTCCCAGGCCCCAACAGCCTGAGGAGACTGACTGTACTCTCAGACTCAGGCACAGCCCACACTCCCAGACCCCGAAAAGCCTGAGGAGACCAACTGTACTCTCACACAGACTCAGGCACAGGCCACACTCCCAGACCCCAACAGCCTGAGGAGACCGACTGTACTCTCACACAGAGTGAGGCACAGCCCACACCCCCAGTCCCCCAACAGCCTGAGGAGACCGACTGTACTCTCACACAGACTCAGGCACAGCCCACACCCCCAGGCCCCGAAAAGCCTGAGGAGAGCGACTGTACTCTCACCCAGACTCAGGCACAGCCCACACCCCCAGTCCCCAACAGCCTGAGGAGACCAACTGTACTCTCACACAGACAGGCACAGCCCACACTCCCAGACCCCCAACAGCCTGAGGAGACCGACTGTACTCTCACACAGACTCAGGCACAGCCCACACTCCCAGGCCCCAACAGCCTGAAGAGACTGACTGTACTCTCACACAGAGTGAGGCACAGCCCACACCCCCAGGCCCCCACAGCCTGAGGAGACCGACTGTACTCTCACACAGAGTGAGGCACAGCCCATACTCCCAGACCCCCCAACAGCCTGAAGAGACTGACTGTACTCTCACACAGAGTGAGGCACAGCCCACATCCCCAGTCCCCCAACAGCTTGAGGAGACCGACTGTACTCTCACACAGACTCAGGCACAGCCCACACTCCCAGGCCCCAACAGCCTGAAGAGACTGACTGTACTCTCACACAGAGTGAGGCACAGCCCACACCCCCAGTCCCCCAACAGCCTGAGGAGACCGACTGTACTCTCACACAGACTCAGGCACAGCCCACACTCCCAGGCCCCAACAGCCTGAGGAGACTGACTGTACTCTCAGACTCAGGCACAGCCCACACTCCCAGACCCCGAAAAGCCTGAGGAGACCAACTGTACTCTCACACAGACTCAGGCACAGGCCACACTCCCAGACCCCAACAGCCTGAGGAGACCGACTGTACTCTCACACAGAGTGAGGCACAGCCCACACCCCCAGTCCCCCAACAGCCTGAGGAGACCGACTGTACTCTCACACAGACTCAGGCACAGCCCACACCCCCAGGCCCCGAAAAGCCTGAGGAGAGCGACTGTACTCTCACCCAGACTCAGGCACAGCCCACACCCCCAGTCCCCAACAGCCTGAGGAGACCAACTGTACTCTCACACAGACTCAGGCACAGCCCACACTCCCAGGCCCCGAAAAGCCTGAGGAGACCGATTGTACTCTCACACAGACTCAGGCACAGCCCACACTCCCAGGCCCCGAAAAGCCTGAGGAGAGCGACTGTACTCTCACCCAGACTCAGGCACAGCCCACACCCCCAGTCCCCAACAGCCTGAGGAGACCAACTGTACTCTCACACAGACTCAGGCACAGCCCACACTCCCAGACCCCCAACAGCCTGAGGAGACCGACTGTACTCTCACACAGACTCAGGCGCAGCCCACACTCCCAGGCCCCAACAGCCTGAAGAGACTGACTGTACTCTCACACAGAGTGAGGCACAGTCCACACCCCCAGCCCCCCAACAGCCTGAGGAGACCAACTGTACTCTCACAGACTCAGGCACAGCCCACACTCCCAGACGCCCAACAGCCTGAGGAGACCAACTGTACTCTCACACACTCAGGCACAGCCCACACTCCCAGACCCCGAAAAGCCTGAGGAGACCGACTGTACTCTCACACAGACTCAGGCACAGCCCACACCCCCAGGCCCCAAAAAGCCTGAGGAGAGCGACTGTACTCTCATCCAGACTCAGGCACAGCCCACACCCCCAGTCCCCAACAGCCTGAGGAGACCAACTGTACTCTCACACAGACTCAGGCACAGCCCACACTCCCAGAGCCCCAACAGCCTGAGGAGACCGACTGTACTCTCACACAGACTCAGGCGCAGCCCACACTCCCAGGCCCCAACAGCCTGAAGAGACTGATTGTACTCTCACACAGAGTGAGGCACAGCCCACACCCCCAGCCCCCCAACAGCCTGAGGAGACCAACTGTACACTCACAGACTCAGGCACAGCACACACTCCCAGGCCCCAACAGCCTGAAGAGACTGACTGTACTCTCACACAGAGTGAGGCACAGCCCACACCCCCAGGCCCCCACAGCCTGAGGAGACCGACTGTACTCTCACACAGAGTGAGGCACAGCCCATACTCCCAGACCCCCCAACAGCCTGAAGAGACTGACTGTACTCTCACACAGAGTGAGGCACAGCCCACATCCCCAGTCCCCCAACAGCTTGAGGAGACCGACTGTACTCTCACACAGACTCAGGCACAGCCCACACTCCCAGGCCCCAACAGCCTGAAGAGACTGACTGTACTCTCACACAGACTCAGGCACAGCCCACACCCCCAGGCCCCGAAAAGCCTGAGGAGAGCGACTGTACTCTCACCCAGACTCAGGCACAGCCCACACCCCCAGTCCCCAACAGCCTGAGGAGACCAACTGTACTCTCACACAGACTCAGGCACAGCCCACACTCCCAGGCCCCGAAAAGCCTGAGGAGACCGATTGTACTCTCACACAGACTCAGGCACAGCCCACACTCCCAGGCCCCGAAAAGCCTGAGGAGAGCGACTGTACTCTCACCCAGACTCAGGCACAGCCCACACCCCCAGTCCCCAACAGCCTGAGGAGACCAACTGTACTCTCACACAGACTCAGGCACAGCCCACACTCCCAGACCCCCAACAGCCTGAGGAGACCGACTGTACTCTCACACAGACTCAGGCGCAGCCCACACTCCCAGGCCCCAACAGCCTGAAGAGACTGACTGTACTCTCACACAGAGTGAGGCACAGTCCACACCCCCAGCCCCCCAACAGCCTGAGGAGACCAACTGTACTCTCACAGACTCAGGCACAGCCCACACTCCCAGACGCCCAACAGCCTGAGGAGACCAACTGTACTCTCACACACTCAGGCACAGCCCACACTCCCAGACCCCGAAAAGCCTGAGGAGACCGACTGTACTCTCACACAGACTCAGGCACAGCCCACACCCCCAGGCCCCAAAAAGCCTGAGGAGAGCGACTGTACTCTCATCCAGACTCAGGCACAGCCCACACCCCCAGTCCCCAACAGCCTGAGGAGACCAACTGTACTCTCACACAGACTCAGGCACAGCCCACACTCCCAGAGCCCCAACAGCCTGAGGAGACCGACTGTACTCTCACACAGACTCAGGCGCAGCCCACACTCCCAGGCCCCAACAGCCTGAAGAGACTGATTGTACTCTCACACAGAGTGAGGCACAGCCCACACCCCCAGCCCCCCAACAGCCTGAGGAGACCAACTGTACACTCACAGACTCAGGCACAGCACACACTCCCAGGCCCCAACAGCCTGAAGAGACTGACTGTACTCTCACACAGAGTGAGGCACAGCCCACACCCCCAGGCCCCCACAGCCTGAGGAGACCGACTGTACTCTCACACAGAGTGAGGCACAGCCCATACTCCCAGACCCCCCAACAGCCTGAAGAGACTGACTGTACTCTCACACAGAGTGAGGCACAGCCCACATCCCCAGTCCCCCAACAGCTTGAGGAGACCGACTGTACTCTCACACAGACTCAGGCACAGCCCACACTCCCAGGCCCCAACAGCCTGAAGAGACTGACTGTACTCTCACACAGAGTGAGGCACAGCCCACACCCCCAGTCCCCCAACAGCCTGAGGAGACCGACTGTACTCTCACACAGACTCAGGCACAGCCCACACTCCCAGGCCCCAACAGCCTGAGGAGACTGACTGTACTCTCAGACTCAGGCACAGCCCACACTCCCAGACCCCGAAAAGCCTGAGGAGACCAACTGTACTCTCACACAGACTCAGGCACAGGCCACACTCCCAGACCCCAACAGCCTGAGGAGACCGACTGTACTCTCACACAGAGTGAGGCACAGCCCACACCCCCAGTCCCCCAACAGCCTGAGGAGACCGACTGTACTCTCACACAGACTCAGGCACAGCCCACACCCCCAGGCCCCGAAAAGCCTGAGGAGAGCGACTGTACTCTCACCCAGACTCAGGCACAGCCCACACCCCCAGTCCCCAACAGCCTGAGGAGACCAACTGTACTCTCACACAGACTCAGGCACAGCCCACACTCCCAGGCCCCGAAAAGCCTGAGGAGACCGATTGTACTCTCACACAGACTCAGGCACAGCCCACACTCCCAGGCCCCGAAAAGCCTGAGGAGAGCGACTGTACTCTCACCCAGACTCAGGCACAGCCCACACCCCCAGTCCCCAACAGCCTGAGGAGACCGACTGTACTCTCACACAGACTCAGGCACAGCCCACACTCCCAGACCCCCAACAGCCTGAGGAGACCGACTGTACTCTCACACAGACTCAGGCGCAGCCCACACTCCCAGGCCCCAACAGCCTGAAGAGACTGACTGTACTCTCACACAGAGTGAGGCACAGTCCACACCCCCAGCCCCCCAACAGCCTGAGGAGACCAACTGTACTCTCACAGACTCAGGCACAGCCCACACTCCCAGACGCCCAACAGCCTGAGGAGACCAACTGTACTCTCACACACTCAGGCACAGCCCACACTCCCAGACCCCGAAAAGCCTGAGGAGACCGACTGTACTCTCACACAGACTCAGGCACAGCCCACACCCCCAGGCCCCAAAAAGCCTGAGGAGAGCGACTGTACTCTCATCCAGACTCAGGCACAGCCCACACCCCCAGTCCCCAACAGCCTGAGGAGACCAACTGTACTCTCACACAGACTCAGGCACAGCCCACACTCCCAGAGCCCCAACAGCCTGAGGAGACCGACTGTACTCTCACACAGACTCAGGCGCAGCCCACACTCCCAGGCCCCAACAGCCTGAAGAGACTGATTGTACTCTCACACAGAGTGAGGCACAGCCCACACCCCCAGCCCCCCAACAGCCTGAGGAGACCAACTGTACACTCACAGACTCAGGCACAGCACACACTCCCAGGCCCCAACAGCCTGAAGAGACTGACTGTACTCTCACACAGAGTGAGGCACAGCCCACACCCCCAGGCCCCCACAGCCTGAGGAGACCGACTGTACTCTCACACAGAGTGAGGCACAGCCCATACTCCCAGACCCCCCAACAGCCTGAAGAGACTGACTGTACTCTCACACAGAGTGAGGCACAGCCCACATCCCCAGTCCCCCAACAGCTTGAGGAGACCGACTGTACTCTCACACAGACTCAGGCACAGCCCACACTCCCAGGCCCCAACAGCCTGAAGAGACTGACTGTACTCTCACACAGAGTGAGGCACAGCCCACACCCCCAGTCCCCCAACAGCCTGAGGAGACCGACTGTACTCTCACACAGACTCAGGCACAGCCCACACTCCCAGGCCCCAACAGCCTGAGGAGACTGACTGTACTCTCAGACTCAGGCACAGCCCACACTCCCAGACCCCGAAAAGCCTGAGGAGACCAACTGTACTCTCACACAGACTCAGGCACAGGCCACACTCCCAGACCCCAACAGCCTGAGGAGACCGACTGTACTCTCACACAGAGTGAGGCACAGCCCACACCCCCAGTCCCCCAACAGCCTGAGGAGACCGACTGTACTCTCACACAGACTCAGGCACAGCCCACACCCCCAGGCCCCGAAAAGCCTGAGGAGAGCGACTGTACTCTCACCCAGACTCAGGCACAGCCCACACCCCCAGTCCCCAACAGCCTGAGGAGACCAACTGTACTCTCACACAGACAGGCACAGCCCACACTCCCAGACCCCCAACAGCCTGAGGAGACCGACTGTACTCTCACACAGACTCAGGCACAGCCCACACTCCCAGGCCCCAACAGCCTGAAGAGACTGACTGTACTCTCACACAGAGTGAGGCACAGCCCACACCCCCAGGCCCCCACAGCCTGAGGAGACCGACTGTACTCTCACACAGAGTGAGGCACAGCCCATACTCCCAGACCCCCCAACAGCCTGAAGAGACTGACTGTACTCTCACACAGAGTGAGGCACAGCCCACATCCCCAGTCCCCCAACAGCTTGAGGAGACCGACTGTACTCTCACACAGACTCAGGCACAGCCCACACTCCCAGGCCCCAACAGCCTGAAGAGACTGACTGTACTCTCACACAGAGTGAGGCACAGCCCACACCCCCAGTCCCCCAACAGCCTGAGGAGACCGACTGTACTCTCACACAGACTCAGGCACAGCCCACACTCCCAGGCCCCAACAGCCTGAGGAGACTGACTGTACTCTCAGACTCAGGCACAGCCCACACTCCCAGACCCCGAAAAGCCTGAGGAGACCAACTGTACTCTCACACAGACTCAGGCACAGGCCACACTCCCAGACCCCAACAGCCTGAGGAGACCGACTGTACTCTCACACAGAGTGAGGCACAGCCCACACCCCCAGTCCCCCAACAGCCTGAGGAGACCGACTGTACTCTCACACAGACTCAGGCACAGCCCACACCCCCAGGCCCCGAAAAGCCTGAGGAGAGCGACTGTACTCTCACCCAGACTCAGGCACAGCCCACACCCCCAGTCCCCAACAGCCTGAGGAGACCAACTGTACTCTCACACAGACTCAGGCACAGCCCACACTCCCAGGCCCC
Source organism: Budorcas taxicolor (assembly GCF_023091745.1). NCBI lineage: Eukaryota > Metazoa > Chordata > Mammalia > Artiodactyla > Bovidae > Budorcas > Budorcas taxicolor. The sequence goes on along the minus strand of NC_068931.1, from coordinate 61,674,525 downwards.
GAAAAGCCTGAGGAGACCGATTGTACTCTCACACAGACTCAGGCACAGCCCACACTCCCAGGCCCCGAAAAGCCTGAGGAGAGCGACTGTACTCTCACCCAGACTCAGGCACAGCCCACACCCCCAGTCCCCAACAGCCTGAGGAGACCGACTGTACTCTCACACAGACTCAGGCACAGCCCACACTCCCAGACCCCCAACAGCCTGAGGAGACCGACTGTACTCTCACACAGACTCAGGCGCAGCCCACACTCCCAGGCCCCAACAGCCTGAAGAGACTGACTGTACTCTCACACAGAGTGAGGCACAGTCCACACCCCCAGCCCCCCAACAGCCTGAGGAGACCAACTGTACTCTCACAGACTCAGGCACAGCCCACACTCCCAGACGCCCAACAGCCTGAGGAGACCAACTGTACTCTCACACACTCAGGCACAGCCCACACTCCCAGACCCCGAAAAGCCTGAGGAGACCGACTGTACTCTCACACAGACTCAGGCACAGCCCACACCCCCAGGCCCCAAAAAGCCTGAGGAGAGCGACTGTACTCTCATCCAGACTCAGGCACAGCCCACACCCCCAGTCCCCAACAGCCTGAGGAGACCAACTGTACTCTCACACAGACTCAGGCACAGCCCACACTCCCAGAGCCCCAACAGCCTGAGGAGACCGACTGTACTCTCACACAGACTCAGGCGCAGCCCACACTCCCAGGCCCCAACAGCCTGAAGAGACTGATTGTACTCTCACACAGAGTGAGGCACAGCCCACACCCCCAGCCCCCCAACAGCCTGAGGAGACCAACTGTACACTCACAGACTCAGGCACAGCACACACTCCCAGGCCCCAACAGCCTGAAGAGACTGACTGTACTCTCACACAGAGTGAGGCACAGCCCACACCCCCAGGCCCCCACAGCCTGAGGAGACCGACTGTACTCTCACACAGAGTGAGGCACAGCCCATACTCCCAGACCCCCCAACAGCCTGAAGAGACTGACTGTACTCTCACACAGAGTGAGGCACAGCCCACATCCCCAGTCCCCCAACAGCTTGAGGAGACCGACTGTACTCTCACACAGACTCAGGCACAGCCCACACTCCCAGGCCCCAACAGCCTGAAGAGACTGACTGTACTCTCACACAGAGTGAGGCACAGCCCACACCCCCAGTCCCCCAACAGCCTGAGGAGACCGACTGTACTCTCACACAGACTCAGGCACAGCCCACACTCCCAGGCCCCAACAGCCTGAGGAGACTGACTGTACTCTCAGACTCAGGCACAGCCCACACTCCCAGACCCCGAAAAGCCTGAGGAGACCAACTGTACTCTCACACAGACTCAGGCACAGGCCACACTCCCAGACCCCAACAGCCTGAGGAGACCGACTGTACTCTCACACAGAGTGAGGCACAGCCCACACCCCCAGTCCCCCAACAGCCTGAGGAGACCGACTGTACTCTCACACAGACTCAGGCACAGCCCACACCCCCAGGCCCCGAAAAGCCTGAGGAGAGCGACTGTACTCTCACCCAGACTCAGGCACAGCCCACACCCCCAGTCCCCAACAGCCTGAGGAGACCAACTGTACTCTCACACAGACTCAGGCACAGCCCACACTCCCAGGCCCCGAAAAGCCTGAGGAGACCGATTGTACTCTCACACAGACTCAGGCACAGCCCACACTCCCAGGCCCCGAAAAGCCTGAGGAGAGCGACTGTACTCTCACCCAGACTCAGGCACAGCCCACACCCCCAGTCCCCAACAGCCTGAGGAGACCAACTGTACTCTCACACAGACTCAGGCACAGCCCACACTCCCAGACCCCCAACAGCCTGAGGAGACCGACTGTACTCTCACACAGACTCAGGCGCAGCCCACACTCCCAGGCCCCAACAGCCTGAAGAGACTGACTGTACTCTCACACAGAGTGAGGCACAGTCCACACCCCCAGCCCCCCAACAGCCTGAGGAGACCAACTGTACTCTCACAGACTCAGGCACAGCCCACACTCCCAGACGCCCAACAGCCTGAGGAGACCAACTGTACTCTCACACACTCAGGCACAGCCCACACTCCCAGACCCCGAAAAGCCTGAGGAGACCGACTGTACTCTCACACAGACTCAGGCACAGCCCACACCCCCAGGCCCCAAAAAGCCTGAGGAGAGCGACTGTACTCTCATCCAGACTCAGGCACAGCCCACACCCCCAGTCCCCAACAGCCTGAGGAGACCAACTGTACTCTCACACAGACTCAGGCACAGCCCACACTCCCAGAGCCCCAACAGCCTGAGGAGACCGACTGTACTCTCACACAGACTCAGGCGCAGCCCACACTCCCAGGCCCCAACAGCCTGAAGAGACTGATTGTACTCTCACACAGAGTGAGGCACAGCCCACACCCCCAGCCCCCCAACAGCCTGAGGAGACCAACTGTACACTCACAGACTCAGGCACAGCACACACTCCCAGGCCCCAACAGCCTGAAGAGACTGACTGTACTCTCACACAGAGTGAGGCACAGCCCACACCCCCAGGCCCCCACAGCCTGAGGAGACCGACTGTACTCTCACACAGAGTGAGGCACAGCCCATACTCCCAGACCCCCCAACAGCCTGAAGAGACTGACTGTACTCTCACACAGAGTGAGGCACAGCCCACATCCCCAGTCCCCCAACAGCTTGAGGAGACCGACTGTACTCTCACACAGACTCAGGCACAGCCCACACTCCCAGGCCCCAACAGCCTGAAGAGACTGACTGTACTCTCACACAGAGTGAGGCACAGCCCACACCCCCAGTCCCCCAACAGCCTGAGGAGACCGACTGTACTCTCACACAGACTCAGGCACAGCCCACACTCCCAGGCCCCAACAGCCTGAGGAGACTGACTGTACTCTCAGACTCAGGCACAGCCCACACTCCCAGACCCCGAAAAGCCTGAGGAGACCAACTGTACTCTCACACAGACTCAGGCACAGGCCACACTCCCAGACCCCAACAGCCTGAGGAGACCGACTGTACTCTCACACAGAGTGAGGCACAGCCCACACCCCCAGTCCCCCAACAGCCTGAGGAGACCGACTGTACTCTCACACAGACTCAGGCACAGCCCACACCCCCAGGCCCCGAAAAGCCTGAGGAGAGCGACTGTACTCTCACCCAGACTCAGGCACAGCCCACACCCCCAGTCCCCAACAGCCTGAGGAGACCAACTGTACTCTCACACAGACAGGCACAGCCCACACTCCCAGACCCCCAACAGCCTGAGGAGACCGACTGTACTCTCACACAGACTCAGGCACAGCCCACACTCCCAGGCCCCAACAGCCTGAAGAGACTGACTGTACTCTCACACAGAGTGAGGCACAGCCCACACCCCCAGGCCCCCACAGCCTGAGGAGACCGACTGTACTCTCACACAGAGTGAGGCACAGCCCATACTCCCAGACCCCCCAACAGCCTGAAGAGACTGACTGTACTCTCACACAGAGTGAGGCACAGCCCACATCCCCAGTCCCCCAACAGCTTGAGGAGACCGACTGTACTCTCACACAGACTCAGGCACAGCCCACACTCCCAGGCCCCAACAGCCTGAAGAGACTGACTGTACTCTCACACAGAGTGAGGCACAGCCCACACCCCCAGTCCCCCAACAGCCTGAGGAGACCGACTGTACTCTCACACAGACTCAGGCACAGCCCACACTCCCAGGCCCCAACAGCCTGAGGAGACTGACTGTACTCTCAGACTCAGGCACAGCCCACACTCCCAGACCCCGAAAAGCCTGAGGAGACCAACTGTACTCTCACACAGACTCAGGCACAGGCCACACTCCCAGACCCCAACAGCCTGAGGAGACCGACTGTACTCTCACACAGAGTGAGGCACAGCCCACACCCCCAGTCCCCCAACAGCCTGAGGAGACCGACTGTACTCTCACACAGACTCAGGCACAGCCCACACCCCCAGGCCCCGAAAAGCCTGAGGAGAGCGACTGTACTCTCACCCAGACTCAGGCACAGCCCACACCCCCAGTCCCCAACAGCCTGAGGAGACCAACTGTACTCTCACACAGACTCAGGCACAGCCCACACTCCCAGGCCCCGAAAAGCCTGAGGAGACCGATTGTACTCTCACACAGACTCAGGCACAGCCCACACTCCCAGGCCCCGAAAAGCCTGAGGAGAGCGACTGTACTCTCACCCAGACTCAGGCACAGCCCACACCCCCAGTCCCCAACAGCCTGAGGAGACCAACTGTACTCTCACACAGACTCAGGCACAGCCCACACTCCCAGACCCCCAACAGCCTGAGGAGACCGACTGTACTCTCACACAGACTCAGGCGCAGCCCACACTCCCAGGCCCCAACAGCCTGAAGAGACTGACTGTACTCTCACACAGAGTGAGGCACAGTCCATACCCCCAGCCCCCCAACAGCCTGAGGAGACCAACTGTACTCTCACAGACTCAGGCACAGCCCACACTCCCAGACGCCCAACAGCCTGAGGAGACCAACTGTACTCTCACACACTCAGGCACAGCCCACACTCCCAGACCCCGAAAAGCCTGAGGAGACCGACTGTACTCTCACACAGACTCAGGCACAGCCCACACCCCCAGGCCCCAAAAAGCCTGAGGAGAGCGACTGTACTCTCATCCAGACTCAGGCACAGCCCACACCCCCAGTCCCCAACAGCCTGAGGAGACCAACTGTACTCTCACACAGACTCAGGCACAGCCCACACTCCCAGAGCCCCAACAGCCTGAGGAGACCGACTGTACTCTCACACAGACTCAGGCGCAGCCCACACTCCCAGGCCCCAACAGCCTGAAGAGACTGATTGTACTCTCACACAGAGTGAGGCACAGCCCACACCCCCAGCCCCCCAACAGCCTGAGGAGACCAACTGTACACTCACAGACTCAGGCACAGCACACACTCCCAGGCCCCAACAGCCTGAAGAGACTGACTGTACTCTCACACAGAGTGAGGCACAGCCCACACCCCCAGGCCCCCACAGCCTGAGGAGACCGACTGTACTCTCACACAGAGTGAGGCACAGCCCATACTCCCAGACCCCCCAACAGCCTGAAGAGACTGACTGTACTCTCACACAGAGTGAGGCACAGCCCACATCCCCAGTCCCCCAACAGCTTGAGGAGACCGACTGTACTCTCACACAGACTCAGGCACAGCCCACACTCCCAGGCCCCAACAGCCTGAAGAGACTGACTGTACTCTCACACAGAGTGAGGCACAGCCCACACCCCCAGTCCCCCAACAGCCTGAGGAGACCGACTGTACTCTCACACAGACTCAGGCACAGCCCACACTCCCAGGCCCCAACAGCCTGAGGAGACTGACTGTACTCTCAGACTCAGGCACAGCCCACACTCCCAGACCCCGAAAAGCCTGAGGAGACCAACTGTACTCTCACACAGACTCAGGCACAGGCCACACTCCCAGACCCCAACAGCCTGAGGAGACCGACTGTACTCTCACACAGAGTGAGGCACAGCCCACACCCCCAGTCCCCCAACAGCCTGAGGAGACCGACTGTACTCTCACACAGACTCAGGCACAGCCCACACCCCCAGGCCCCGAAAAGCCTGAGGAGAGCGACTGTACTCTCACCCAGACTCAGGCACAGCCCACACCCCCAGTCCCCAACAGCCTGAGGAGACCAACTGTACTCTCACACAGACAGGCACAGCCCACACTCCCAGACCCCCAACAGCCTGAGGAGACCGACTGTACTCTCACACAGACTCAGGCACAGCCCACACTCCCAGGCCCCAACAGCCTGAAGAGACTGACTGTACTCTCACACAGAGTGAGGCACAGCCCACACCCCCAGGCCCCCACAGCCTGAGGAGACCGACTGTACTCTCACACAGAGTGAGGCACAGCCCATACTCCCAGACCCCCCAACAGCCTGAAGAGACTGACTGTACTCTCACACAGAGTGAGGCACAGCCCACATCCCCAGTCCCCCAACAGCTTGAGGAGAGCGACTGTACTCTCACACAGACTCAGGCACAGCCCACACTCCCAGGCCCCAACAGCCTGAAGAGACTGACTGTACTCTCACACAGAGTGAGGCACAGCCCACACCCCCAGTCCCCCAACAGCCTGAGGAGACCGACTGTACTCTCACACAGACTCAGGCACAGCCCACACTCCCAGGCCCCAACAGCCTGAGGAGACTGACTGTACTCTCAGACTCAGGCACAGCCCACACTCCCAGACCCCGAAAAGCCTGAGGAGACCAACTGTACTCTCACACAGACTCAGGCACAGGCCACACTCCCAGACCCCAACAGCCTGAGGAGACCGACTGTACTCTCACACAGAGTGAGGCACAGCCCACACCCCCAGTCCCCCAACAGCCTGAGGAGACCGACTGTACTCTCACACAGACTCAGGCACAGCCCACACCCCCAGGCCCCGAAAAGCCTGAGGAGAGCGACTGTACTCTCACCCAGACTCAGGCACAGCCCACACCCCCAGTCCCCAACAGCCTGAGGAGACCAACTGTACTCTCACACAGACTCAGGCACAGCCCACACTCCCAGGCCCCGAAAAGCCTGAGGAGACCGATTGTACTCTCACACAGACTCAGGCACAGCCCACACTCCCAGGCCCCGAAAAGCCTGAGGAGAGCGACTGTACTCTCACCCAGACTCAGGCACAGCCCACACCCCCAGTCCCCAACAGCCTGAGGAGACCAACTGTACTCTCACACAGACTCAGGCACAGCCCACACTCCCAGACCCCCAACAGCCTGAGGAGACCGACTGTACTCTCACACAGACTCAGGCGCAGCCCACACTCCCAGGCCCCAACAGCCTGAAGAGACTGACTGTACTCTCACACAGAGTGAGGCACAGTCCACACCCCCAGCCCCCCAACAGCCTGAGGAGACCAACTGTACTCTCACAGACTCAGGCACAGCCCACACTCCCAGACGCCCAACAGCCTGAGGAGACCAACTGTACTCTCACACACTCAGGCACAGCCCACACTCCCAGACCTCGAAAAGCCTGAGGAGACCGACTGTACTCTCACACAGACTCAGGCACAGCCCACACCCCCAGGCCCCAAAAAGCCTGAGGAGAGCGACTGTACTCTCATCCAGACTCAGGCACAGCCCACACCCCCAGTCCCCAACAGCCTGAGGAGACCAACTGTACTCTCACACAGACTCAGGCACAGCCCACACTCCCAGAGCCCCAACAGCCTGAGGAGACCGACTGTACTCTCACACAGACTCAGGCGCAGCCCACACTCCCAGGCCCCAACAGCCTGAAGAGACTGATTGTACTCTCACACAGAGTGAGGCACAGCCCACACCCCCAGCCCCCCAACAGCCTGAGGAGACCAACTGTACACTCACAGACTCAGGCACAGCACACACTCCCAGGCCCCAACAGCCTGAAGAGACTGACTGTACTCTCACACAGAGTGAGGCACAGCCCACACCCCCAGGCCCCCACAGCCTGAGGAGACCGACTGTACTCTCACACAGAGTGAGGCACAGCCCATACTCCCAGACCCCCCAACAGCCTGAAGAGACTGACTGTACTCTCACACAGAGTGAGGCACAGCCCACATCCCCAGTCCCCCAACAGCTTGAGGAGACCGACTGTACTCTCACACAGACTCAGGCACAGCCCACACTCCCAGGCCCCAACAGCCTGAAGAGACTGACTGTACTCTCACACAGAGTGAGGCACAGCCCACACCCCCAGTCCCCCAACAGCCTGAGGAGACCGACTGTACTCTCACACAGACTCAGGCACAGCCCACACTCCCAGGCCCCAACAGCCTGAGGAGACTGACTGTACTCTCAGACTCAGGCACAGCCCACACTCCCAGACCCCGAAAAGCCTGAGGAGACCAACTGTACTCTCACACAGACTCAGGCACAGGCCACACTCCCAGACCCCAACAGCCTGAGGAGACCGACTGTACTCTCACACAGAGTGAGGCACAGCCCACACCCCCAGTCCCCCAACAGCCTGAGGAGACCGACTGTACTCTCACACAGACTCAGGCACAGCCCACACCCCCAGGCCCCGAAAAGCCTGAGGAGAGCGACTGTACTCTCACCCAGACTCAGGCACAGCCCACACCCCCAGTCCCCAACAGCCTGAGGAGACCAACTGTACTCTCACACAGACAGGCACAGCCCACACTCCCAGACCCCCAACAGCCTGAGGAGACCGACTGTACTCTCACACAGACTCAGGCACAGCCCACACTCCCAGGCCCCAACAGCCTGAAGAGACTGACTGTACTCTCACACAGAGTGAGGCACAGCCCACACCCCCAGGCCCCCACAGCCTGAGGAGACCGACTGTACTCTCACACAGAGTGAGGCACAGCCCATACTCCCAGACCCCCCAACAGCCTGAAGAGACTGACTGTACTCTCACACAGAGTGAGGCACAGCCCACATCCCCAGTCCCCCAACAGCTTGAGGAGACCGACTGTACTCTCACACAGACTCAGGCACAGCCCACACTCCCAGGCCCCAACAGCCTGAAGAGACTGACTGTACTCTCACACAGAGTGAGGCACAGCCCACACCCCCAGTCCCCCAACAGCCTGAGGAGACCGACTGTACTCTCACACAGACTCAGGCACAGCCCACACTCCCAGGCCCCAACAGCCTGAGGAGACTGACTGTACTCTCAGACTCAGGCACAGCCCACACTCCCAGACCCCGAAAAGCCTGAGGAGACCAACTGTACTCTCACACAGACTCAGGCACAGGCCACACTCCCAGACCCCAACAGCCTGAGGAGACCGACTGTACTCTCACACAGAGTGAGGCACAGCCCACACCCCCAGTCCCCCAACAGCCTGAGGAGACCGACTGTACTCTCACACAGACTCAGGCACAGCCCACACCCCCAGGCCCCGAAAAGCCTGAGGAGAGCGACTGTACTCTCACCCAGACTCAGGCACAGCCCACACCCCCAGTCCCCAACAGCCTGAGGAGACCAACTGTACTCTCACACAGACTCAGGCACAGCCCACACTCCCAGGCCCCGAAAAGCCTGAGGAGACCGATTGTACTCTCACACAGACTCAGGCACAGCCCACACTCCCAGGCCCCGAAAAGCCTGAGGAGAGCGACTGTACTCTCACCCAGACTCAGGCACAGCCCACACCCCCAGTCCCCAACAGCCTGAGGAGACCAACTGTACTCTCACACAGACTCAGGCACAGCCCACACTCCCAGACCCCCAACAGCCTGAGGAGACCGACTGTACTCTCACACAGACTCAGGCGCAGCCCACACTCCCAGGCCCCAACAGCCTGAAGAGACTGACTGTACTCTCACACAGAGTGAGGCACAGTCCACACCCCCAGCCCCCCAACAGCCTGAGACCAACTGTACTCTCACAGACTCAGGCACAGCCCACACTCCCAGACGCCCAACAGCCTGAGGAGACCAACTGTACTCTCACACACTCAGGCACAGCCCACACTCCCAGACCCCGAAAAGCCTGAGGAGACCGACTGTACTCTCACACAGACTCAGGCACAGCCCACACCCCCAGGCCCCAAAAAGCCTGAGGAGAGCGACTGTACTCTCATCCAGACTCAGGCACAGCCCACACCCCCAGTCCCCAACAGCCTGAGGAGACCAACTGTACTCTCACACAGACTCAGGCACAGCCCACACTCCCAGAGCCCCAACAGCCTGAGGAGACCGACTGTACTCTCACACAGACTCAGGCGCAGCCCACACTCCCAGGCCCCAACAGCCTGAAGAGACTGATTGTACTCTCACACAGAGTGAGGCACAGCCCACACCCCCAGCCCCCCAACAGCCTGAGGAGACCAACTGTACACTCACAGACTCAGGCACAGCACACACTCCCAGGCCCCAACAGCCTGAAGAGACTGACTGTACTCTCACACAGAGTGAGGCACAGCCCACACCCCCAGGCCCCCACAGCCTGAGGAGACCGACTGTACTCTCACACAGAGTGAGGCACAGCCCATACTCCCAGACCCCCCAACAGCCTGAAGAGACTGACTGTACTCTCACACAGAGTGAGGCACAGCCCACATCCCCAGTCCCCCAACAGCTTGAGGAGACCGACTGTACTCTCACACAGACTCAGGCACAGCCCACACTCCCAGGCCCCAACAGCCTGAAGAGACTGACTGTACTCTCACACAGAGTGAGGCACAGCCCACACCCCCAGTCCCCCAACAGCCTGAGGAGACCGACTGTACTCTCACACAGACTCAGGCACAGCCCACACTCCCAGGCCCCAACAGCCTGAGGAGACTGACTGTACTCTCAGACTCAGGCACAGCCCACACTCCCAGACCCCGAAAAGCCTGAGGAGACCAACTGTACTCTCACACAGACTCAGGCACAGGCCACACTCCCAGACCCCAACAGCCTGAGGAGACCGACTGTACTCTCACACAGAGTGAGGCACAGCCCACACCCCCAGTCCCCCAACAGCCTGAGGAGACCGACTGTACTCTCACACAGACTCAGGCACAGCCCACACCCCCAGGCCCCGAAAAGCCTGAGGAGAGCGACTGTACTCTCACCCAGACTCAGGCACAGCCCACACCCCCAGTCCCCAACAGCCTGAGGAGACCAACTGTACTCTCACACAGACAGGCACAGCCCACACTCCCAGACCCCCAACAGCCTGAGGAGACCGACTGTACTCTCACACAGACTCAGGCACAGCCCACACTCCCAGGCCCCAACAGCCTGAAGAGACTGACTGTACTCTCACACAGAGTGAGGCACAGCCCACACCCCCAGGCCCCCACAGCCTGAGGAGACCGACTGTACTCTCACACAGAGTGAGGCACAGCCCATACTCCCAGACCCCCCAACAGCCTGAAGAGACTGACTGTACTCTCACACAGAGTGAGGCACAGCCCACATCCCCAGTCCCCCAACAGCTTGAGGAGACCGACTGTACTCTCACACAGACTCAGGCACAGCCCACACTCCCAGGCCCCAACAGCCTGAAGAGACTGACTGTACTCTCACACAGAGTGAGGCACAGCCCACACCCCCAGTCCCCCAACAGCCTGAGGAGACCGACTGTACTCTCACACAGACTCAGGCACAGCCCACACTCCCAGGCCCCAACAGCCTGAGGAGACTGACTGTACTCTCAGACTCAGGCACAGCCCACACTCCCAGACCCCGAAAAGCCTGAGGAGACCAACTGTACTCTCACACAGACTCAGGCACAGGCCACACTCCCAGACCCCAACAGCCTGAGGAGACCGACTGTACTCTCACACAGAGTGAGGCACAGCCCACACCCCCAGTCCCCCAACAGCCTGAGGAGACCGACTGTACTCTCACACAGACTCAGGCACAGCCCACACCCCCAGGCCCCGAAAAGCCTGAGGAGAGCGACTGTACTCTCACCCAGACTCAGGCACAGCCCACACCCCCAGTCCCCAACAGCCTGAGGAGACCAACTGTACTCTCACACAGACTCAGGCACAGCCCACACTCCCAGGCCCCGAAAAGCCTGAGGAGACCGATTGTACTCTCACACAGACTCAGGCACAGCCCACACTCCCAGGCCCCGAAAAGCCTGAGGAGAGCGACTGTACTCTCACCCAGACTCAGGCACAGCCCACACCCCCAGTCCCCAACAGCCTGAGGAGACCGACTGTACTCTCACACAGACTCAGGCACAGCCCACACTCCCAGACCCCCAACAGCCTGAGGAGACCGACTGTACTCTCACACAGACTCAGGCGCAGCCCACACTCCCAGGCCCCAACAGCCTGAAGAGACTGACTGTACTCTCACACAGAGTGAGGCACAGTCCACACCCCCAGCCCCCCAACAGCCTGAGGAGACCAACTGTACTCTCACAGACTCAGGCACAGCCCACACTCCCAGACGCCCAACAGCCTGAGGAGACCAACTGTACTCTCACACACTCAGGCACAGCCCACACTCCCAGACCCCGAAAAGCCTGAGGAGACCGACTGTACTCTCACACAGACTCAGGCACAGCCCACACCCCCAGGCCCCAAAAAGCCTGAGGAGAGCGACTGTACTCTCATCCAGACTCAGGCACAGCCCACACCCCCAGTCCCCAACAGCCTGAGGAGACCAACTGTACTCTCACACAGACTCAGGCACAGCCCACACTCCCAGAGCCCCAACAGCCTGAGGAGACCGACTGTACTCTCACACAGACTCAGGCGCAGCCCACACTCCCAGGCCCCAACAGCCTGAAGAGACTGATTGTACTCTCACACAGAGTGAGGCACAGCCCACACCCCCAGCCCCCCAACAGCCTGAGGAGACCAACTGTACACTCACAGACTCAGGCACAGCACACACTCCCAGGCCCCAACAGCCTGAAGAGACTGACTGTACTCTCACACAGAGTGAGGCACAGCCCACACCCCCAGGCCCCCACAGCCTGAGGAGACCGACTGTACTCTCACACAGAGTGAGGCACAGCCCATACTCCCAGACCCCCCAACAGCCTGAAGAGACTGACTGTACTCTCACACAGAGTGAGGCACAGCCCACATCCCCAGTCCCCCAACAGCTTGAGGAGACCAACTGTACTCTCACACAGACTCAGGCACAGCCCACACTCCCAGGCCCCAACAGCCTGAAGAGACTGACTGTACTCTCACACAGAGTGAGGCACAGCCCACACCCCCAGTCCCCCAACAGCCTGAGGAGACCGACTGTACTCTCACACAGACTCAGGCACAGCCCACACTCCCAGGCCCCAACAGCCTGAGGAGACTGACTGTACTCTCAGACTCAGGCACAGCCCACACTCCCAGACCCCGAAAAGCCTGAGGAGACCAACTGTACTCTCACACAGACTCAGGCACAGGCCACACTCCCAGACCCCAACAGCCTGAGGAGACCGACTGTACTCTCACACAGAGTGAGGCACAGCCCACACCCCCAGTCCCCCAACAGCCTGAGGAGACCGACTGTACTCTCACACAGACTCAGGCACAGCCCACACCCCCAGGCCCCGAAAAGCCTGAGGAGAGCGACTGTACTCTCACCCAGACTCAGGCACAGCCCACACCCCCAGTCCCCAACAGCCTGAGGAGACCAACTGTACTCTCACACAGACTCAGGCACAGCCCACACTCCCAGAGCCCCAACAGCCTGAGGAGACCGACTGTACTCTCACACAGACTCAGGCGCAGCCCACACTCCCAGGCCCCAACAGCCTGAAGAGACTGATTGTACTCTCACACAGAGTGAGGCACAGCCCACACCCCCAGCCCCCCAACAGCCTGAGGAGACCAACTGTACACTCACAGACTCAGGCACAGCACACACTCCCAGGCCCCAACAGCCTGAAGAGACTGACTGTACTCTCACACAGAGTGAGGCACAGCCCACACCCCCAGGCCCCCACAGCCTGAGGAGACCGACTGTACTCTCACACAGAGTGAGGCACAGCCCATACTCCCAGACCCCCCAACAGCCTGAAGAGACTGACTGTACTCTCACACAGAGTGAGGCACAGCCCACATCCCCAGTCCCCCAACAGCTTGAGGAGACCGACTGTACTCTCACACAGACTCAGGCACAGCCCACACTCCCAGGCCCCAACAGCCTGAAGAGACTGACTGTACTCTCACACAGAGTGAGGCACAGCCCACACCCCCAGTCCCCCAACAGCCTGAGGAGACCGACTGTACTCTCACACAGACTCAGGCACAGCCCACACTCCCAGGCCCCAACAGCCTGAGGAGACTGACTGTACTCTCAGACTCAGGCACAGCCCACACTCCCAGACCCCGAAAAGCCTGAGGAGACCAACTGTACTCTCACACAGACTCAGGCACAGGCCACACTCCCAGACCCCAACAGCCTGAGGAGACCGACTGTACTCTCACACAGAGTGAGGCACAGCCCACACCCCCAGTCCCCCAACAGCCTGAGGAGACCGACTGTACTCTCACACAGACTCAGGCACAGCCCACACCCCCAGGCCCCGAAAAGCCTGAGGAGAGCGACTGTACTCTCACCCAGACTCAGGCACAGCCCACACCCCCAGTCCCCAACAGCCTGAGGAGACCAACTGTACTCTCACACAGACAGGCACAGCCCACACTCCCAGACCCCCAACAGCCTGAGGAGACCGACTGTACTCTCACACAGACTCAGGCACAGCCCACACTCCCAGGCCCCAACAGCCTGAAGAGACTGACTGTACTCTCACACAGAGTGAGGCACAGCCCACATCCCCAGTCCCCCAACAGCTTGAGGAGACCGACTGTACTCTCACACAGACTCAGGCACAGCCCACACTCCCAGGCCCCAACAGCCTGAAGAGACTGACTGTACTCTCACACAGAGTGAGGCACAGCCCACACCCCCAGTCCCCCAACAGCCTGAGGAGACCGACTGTACTCTCACACAGACTCAGGCACAGCCCACACTCCCAGGCCCCAACAGCCTGAGGAGACTGACTGTACTCTCAGACTCAGGCACAGCCCACACTCCCAGACCCCGAAAAGCCTGAGGAGACCAACTGTACTCTCACACAGACTCAGGCACAGGCCACACTCCCAGACCCCAACAGCCTGAGGAGACCGACTGTACTCTCACACAGAGTGAGGCACAGCCCACACCCCCAGTCCCCCAACAGCCTGAGGAGACCGACTGTACTCTCACACAGACTCAGGCACAGCCCACACCCCCAGGCCCCGAAAAGCCTGAGGAGAGCGACTGTACTCTCACCCAGACTCAGGCACAGCCCACACCCCCAGTCCCCAACAGCCTGAGGAGACCAACTGTACTCTCACACAGACTCAGGCACAGCCCACACTCCCAGGCCCCGAAAAGCCTGAGGAGACCGATTGTACTCTCACACAGACTCAGGCACAGCCCACACTCCCAGGCCCCGAAAAGCCTGAGGAGAGCGACTGTACTCTCACCCAGACTCAGGCACAGCCCACACCCCCAGTCCCCAACAGCCTGAGGAGACCAACTGTACTCTCACACAGACTCAGGCACAGCCCACACTCCCAGACCCCCAACAGCCTGAGGAGACCGACTGTACTCTCACACAGACTCAGGCGCAGCCCACACTCCCAGGCCCCAACAGCCTGAAGAGACTGACTGTACTCTCACACAGAGTGAGGCACAGTCCACACCCCCAGCCCCCCAACAGCCTGAGGAGACCAACTGTACTCTCACAGACTCAGGCACAGCCCACACTCCCAGACGCCCAACAGCCTGAGGAGACCAACTGTACTCTCACACACTCAGGCACAGCCCACACTCCCAGACCCCGAAAAGCCTGAGGAGACCGACTGTACTCTCACACAGACTCAGGCACAGCCCACACCCCCAGGCCCCAAAAAGCCTGAGGAGAGCGACTGTACTCTCATCCAGACTCAGGCACAGCCCACACCCCCAGTCCCCAACAGCCTGAGGAGACCAACTGTACTCTCACACAGACTCAGGCACAGCCCACACTCCCAGAGCCCCAACAGCCTGAGGAGACCGACTGTACTCTCACACAGACTCAGGCGCAGCCCACACTCCCAGGCCCCAACAGCCTGAAGAGACTGATTGTACTCTCACACAGAGTGAGGCACAGCCCACACCCCCAGCCCCCCAACAGCCTGAGGAGACCAACTGTACACTCACAGACTCAGGCACAGCACACACTCCCAGGCCCCAACAGCCTGAAGAGACTGACTGTACTCTCACACAGAGTGAGGCACAGCCCACACCCCCAGGCCCCCACAGCCTGAGGAGACCGACTGTACTCTCACACAGAGTGAGGCACAGCCCATACTCCCAGACCCCCCAACAGCCTGAAGAGACTGACTGTACTCTCACACAGAGTGAGGCACAGCCCACATCCCCAGTCCCCCAACAGCTTGAGGAGACCGACTGTACTCTCACACAGACTCAGGCACAGCCCACACTCCCAGGCCCCAACAGCCTGAAGAGACTGACTGTACTCTCACACAGAGTGAGGCACAGCCCACACCCCCAGTCCCCCAACAGCCTGAGGAGACCGACTGTACTCTCACACAGACTCAGGCACAGCCCACACTCCCAGGCCCCAACAGCCTGAGGAGACTGACTGTACTCTCAGACTCAGGCACAGCCCACACTCCCAGACCCCGAAAAGCCTGAGGAGACCAACTGTACTCTCACACAGACTCAGGCACAGGCCACACTCCCAGACCCCAACAGCCTGAGGAGACCGACTGTACTCTCACACAGAGTGAGGCACAGCCCACACCCCCAGTCCCCCAACAGCCTGAGGAGACCGACTGTACTCTCACACAGACTCAGGCACAGCCCACACCCCCAGGCCCCGAAAAGCCTGAGGAGAGCGACTGTACTCTCACCCAGACTCAGGCACAGCCCACACCCCCAGTCCCCAACAGCCTGAGGAGACCAACTGTACTCTCACACAGACAGGCACAGCCCACACTCCCAGACCCCCAACAGCCTGAGGAGACCGACTGTACTCTCACACAGACTCAGGCACAGCCCACACTCCCAGGCCCCAACAGCCTGAAGAGACTGACTGTACTCTCACACAGAGTGAGGCACAGCCCACACCCCCAGGCCCCCACAGCCTGAGGAGACCGACTGTACTCTCACACAGAGTGAGGCACAGCCCATACTCCCAGACCCCCCAACAGCCTGAAGAGACTGACTGTACTCTCACACAGAGTGAGGCACAGCCCACATCCCCAGTCCCCCAACAGCTTGAGGAGACCGACTGTACTCTCACACAGACTCAGGCACAGCCCACACTCCCAGGCCCCAACAGCCTGAAGAGACTGACTGTACTCTCACACAGAGTGAGGCACAGCCCACACCCCCAGTCCCCCAACAGCCTGAGGAGACCGACTGTACTCTCACACAGACTCAGGCACAGCCCACACTCCCAGGCCCCAACAGCCTGAGGAGACTGACTGTACTCTCAGACTCAGGCACAGCCCACACTCCCAGACCCCGAAAAGCCTGAGGAGACCAACTGTACTCTCACACAGACTCAGGCACAGGCCACACTCCCAGACCCCAACAGCCTGAGGAGACCGACTGTACTCTCACACAGAGTGAGGCACAGCCCACACCCCCAGTCCCCCAACAGCCTGAGGAGACCGACTGTACTCTCACACAGACTCAGGCACAGCCCACACCCCCAGGCCCCGAAAAGCCTGAGGAGAGCGACTGTACTCTCACCCAGACTCAGGCACAGCCCACACCCCCAGTCCCCAACAGCCTGAGGAGACCAACTGTACTCTCACACAGACTCAGGCACAGCCCACACTCCCAGGCCCCGAAAAGCCTGAGGAGACCGATTGTACTCTCACACAGACTCAGGCACAGCCCACACTCCCAGGCCCCGAAAAGCCTGAGGAGAGCGACTGTACTCTCACCCAGACTCAGGCACAGCCCACACCCCCAGTCCCCAACAGCCTGAGGAGACCAACTGTACTCTCACACAGACTCAGGCACAGCCCACACTCCCAGACCCCCAACAGCCTGAGGAGACCGACTGTACTCTCACACAGACTCAGGCGCAGCCCACACTCCCAGGCCCCAACAGCCTGAAGAGACTGACTGTACTCTCACACAGAGTGAGGCACAGTCCATACCCCCAGCCCCCCAACAGCCTGAGGAGACCAACTGTACTCTCACAGACTCAGGCACAGCCCACACTCCCAGACGCCCAACAGCCTGAGGAGACCAACTGTACTCTCACACACTCAGGCACAGCCCACACTCCCAGACCCCGAAAAGCCTGAGGAGACCGACTGTACTCTCACACAGACTCAGGCACAGCCCACACCCCCAGGCCCCAAAAAGCCTGAGGAGAGCGACTGTACTCTCATCCAGACTCAGGCACAGCCCACACCCCCAGTCCCCAACAGCCTGAGGAGACCAACTGTACTCTCACACAGACTCAGGCACAGCCCACACTCCCAGAGCCCCAACAGCCTGAGGAGACCGACTGTACTCTCACACAGACTCAGGCGCAGCCCACACTCCCAGGCCCCAACAGCCTGAAGAGACTGATTGTACTCTCACACAGAGTGAGGCACAGCCCACACCCCCAGCCCCCCAACAGCCTGAGGAGACCAACTGTACACTCACAGACTCAGGCACAGCACACACTCCCAGGCCCCAACAGCCTGAAGAGACTGACTGTACTCTCACACAGAGTGAGGCACAGCCCACACCCCCAGGCCCCCACAGCCTGAGGAGACCGACTGTACTCTCACACAGAGTGAGGCACAGCCCATACTCCCAGACCCCCCAACAGCCTGAAGAGACTGACTGTACTCTCACACAGAGTGAGGCACAGCCCACATCCCCAGTCCCCCAACAGCTTGAGGAGACCGACTGTACTCTCACACAGACTCAGGCACAGCCCACACTCCCAGGCCCCAACAGCCTGAAGAGACTGACTGTACTCTCACACAGAGTGAGGCACAGCCCACACCCCCAGTCCCCCAACAGCCTGAGGAGACCGACTGTACTCTCACACAGACTCAGGCACAGCCCACACTCCCAGGCCCCAACAGCCTGAGGAGACTGACTGTACTCTCAGACTCAGGCACAGCCCACACTCCCAGACCCCGAAAAGCCTGAGGAGACCAACTGTACTCTCACACAGACTCAGGCACAGGCCACACTCCCAGACCCCAACAGCCTGAGGAGACCGACTGTACTCTCACACAGAGTGAGGCACAGCCCACACCCCCAGTCCCCCAACAGCCTGAGGAGACCGACTGTACTCTCACACAGACTCAGGCACAGCCCACACCCCCAGGCCCCGAAAAGCCTGAGGAGAGCGACTGTACTCTCACCCAGACTCAGGCACAGCCCACACCCCCAGTCCCCAACAGCCTGAGGAGACCAACTGTACTCTCACACAGACAGGCACAGCCCACACTCCCAGACCCCCAACAGCCTGAGGAGACCGACTGTACTCTCACACAGACTCAGGCACAGCCCACACTCCCAGGCCCCAACAGCCTGAAGAGACTGACTGTACTCTCACACAGAGTGAGGCACAGCCCACACCCCCAGGCCCCCACAGCCTGAGGAGACCGACTGTACTCTCACACAGAGTGAGGCACAGCCCATACTCCCAGACCCCCCAACAGCCTGAAGAGACTGACTGTACTCTCACACAGAGTGAGGCACAGCCCACATCCCCAGTCCCCCAACAGCTTGAGGAGACCGACTGTACTCTCACACAGACTCAGGCACAGCCCACACTCCCAGGCCCCAACAACCTGAAGAGACTGACTGTACTCTCACACAGAGTGAGGCACAGCCCACACCCCCAGTCCCCCAACAGCCTGAGGAGACCGACTGTACTCTCACACAGACTCAGGCACAGCCCACACTCCCAGGCCCCAACAGCCTGAGGAGACTGACTGTACTCTCAGACTCAGGCACAGCCCACACTCCCAGACCCCGAAAAGCCTGAGGAGACCAACTGTACTCTCACACAGACTCAGGCACAGGCCACACTCCCAGACCCCAACAGCCTGAGGAGACCGACTGTACTCTCACACAGAGTGAGGCACAGCCCACACCCCCAGTCCCCCAACAGCCTGAGGAGACCGACTGTACTCTCACACAGACTCAGGCACAGCCCACACCCCCAGGCCCCGAAAAGCCTGAGGAGAGCGACTGTACTCTCACCCAGACTCAGGCACAGCCCACACCCCCAGTCCCCAACAGCCTGAGGAGACCAACTGTACTCTCACACAGACTCAGGCACAGCCCACACTCCCAGGCCCCGAAAAGCCTGAGGAGACCGATTGTACTCTCACACAGACTCAGGCACAGCCCACACTCCCAGGCCCCGAAAAGCCTGAGGAGAGCGACTGTACTCTCACCCAGACTCAGGCACAGCCCACACCCCCAGTCCCCAACAGCCTGAGGAGACCAACTGTACTCTCACACAGACTCAGGCACAGCCCACACTCCCAGACCCCCAACAGCCTGAGGAGACCGACTGTACTCTCACACAGACTCAGGCGCAGCCCACACTCCCAGGCCCCAACAGCCTGAAGAGACTGACTGTACTCTCACACAGAGTGAGGCACAGTCCACACCCCCAGCCCCCCAACAGCCTGAGGAGACCAACTGTACTCTCACAGACTCAGGCACAGCCCACACTCCCAGACGCCCAACAGCCTGAGGAGACCAACTGTACTCTCACACACTCAGGCACAGCCCACACTCCCAGACCTCGAAAAGCCTGAGGAGACCGACTGTACTCTCACACAGACTCAGGCACAGCCCACACCCCCAGGCCCCAAAAAGCCTGAGGAGAGCGACTGTACTCTCATCCAGACTCAGGCACAGCCCACACCCCCAGTCCCCAACAGCCTGAGGAGACCAACTGTACTCTCACACAGACTCAGGCACAGCCCACACTCCCAGAGCCCCAACAGCCTGAGGAGACCGACTGTACTCTCACACAGACTCAGGCGCAGCCCACACTCCCAGGCCCCAACAGCCTGAAGAGACTGATTGTACTCTCACACAGAGTGAGGCACAGCCCACACCCCCAGCCCCCCAACAGCCTGAGGAGACCAACTGTACACTCACAGACTCAGGCACAGCACACACTCCCAGGCCCCAACAGCCTGAAGAGACTGACTGTACTCTCACACAGAGTGAGGCACAGCCCACACCCCCAGGCCCCCACAGCCTGAGGAGACCGACTGTACTCTCACACAGAGTGAGGCACAGCCCATACTCCCAGACCCCCCAACAGCCTGAAGAGACTGACTGTACTCTCACACAGAGTGAGGCACAGCCCACATCCCCAGTCCCCCAACAGCTTGAGGAGACCGACTGTACTCTCACACAGACTCAGGCACAGCCCACACTCCCAGGCCCCAACAGCCTGAAGAGACTGACTGTACTCTCACACAGAGTGAGGCACAGCCCACACCCCCAGTCCCCCAACAGCCTGAGGAGACCGACTGTACTCTCACACAGACTCAGGCACAGCCCACACTCCCAGGCCCCAACAGCCTGAGGAGACTGACTGTACTCTCAGACTCAGGCACAGCCCACACTCCCAGACCCCGAAAAGCCTGAGGAGACCAACTGTACTCTCACACAGACTCAGGCACAGGCCACACTCCCAGACCCCAACAGCCTGAGGAGACCGACTGTACTCTCACACAGAGTGAGGCACAGCCCACACCCCCAGTCCCCCAACAGCCTGAGGAGACCGACTGTACTCTCACACAGACTCAGGCACAGCCCACACCCCCAGGCCCCGAAAAGCCTGAGGAGAGCGACTGTACTCTCACCCAGACTCAGGCACAGCCCACACCCCCAGTCCCCAACAGCCTGAGGAGACCAACTGTACTCTCACACAGACAGGCACAGCCCACACTCCCAGACCCCCAACAGCCTGAGGAGACCGACTGTACTCTCACACAGACTCAGGCACAGCCCACACTCCCAGGCCCCAACAGCCTGAAGAGACTGACTGTACTCTCACACAGAGTGAGGCACAGCCCACACCCCCAGGCCCCCACAGCCTGAGGAGACCGACTGTACTCTCACACAGAGTGAGGCACAGCCCATACTCCCAGACCCCCCAACAGCCTGAAGAGACTGACTGTACTCTCACACAGAGTGAGGCACAGCCCACATCCCCAGTCCCCCAACAGCTTGAGGAGACCGACTGTACTCTCACACAGACTCAGGCACAGCCCACACTCCCAGGCCCCAACAGCCTGAAGAGACTGACTGTACTCTCACACAGAGTGAGGCACAGCCCACACCCCCAGTCCCCCAACAGCCTGAGGAGACCGACTGTACTCTCACACAGACTCAGGCACAGCCCACACTCCCAGGCCCCAACAGCCTGAGGAGACTGACTGTACTCTCAGACTCAGGCACAGCCCACACTCCCAGACCCCGAAAAGCCTGAGGAGACCAACTGTACTCTCACACAGACTCAGGCACAGGCCACACTCCCAGACCCCAACAGCCTGAGGAGACCGACTGTACTCTCACACAGAGTGAGGCACAGCCCACACCCCCAGTCCCCCAACAGCCTGAGGAGACCGACTGTACTCTCACACAGACTCAGGCACAGCCCACACCCCCAGGCCCCGAAAAAGCCTGAGGAGAGCGACTGTACTCTCACCCAGACTCAGGCACAGCCCACACCCCCAGTCCCCAACAGCCTGAGGAGACCAACTGTACTCTCACACAGACAGGCACAGCCCACACTCCCAGACCCCCAACAGCCTGAGGAGACCGACTGTACTCTCACACAGACTCAGGCACAGCCCACACTCCCAGGCCCCAACAGCCTGAAGAGACTGACTGTACTCTCACACAGAGTGAGGCACAGCCACACCCAGCCCCCAGGCCCCCACAGCCTGAGGAGACCGACTGTACTCTCACACAGAGTGAGGCACAGCCCATACTCCCAGACCCCCCAACAGCCTGAAGAGACTGACTGTACTCTCACACAGAGTGAGGCACAGCCCACATCCCCAGTCCCCCCAACAGCTTGAGGAGACCGACTGTACTCTCACACAGACTCAGGCACAGCCCACACTCCCAGGCCCCAACAGCCTGAAGAGACTGACTGTACTCTCACACAGAGTGAGGCACAGCCCACACCCCCAGTCCCCCAACAGCCTGAGGAGACCGACTGTACTCTCACACAGACTCAGGCACAGCCCACACTCCCAGGCCCCAACAGCCTGAGGAGACTGACTGTACTCTCAGACTCAGGCACAGCCCACACTCCCAGACCCCGAAAAGCCTGAGGAGACCAACT